>NW_026914940.1:13772500-14302500 GCF_034315485.1 Pezoporus occidentalis | reverse complement strand
ATAAGTGGCATTGGACTAAGGAAATTAGGACTTCATAATCATTCATCACAATAGTGCTTTATATGGTAGGAAAAGCACAACTTGTGACAGTCATTTTAACAGTGTGTCATTTAATATTAATAGATAAAAATGTGTTGCTACTTTCTGCATGACAATCTCTGCTTTTTCCACCACTGGGGATGCTGCAACAGCAATGATTTACAGATCCTAATTTTAACATAGTAGAATCAGCCTATGAGCCTGGATGAATCTAAAATAGCACATAGCATGAGCCTGGAATTTATTTTAAAACAGCCTTTATCTTATGACTCCATTACAGTTTGAAGCCAAACAGATGTACAGTACCTAGGGCAAATACATTTGAAGATATTTTACTTTCCACTTCCCATTATCTAACTGATCTATAAAAAGTCAAATAATATCATGGTTTAACCTTTTGAATTTTCATTTGTACTTTGTGCTTGCTTGGTAAATTTGTTTGTCTTCTGAGTTTTTTAACACTGTTGGCTTTTACACAAAATTTGCTCCACTGTGTAGAAGCTGTTTTGACATATTTAATTCCACAGGAGAATTCTAACCACTGGTTCTTTCATCAGCATTTATAATGCTGCTATAATACTGTTCTCAATTACTTTTACTTTCATGGCAGCTCTATTAATACAATTTTCTTAAAAAAACATGATAAACTCATTATCCCTATTGCTATACATAAACAATCAGAGTATATTCAAACCTCTGCATGCTCTTAAATTGGTTTTGGTATAATCCTCAAATTGGGTGGTACCAAAGGTACCAAAAATATTGCATATTGTCTGGGCATTAATTTTCATGTCTTGAAGTGCTTATTTCCAAACTGAAAACTTACAGTTTTTGAATAAGGTAACTATCCTGTGGAAATATGTCTCTCTACTTCAGAGATGCTGAACTCTCATCACATTTTTTTTTCTTCTTGTCTGGCATCAATGACTTCAAGCAGCCAGTTATTCACTAAGCCCAATTACATTTATCTATAGCCCCTACTCAGACTGTGAGCACAACTTTGGTAGCTGCAATCATTTAGCAATTCATCTTTTGCAGGTTATTGTGTTAGCGCTGCCAGTTGTCATGATTAGTTACGTTCATTTGAGGATTTAATGAGTGAATTTTTGGACACTGAGGAATGCACTGAACCTACAGATCATTGCTTTTTACCAACTATTTATTACTTTACAGCATAAATGCTGTACAAGTTTATTACTCAAGTATTTTTCAGGCAAACTAATAGACATCAAATGCCATACAAACTGAATAGTCAATGTGTTTTGAACATGTACTGCAGATGTACACCTAGACAACCATCATTGACTTACCCCTATGATTCCACAGATAAGCAGAAAGAAAGTATTGGAAATATCTGGAAATTAAATTATAATGACATTGAAAACAACTGTGTTGTTGAAAGATAAAGCAAGATGAATCCACAACCAAACCTGGCTCTGAAAATGGGCTGTCATAGCAGCAGGACAGTGCCTTCTTTGGGGTTTTTCTTTCCTTTCTTCCCAATAAAATCTTCCCACTGGTAAGAGCTGTGTGCCAGTACTCTTACATAGCCTTTTACTACATCATTCCAGTAGATGTTGCAGAAAGATCTATGAACTTGATTAGATAGCCTACTTTCCAAAACCACGAAATCCTGAACTAAGAAAAACTTCAGGAGATAGGCTGAATGCTTGAATAAAATACCAAGAAGTCAGTCCTACAAGAGATTGAAAGTCACATTTAATTGATACTTGGAGGCTTTCAAATAACACACTGATGACTGTAAGACAATTGACTAGGGGAGACCAGGAAAAGCTGAGTGAAATACCCATTTGGAAAGAAAGTTTATCCTTCCATCTTCAGTATCTGTGTTTACAATGTTGGTGAATTCATAGCAGTCTATCTGAGATGAATAATTCTGACTATAATTTTGCCATTTATTCTGCCTGTCACTTTGAGGGAAAGTTGTTACAGGGCTTCAGCCAACTCAGATATTTATTTATTCATTTATTTATTTAAGAACAAGAAAGCAAAGAGAAAAAAAGAAACATCTTGGCATCCTCATTGACTTCCTAGTAAGATTGATGCAGCAGCAGTAAAGAGCAACATCGTTCCCCTGAAGGCTGCAAGGGTGCTCTGCCTCTCTCTTCTTTGCGCCATGTAGGTACCCAAATATTGCACCAAAGAAGAACACATGAACAGATACCCTAACAAACACCCACCATCTACTTCAACAGCTGGAACATAAATGTCAGCACCTGCTCTCTTAGTCTGTTAGCCAGAAAAATGTCATTCTCTTCACCCTTTCCAGACTCCCCTCCAACTTCTTATCGTTTTCATCATCACTGATGCCTAACTTCTGTAATTTGTTTTAAAACAGCTAACCAATTGTATATTGCAGAAGGCACTTTACAGAAACTGCTGAATTATTTCCACCTCATATACTGTCATGTAAGTAAAACCAGGAAGTAGCACAGGAGGACTGGGATTGCCCAGCTTGTTGGGACTGCTGTCTTCCTTGGACAGCATGTATCTGGGGTCTACAGGCAACTTAGAACTATTTTCCAGACACAGGCACTGGTATTTCTGACCACTAGTGTGAGTCACAAACTGAAATATATGTCATAAACTGAAACATCCTATTGTAACAGACGTGAGATTTCTGTTATTCCCAGCCTTAGGTAATGAGGAAAACCACTTAATTCTGAGGGAGCAAATCAGAACAGTATTTGTTCTTCACTATCTACATACAAAGAAATTATAGGATTTCCCAGCAAGTTTCCCAGCAAGAGAGATGAAAATCTCTGTCTGAAACTGGCATGAAAATGGATTCAGCTCACTTTTCTGACAAGCTGGGGATGGTTAAACCATTCAAGGAACTTGGAAAATTATCATCTGACTTTAACCTCAACCTTTCAGCACAAACTCAAAGGAAAATCAAGACAGGCACGAAGAAAAATCGCTTTCATCACCTGAATCCCATTCTTTTTGATCCGTATGCTCTGCGGTTTTTATTGCCTGAAAACACCCGTTATGAAAGATCTACAAGGAGACAGAGAAAATTGTAATTCTATCATTCTTCTAAATGCTAGCTTTAGAATAAGAAGAAAGAAAGCAAAATGGTGCCAGATACGAAGAAAAATTGTATCACCTATTTCTTTCCATGTTTAAGGCCCAGGAGAAGTATCATATAAAATTATCTAATTAAAAAGGCAAACCATTAAAAATAAATGGTAAGTAAAACAGTAAGAAATAAAAAGTTGCACAGTGGAATCTGAATATATGAGGTTATAGAAGTAACTACATTGCTCTTTATAGCTTATATAGAACAAAGATTTAAATAGGTCTCAAATGCAAAAAACACATACATTAATGCAATTGCAATGGATTGGATTACTTCAATGCACTTCTTGTTTCATACTTTACAATTTATTTGTGCTGTATAATGAGAGGAGACATTTGAAGATGAAAAATTAGTGACAAACACTTCAGACAGGTTGCTGTTTTCAGGTATTTTCTCCATTTTTATTCCCTGTTTTCTCAACCTTGTCAATTAAAAATGGATGCAACCAAAATTCACTCTGCAATTCCAAGTCTTTTGAAAACTGCCATTTCAATGTGAAAACAATAAATGCTGTTGCCATTACATCAATGCCTCTGCACAAAATTTTCCCACCATTACCTTGAAAGCTTTAAATGGCTATCTTTGGGAAAAGAGAGGAGAGGTATTTTTAAATGCAGCAAATGGGTGTTTTTTTTTAAACACTAATATAAAAGCTATGTTATAAATATTGTGAGCTAAAATGAGCATGCAGAGCTTCCCACTATATCTACACATGATGAACTATATCTTCTTGTTGTACTACTTTGAGTTTAGGAGCCTCCAAAGAATTGGAAAGATAAGAGAGGAGAGGAGGCCATTCCTCTACCCCTTGGCATTCTCTAGCTATACAAAGAGCAGAGCAGCTAAGCTCTGCTACATAGTATTGTGAAAACATCCCACAAACACTACATAAATGCCCCATATTTTGGTCAAACCTATTCTAGATACATACATGCAAGTACAGAAATAGACCACCGGAAATTAACTAAAGAGTTACAGATGGCCCTGTGTATAAAGCAGTACAATATAGGAGACACCATCTGGAAATATGTTTTGTCCTTAACCAAATCTTAAAAAAAACCTCTTTTCTACTTTCCTTTTCTAGTTACAATTTTTCACTGTGCAATGAATATGTGCTTTGTTTTAGTTTCCAAAAAAATAAAAGGACTCAAGCTATACACCTGCCAGGCCAGGAATCTGAAGCAGAGATAAGGGCTAGATATTGAGGAAGTCAATGCTTTAAGCATCAAAATTACCTGGTATTACCTGGGATGTGTTTAGGAGGTACAACTACAGATACAAATTTAGCAAAGAACTTGCTCAGGAAAGAAGCAGGTATTCTTTGAGTGAGATGCACGCAATTACTGTTGTTGTCTTCAATGTGAACATTTTAATCTGAGCATTAACCCTGCTTCTAAAAATTGTACTTGCATCCATCCTATCCTGCTACAACTACACTACAGTGTTTTTGCTACCAGACTTAAGAGGTAAATTGTGCGATCAAATACAAATAGTGGAACACTTTTCTATTGCTGCTCTCATAGCACAATGGCAATTGCTGAGGTGTAGCAGAGTGAAAAATAGGTAATTGCTAGCGAGGAGGTGACTACCTTCCTGAGGAAGAGGAGACTTTTGATCCCAAGACTGTCAGCCTTACAGTGCCCTACAAATGCTGCATTTGCTGAGTTCAACCATTCCTCACATGGATTAAGGGTCTTCAGGTGTATGATATTTTCAAATAACAGTAAAAAACTATTTAATTGGCTTTCACTTTCAGAGGAATGCCTTGCGATGAAACATTATAGTATATATAGTATTTTTCCTATCCTGAAGTATGGGAATAAGTCCCTTTAGCATAAAGGTCCCATTAGCGACACTGCATGTGGTGTGTTTCAGATTATATTTCCAGGCTAATACGTTATGGCCCTGGACAAATAAAACCAAAATAAATTATACCCATCGTTCTATAAATTCCATTATAGCTTAATTGTAAGATTTTTTTTTTTTTTTATTTGGCATTTTTTAAATATCCAAATTGCTTGCATGTGCTCTTTCCCTTCTGCTCCTCCTCCTTTTCTCCTCTATGAGCTGAAGGAGGCTGTCAATCTGTCGCTATGATAGACAAAAAAGGGAAGCAACTCAGTGAGCCCTGTTTTTCCTGAGTTAGTTAATGCAGCTGCAGCCCACAATTAGCAGCATTACACATGTATCACCAAAATTACATACTGCATTTTTCTTACGTCTTTCTGCATTATGCTTATGCTCACATTTATCCATCATACATAATATGGAGCAAGGCTACAGCATATTCTTCTGTATTAACAAATCAGGGGGTTTTCCTCACATGGGACATACAAGGTAACGTTAACTATTATTTGTTGGTCTTTGTGAGACCCACACACTGGTCGTACATCAGGTCAAGTGCTCTGCAACCTGCTTATCAGCAGTTCCCACTAGATACAGTTTAAGAGAACAATTCAAAAATGGTTTTGATTGATTGCAACAAACTGGCAGTATAACTGCACTCAAGCCATTAGGAATCCAATTGAACCCTGATCGCGTACTTCATTACTTCTGCTCTTTTCACAAGGGCACACCATCCCAAGTAATATTTTATATGTTATAAAAGGTTAGGTTTGAAAAATTAGCATTACAAATGTCACATTTACTTCCAGCTGGAAATGTGCAACAATGTGTGACAATACTGAATAAAATGTTGAAACATGTTTTCCTTTTGTTTTACTTTACTCATTTTTGTAATACAACACTGGTTACTGGAAAATGCCTTACAGCTTTATTCAAAACACATGTTCAAAGATCTGAATGAAAAAAGCTTTGACTCTCTCTGGAACATCTAACCAATATATCATTTGTGTGCTTCAAATTTTTTTCTTACTGTCAAGAACACTTTTATGTCTTTAAGATTTATTTAAACTAGTTTATTATATAATGAAGCTTGTCAGATCATAAGAACAAAGTCAAACAATATGCTCTATATCAAAGTATAACATTTAACATATAGATTTAAGTATACATATCAAGTACAATGCAATCAAGCAGGGTTTAATCTGAAAATGCAAATGGTTCAGATTATTAAAGCCACATCTGTCCTTTGAAGCATAATTTAGGCTGTTTATCAAAAAGTTATGTGTAATTATATTATTCCCTCCCATCAAACATATTTTAGCCATAGATGTCTTAGTTCAAAAACCTTTAAGTTTAACCCCAGGGCCAAAATTTCACAGCTTAAACCACTAACTAAAACATAAACACAAACATAAATTTGAAAATGTATATCATCACTTCTAGTCTACAATCTATTATGCTAGGACAGTCCTTTTGATTACATTAATCTTATGGTGATAACAGACTTGCATAAACTACCAAGTATTAAACCAGAGTTTTCATATTTCTTTTTCTGTATTTGTAAATATACATTGCTTCATCATATCCTGCTACTGTGCAGAAGCCTGTCCAAGGCAACATAAAAGGTAAGACTCAGGTTTCTTTTGCTTCGAACAAGTGTCAATTTTACACATATACTCCTTGTTGCTTCAGGGGCAAACACTCCTAAAATTTATAATACATATTTAATAATAGATATTTTTAAAAGACCTGCCTCTCAGTGTGCCTCTTTTTTAGGTAGTGGATGGACACTTAATTTTAAACTTTTACTGTGAAGATCTGAATCATCTGTAAACCAAAATATTTCTTGTATTGATCAAGTTAAACGTAAATTCTTGCAAAGATCAACAAATTATTGTCTCCACTGTAAACAGCACATACTGCAGATTAAAACTCTAAATTATAAATCAAATTTGCTATGCAAGCAATCCATTTACTGTTTTAAATGCATGGGAAATACTTATCAAGGGGGATCTATACTATGTTACTATACACAGATCATGCAAGTCTGCATGCAAAGTAGTAATAGTTCTCATTACATGCAAAACTATAAGTAAAATATTTGTGCATTTAACTATAAGTAAAACATAATGTGCTTAAGACACATTTAAAGTGCCTTCTTCTGCACAAAAGAAGGCTTTTTTATGAGTTCCTGGAAATCTGAGTGTTATATTTAGTTCTTGTGAGTCTAGTAAAAAGCAACATGCTACACAATTGACACTCATTAAAACAGTTTCAAAAGTTGAAACAATGCAATGGCTATATAGATTAAAGACATTAATTTCTTTAATATATTTCATGTTGAAAGTCACAAGCCACACACTAAAATGTTTGTTTACTCTATGAATGTATTGTTCCTCTGTGAAATAGTCACTCAGGTGCTCATCTGTTAGTAGTTCTGAAAAGAGATTCTTCAGTGCTCTTTGATCTTTTAGGATCTAGCTTCACAATTAAAATTTATATATCCACATCAAATATCACAGTATCACAGTATGCTAGAGATTGGAAGGGACCTCAAAAGATCATCTAGTCCAATCCCCCTGCCGGAGCAGGAACACCTAGATAATGTTACACAGGAATGTGTCCAGGCGGGTTTTGAATGTCTCCAGGGAAGGAGACTCCACAACCTCCCTGGGCAGCCTGTTCCAGTGTTCCGTCACCCTCACTGAGAAGAAGTTTCTTCTCAAGTTTAAGTGGAACCTCTTGTGTTCCAGTTTGTAGCCATTACCCCTTGTCCTATCATTGTTTGCCACTGAGTAGAGCCTGGCTCCATCCTCGTGACACTCCCCCTTCATATATTTATATACACTAATAAGGTCACCCCTCAGTCTCCTCTTCTCCAAACTATAGAGACCCAGCTCCCTCAGTCTTTCCTCATAAGGGAGATGCTCCACTCCCTTAATCATCTTAGTTGCCCTGCGCTGGACTCTCTCCAGCAGCTCCCTGTCCTTCTTGAACTGAGGGGCCCAGAACTGGACACAATATTCCAGATGGGGTCTCACCAGGGCAGAGTAGAGGGGAAGGAGGACCTCTCTCGACCTACTAACCACCCCCTTCTAATACACCCCAGGATGCCATTGGCCTTCTTAGCCACAAGGGCACAGTGTTGGCTCATGGTCATCCTGTCGTCCACTAGGACCCCCAGGTCCCTCTCCCCTACACTGCTCTCTAACAGGTCGTTTCCCAACCTATACTGGAACCTGGGGTTGTTCCTGTCCAGATGCAGGACTCTACACTTTCCCTTGTTATATTTCATCCAGTTATTCCCTGCCCAACTCTCCAGCCTGTCCAGGTCTCGCTGGATGGCAGCACAGCCTTCTGGCGTGTCAGCCACTCCTCCCAGCTTAGTGTCATCAGCAAACTTGCTGATAGTACACTCAATTCCCTCATCTAAATCGTTGATGAATATATTAAATAATACCGGTCCCAGTACTGACCCTTGAGTTACAGGCCTCCAACTAGACTCCGCCCCATAGACTACAACTCTCTGGCTTCTCTCCTTCAGCCAGTTCGCAGTCCACCTCACTACCTGATCATCCAGACCACACTTCCTCAATTTAGCCGTGAGGATGCTGTGGGAGACTGTGTCAAATGCTTTGCTGAAGTCAAGGTAGACCACATCCACCGCTCTGCCATCATCCATCCACCGCGTTATTTCCTCATAAAAGTCTAAGAGATTGGTCAAACATGATTTCCCCCTGGTGAAGCCATGTTGACTGCCCCTCATAACCCTCTTATCCTTGATATGCCTTAAGATGGCACCAAGGACAAGGTGTTCCATCACTTTCCCAGGGATGGAGGTGAGGCTGACCGGTCTATAGTTACCCGGGTCCTCCTTCTTGCCCTTTTTGAAGACTGGAGTGACATTTGCTTTCCTCCAGTCCTCAGGCACCTCTCCCGTTTCCCAAGACTTGGTAAAGATGATGGAGAGTGGTCTAGCAATGACTTCCGCCAGTTCCCTCAGCACCCGCGGGTGCATCCCATCTGGACCCATGGATTTATGGATGTCCAGATTGCTCAACTGGTCTCTAACCCATTCCTCATCGACTAAGGCAAATCACTCCATTGACCTGACTTCATCTAAGGTCTCAGGGGTACAGGGCTCTTCAGGACTGCCTGCAGCAGAGTAGACAGAGACAAAGAAGGCATTCAGTAACTCTGCCATCTCTGTATCTTCTGTCACCAGGGCACCCATCCCGTTCATCAGTGGGCCTACATTGCCTCTGGTGTTAGTTTTGTCTGCCATATATTTGAAAAAGCTCTTTTTGCTGTCCTTGACCCTTCTTGCCAGGTTTAATTCTAAGGATGCCTTAGTCCTCCTAGCTGCCTTCCTACATCCTCTAGCAGCATCCTTATATTCCTCCCAAGTGGCCAGCCCCTCCTTCCATGACCTGTAAACTAAATATCCATAGGGCACCCAAATGTGTAACAAAGTGAAAGGTGTTAACTTAATTATTCTCTTTCCCAGCATACAGAAAAGTGCTGTTCCCTGTAAAAGAATTCTGAGATGGAGTGTTTGGGGTTCAGGGGACAGAATTCTCATTCAGTGTTTGGAAGAGGAAGCAAAGCAGCACTGAAGAAGCTAATCATACCCTAATATGGTTGGCTGTTTCTAAATGTACATGTAGTACCACTAAGCAAATGGAATAACTTTTAAAACCGACACCAATAGTTATTTTCACAATGCAGACATTGTTTGATGGAATTTTACACACAAAGGGTGGCTTGTTAGATAAATAACAGAAAAACAAGTACAGTAGTAGAGTGTCTGTTTATATTACTATTTTGGGATGCTGAAAGCACCAACCAAGATTTTAGATGTTTCTATAATATTCTAATACATTAAAAAATAAAAAATACAACTGCCCTAAATTAGCCCATCTAAAATAACAGATGTTCCAGCTGATAAGCAAAATAAAAGAGCACAACAAGTAGTATAGTTATAGCCACTCACAGCTTCAGGTTTCTGGCCTTCATACACGTTATCGAAAACTAGGCAAAGTTCACAGGAGGCTCAGAGGGTTAACAAATCAGGCTCTGGGGGGCCAAGAAAGCTCACAGAGGCAACATCCTTTTTAACTGTTTATATCAGTTACATGATAATAAACTGTTCCACATGAGGACAATAAATGTTACCCCAGTGGCAGATACATAGACAACCATATTTGCTAGAATAAACAATGTTAGGACAAAGGGAGCTTGAGTTTGGGGGAGCAGAACAGAAAGACTAATGTAATAATCCTGCCTCAGGATGTCCTTGATTTTGTAGGCTAAGATCTCAATCTGAATGTCTTTTAACACTTCTTTATGAATAAGATTCTTGCTTTTTCATTCTAAATTTAAGTATCTGCATCTTGAAATCAAAAGCACTTTTATATTCTATTTAACATTTCTCCATGCATAAAAATCAAGCATTTGGCTCAGATCCAAACAAGGTTTTAGGCATCTAAAACAGGATTTAGATTGTCCTAAGGTGCCTGAATCCAAAATTGTGAACCACATTAGCCCTATTTAGCAGCCATTAACTCTGGAAACAGCCCTGGCTTTCACCTGAAAACTCCTCAGACAAAGGAAGTTCTCTGCTTTGTCACCAGCAGAGCTCCCTGTGCCTCAAGAACTCTGTCTCCTACCTAAGGTCAGCAGGAATGCAGAAAACAGGCAAAACACACTCAAATGTCTCTTAAGTAATAATCATAACACTGAGTGCAGGAAAACTTCAGAGCAGCTGGGGACACATCCACTCAGAGACAAGTGTGCTAGCACTTTCCTCTAGCTTAGCTAGGGGAAAGTTACACCACTTGCACAAAAAATGGCAACAGTGGATTCTAGCTCTTCACCCAGAGTCAAGCTTTGTTGGATCAAAGGCCATTTTTCAGTAATTAATTAAGGACAGAAATTAATTAATTAAGGGACAGAAAAAGGAAGAAGAAGCTTCTTCCTCCACTCCAGAAGAAGCTTCTCTTCACTCTAGAGCTCAGTGTCTGGTTTAGGAGTGCTACTTCTTTGGTTTTGCTCCAGGAGCTACTTCTGTTTAAGAACTGCTGTAACCAGACATGTCAAGTAGAAATTCCCATCTTCATTTCCCAAATGCATAGTTGTGCTCTTCTTTTTGTGCCACAGACATTAAAGAAATTGTTTAAAAAAATAGGTCCCAAGGCTATGCTTCCTGGATGTCACTAATAACCTCCCTCCTTTCCAATAACCTCCCTTTGAGCAGTGTATTCTGCTGTCTCTTTTTGAGCCAGAAAATATTATCTTTCAATTACTCATAGCAATCCCAGAAAAAATCTACAACTTGCTTTAATGGATGGCTTGCATCCCCAAATCAAACGTAAGATCAAGAACTGAAGAGATGCTTTTTATCTTGGGTGCAGGTAAATTATCATGCACACATAGCAGTTCAATGAGTGCTTTCCTCTGTTGACAAGGACCTCATCTGCACCTCAAGAACAGAGAAAGGTTATTCAAGAACTGAAACTGGGCACAATCAGCTCTCAGAAAACACCCACTCAAAACACCTCTTGGATAAGGAGAGACTTCCTTCCACTCAAATTCCTAGATCCCACATAATCCTTCTCAGTCTTTTAAAGTCAAGAACTTCAATAACTTAAGTTTACTAAGATGACACTCACATAAATGGCAGGCCCTACCACAAATAAGAATAAACAATTAATGGTGCAATTTCACAGTATCACAGTATGCTAGAGATTGGAAGGGACCTCAAAAGATCATCTAGTCCAATCCCCCTGCCGGAGCAGGAACACCTAGATAATGTTACACAGGAATGTTTCCAGGCGGGTTTTGAATGTCTCCAGGGAAGGAGACTCCACAACCTCCCTGGGCAGCCTGTTCCAGTGTTCCGTCACCCTCACTGAGAAGAAGTTTCTTCTCAAGTTTAAGTGGAACCTCTTGTGTTCCAGTTTGTAGCCATTACCCCTTGTCCTATCATTATTTGCCACTGAGTAGAGCCTGGCTCCATCCTTGTGACACTCCCCCTTTATATATTTATATACACTAATAAGGTCACCCCTCAGTCTCCTCTTCTCTAAACTATAGGGACCCAGCTCCCTCAGTCTTTCCTCATAAAGGGATATGCTCCACTCCCTTAATCATTTGTCTAGTCTTCCATCAATTATGGACAGGCATAAATTGAGGACAGAAATGAGAAGCTGGGTTAGAGCAAGCAGATTTCTGGCATACTTGTTCCACAAGAGTAATAACAATAAAAGTTCCACGTATTTTAAAATAGAACGTGATCTAATTATTAAAAGGACAATGTGACATTCTGTGATTGGATGGGGGTGAAGCTAGTGAGGAGGTCTTTTCCAGACGTGTTACTCCTGTTACAGGTCCAGACAAACAAGCTATACAGAAGTTTCTCTCCTCTCTTCCAAAGAACATCTAGCTTATTATAATTTTGCAGTGTCTCTTAGACCTCCTGGAAAATTAACTTAATTACTGCGAAGGGTACAGACAAAGAGATGCTGAATTACAGATGCAGTTTTACTATAACACTGTGCCTGCCTTCCTAGGAAAATACATCACTTTGTTATACTGAAGTAGCCTATATAAGAAAACCATAGTCTTGTTAACATGAAAAATGAGCTGAAAAGCCAGACTGGACAAAAATCCAATTGTCAACATGAGGCTGTCTGCAATGGCCCAACTTTCTCACTTGCAGTTGCATAACAGGCTTTTTGGGTTGCAGTATTCTTGGCAGCCTGAGCAAGAGCAGAGACTGTTCAAGTTACGCAACTGCAATATCATTAGTGGCTTCTGAGGAGTGTGCCCAGAGCTGCCCAAGTAAGTTAGCATTACACTAAAACAGGCTGCTAGCTACAATCTTCCTTGTTGGGCTCGCGAGTCAGAATCCCATCACTGTTTCTAACCCACCGCACACGGGTGAGTCGTGGAAACACTGCCTCGCCTGCCCCAGTGCAGGACCATAGATGGCCCCATGCCTCTACTTGCCTGCCCAGTTGCTGGCATCCTTGAAGAGCTGTGTCATCGTTTAAGCCCAGGCGGTAACCACACAGCCGCTTGCTCACCCCTCCTTCCTTCCCCTGCTCCTGGATGGAGGAGAATTAAAAGAATGCAACTCCCACAGGTTGAGATAAGAACAGTCCAGTAACTAAGGTGTAACACAAACCACTGCTGCTACCACCAATGATAATAATGATAAGGGAAATAACAAGGGAAGAGAATACTCACCATCTGCTGACCGATACCCAGCCTGACCCGAGCAGTGATCTGGGCCTTCTGGGTAACTGCCCCCAGTTTATACACTGGGCATGACGTGCTGTGGTATGGAATACCCCTTTGGCTAGTTTGGGTCAGGTGTCCTGCCTTTGCTTCCTCCCAGCTTCCTGTGCCCCTCGTCCCTGGCAGAGCATGAGACTCAGAAAGTCCTTGACTGGAGTAAACATTACTGAGCAGCAACTAAAAACATTGGTTTTATCAGCGTTGCTCCCAGGCTGAAAGTCAAAAACACTGCACTGCACCAGCTACTAAGAAGGAGAAAAATGACTGCTACTGCTGAACCCAGGACAAGCTGAAACTCTGAAAAAGCACTACTAGTTTTTTAGCTTTCATTTTTAGGAAGGTCAAGGGCCTCCTTCAGAAACTGGTGTATTCAAATGCTAGTTACACCAGAGCAAATCTGGATCCAAATCAATTATTCTTGCTTTTCACTGAGCAATTTACTCTCTGAACTGTGCTTTTTCAATCCCTCACTGACTTTTAGGTAAGACCTTTGACTTTATCACTGTGCTTACTTTCTCATTTGCTGCATTCTCTTTTGCTATACTGATCAGATGTACTGATCATACTCATTTACCTAAGTAATCACACTCAGTAACTCAACTCAAAGCATGTTAAAACCATTTCTTCAAAGACCCCCTAAGACATTACTAGAAGCACTATCAAGTAGTGATTTCCTTAGCGAAGAGATGCCCTTTGTTAAAGCACTCAGTACTAACACTAGCATGCAAAACCATGCAAAATCATCAATTACTACATGACCTACAGTAATAACTGCAGTCCCTAGTTAGAACTGTAGTGGTTTTGGTACTCCACAAAAATCATCACAGAACTGAATTAAAAGTCTTCTTTGGTTACCTCCTTTTTTCCCCTTTCTTTTTCTTTGTTTTAACTGCAGCAGCTCATGCCAAAGGAGAAATTATATAATATATGAGATCAAAATATCAAATGATTTTTTTAATAATGCAGTATTCTAAAAGTCATCTTGACTTTTTCTAAAAAAAAAAGTCATGCCATGCTTTTTGCCTAGGCATGTACCGTTTGAAGTATCTAAGGGTCTTAACAGCCTCAGGACAGAACTTTTTCTATCAACTTTAATCGTGGTTATACAGTACTAAAGAAAAATAGAAGGTGTCTAAGCTATGAAGAACACAGAGATGACAAGTGAAGTTAAACATGTAGCACTGGTACGAGCATCTGTGAGATGTCTAACATTCCTACTGCCAGAGCATGAGCTCCCTTTCTGACTTGTCTCCTTTCTGGATAAAGCTGTAAAGTCTGAATTCATCCCTAGTTTGGGAGTTAAGGCTACCCTTTTCCACTTTCCAGAAAATTAATAACTTAGAAATATTCTAAAACCATCAAGGACTGTTTTGATCAAGTGGATGAGATTTTCCAAAAGAGAACTTTGAAGTGTCCAGTCTTATTGAATCATTTTCTCACAGGAGAGGTTGCCCCATTTGGAAAGCCAGCCCCTTTTACAGTGCCTCAGAGAGCCACTCCAAACTGAATGCAGTCAAGATGCCAAGATTTAATATTTACTTATTAATTTATTATTTTTTTTTGTCCTTCCCCTTCTGATTGTTTGTGTCAGAAGCCCCACAGCAAATCAGATAGCTTCTATTACCCCTCTCCTGTCATGTCACTGAAAATCTGCATTCTAGCAAGAGGTGTAAGGCATTTTACTTTGACATTTATGGTTTCTGAAATCACTGACATATGGGAAAACATTTTCACTTAAAGTAGTCAATATGATAACTGACCTTTCACTCATTCTGACCAAGGGTATTATGTGCCACTCAATCACTGGTATCTATCAGTCTTAATTAGCATCTACACAATAACATAGTTCAGTTCAGAAGTGTATTAATTACTGGTTTATGACTCTGCCTCCTATTATCCTGACTGTACAGCAGCAACCATAAAAACCCTGGCCTTTTCCAGTACAAAGGGGCAGTATGTGTTATGTGTTATGTGTGATTCATGAAAGTTTCATTAATATTTAAGCTCATGTGGTTTAGAGGAGCAGAAGGGAATGAGCTGTTTGTTCTTGCTTTACGCCCAGAGGACTTAGTTCAAATTTCAGGACAGCACAAGTCTCACAGAGTGATAGCACAGAAAATCTGCTTTGTGCATATCCTTTCATTCAGACTGCGAGCCACAAACCAAAATAAAGCCACAAAAAAATATGTCAATTCAGACATCTCTCTTCAAAATTCAGTGTACTGGTACAGAAATCTTATAGTGGATAAATCAAAGAAGATAACCTTACTTTGAACCACTACCATTTGATACAGAAAAACCATCTACCATATTTTTTGTATTTAATGTTTCCCCCCCCCTCTTTTTTAATGATGTTCAAAGGACAAAGTGATAAAAAAACAGCATTTGCTATGATATCTCTTGTGACGTGTCCTTTGAGACTGTGTATCTCATACCCAAAGTTTAGAAATATAATCTATCTGAATGAACTGGCTGCAACCTGAAACTGGAAATAAGGAATCATGTAGTCTTTTATTTCAGAGACTTGTCTGGGGCAAAGTGCATGACTAGCGCTCAAACAAAAAACAAAAGGAACAGAAAGATTAAACACTGGAAGATTAAAAAACAACCCAAAGCTTGCATAGCAGCATGAAGATCTACATACAAATTCATAAACAGAAAATGTAAGTTTTTCCTGAACATGTTACTAACACACATGTAGATTTTTAACTTTAAACAAATCAGTGCATTAGGATTGTCCAGGTTTAGACCTGCTCTGCAGCTCTGGCTGGAGAAGTGGATCCTGGTGTGCACCCGGCCTCACTTCCGAGGAGGGAAATCCATCAGCACCAATAGGAAGGTTGTGCTCTAAGTGAGTGCAGAGCATGCAAGAGAGATTCACATCCCCAAGATCAGAGGAGACCACAGCTGTAAGTTTTCAGTCAAGAGAGAAGGGATCAAATACCTTTGCCACTTGCCTACCTTGCATGATGCTTTCTTCCTAAAGAACTCGTCTTTATTATAGAAGATATCACATTATACAGAGCATATTAACAGAGTAATCAAAAGATTTGAATTGGCAAGCATTTAAGTTTGGCCTTACGATTAAGCAACAGACTTAGTGAAGGGAGATTTGAAGTTTCAGAATATAGAACAGTTATATGGTCACTCTGATCGTAAAGTCAGTTGTAGTGGATACCTTTTATGCCAGTCATGGATTATTTTTAACATTACCTCACTAAAGCACCAATGAGAGCATCAACCTGTTAATATGCAGTAAGGTAAGATTCATCTGTCTTGTAGTCAAGAAAATTCAGGCCAGTACTATAAAACAGTAGATTGCACAAGAAACTGGGCGGGGACGGCACCAACCTCCTAAGATGAGGATGAGGCCTTGGGTGATATGGTTTAGTGTGAGGTGTCCCTGCCCATGGCAGGGGGGTTGGAACTAGATGATCTTAAGGTCCATTCCAACCCTAACTATTCTATGATTATATGATTCTATGATAAATCATGGGAAAAAGAAAAAATCAGCTCCATCTTTCCTGCAATTTGGCTGGAGAAGTGAGTGAAATACTGATGCTGATTTTAGGAAGACTTAAGATTTCATTGCAAGTTTTCAGAACTGCTAAAGATTCATTGAATTTATGGTTGGAAATGACATTTTGTGTATCACAGGCAGTTAAACTTTAACTCATTGCCGCTGGACTACACCCAGTAATTTCTATTTGGCTAAAGCTTTTTGTGTTGGGCTAGAACAGTCCTGTTCTACCCCCCTGGTAGTTTCTCCTAGCTGTTCTTCTCTAATCTGAATTTATAAAAACTCAGCTTCCAGACACTACTCTTCTCTACACTTGGAAAAAGATGCTTATTTGCACTTTGCATTTTCTCCTTAGGAACATCCTACATATACAAAACAAATAATCTCAGAAGTTTTCTTTTTTTTTCCTGTGAGTTAGAAGAGCTGAACTGTAAAATAACCCCCAATTGTAGGACTGTATTGTGCATCTTCTCTGTTCAATTCCTATTTAATATGCTATATCTGAAAGTCCAGGAATGACTTCACTCTTGCTGTAGTAATCCTGCAATTATTTTGGATGCCCAGTGAAAATGGTTAATGGTTGTGTTGGTTTTGGCTGGGAATTTTCTCCATTGTAGCTAGTGTGGGGCTGTGTTTTGGATTTGTGCTGAAAACAGTGTTGATAATACAGGAATGTTTTAGTCACTGCTGAACAGTCCTTACACACAGTCAGGGCCTTTTCTACCCCTCACCCCACCCCACAGCAAGCAGTCTGGGGGTGCACAAGGAGTTGGAAGGGGACACAGCTGACCCCAACTGACCCAAGGGATATTCCATACGTCATGGTCCATATGGTGTCCTGTTGAACATATAGAGCTGGGGGAAGAAGAAGAAAGGGAGGACATTTGGAGTGATGGTGTTTGTCTTCCCAAGTAACCGTTACGCATGATGGAGCCCTGCTTTCTTGATGATGGCTGAACACCTGCCTGACCATGGGAAGCTGTGAATGAATTCCTTGTTTTGCTTGGCTTGTGTGCAGGGATTTTGCTTTACCTACTGAACTCTCTTCACCTCAACCAACAAGTTTTCTCACTTTTACCATTCTGATTCTCTTCCCTATCCAACTGCAAGGGGTGAGCGAGAGGCTGTGCGGAGCTTAGTTGTCAGCTAGGCTTAAACCACAACAACCCTTTCGGTCTTCAATTAGCATTTATCCTCTAAACATTTCTAGAATCAGATACCCCTGATTCACCAAAGCGCAAACTTTTGTCTTTGCAAATTTTCGTAAATCTGAAAAATACTTGTGATAAACATCAAATACACAAGCTTGAATAGTTCTCTTCTTTGATTTCTACACCTCTGTAAAAACCAAACTGAGGTAGGACCTAACCTTCTTAGAAACACAATGCTTAAAATGTTACCTCTGATCATAGTTATCCTGAAACCACCTAAGTAATGATCAGTCAAATGGAAAACCATCCACCTTCATGAAATATGTGTAAATATTATTACATGAATACACATGATGCAACAAAAGAAGGCATTCGAAATGTAATCATTTTGCAATTAGTTTACTCCTGGTGAGACACAGAGATAAAATTTGATATTAAAATGACAACTAAGAAGAAAAATGTTTTTCAACATATGTCAAGAAAGCTTCTATAATTCGTATTTGTTCTGCTGCTTAAGGAAATAAGTTTTCTTTAATACCTGTCCTCATGCTGGGCTTTTCACTCTCCTAAGTTTCGAAACTTGACTCCTGTTTTGAAGTATTTTTTTTCTTTGCTTATAGAAATTATTCCTCAAAAGAATTCTTCCATCAAATCTAAATGGTAACACATACTGCACTTTTCAAAAGTCATATGTACAGACAAAAAACATGAGAAAGAGGCAGTCTTAACAGGAAACAAACCTGAAATGAGCTGCGTGTTCAAAGGCTGGAGGAATAATCAAATTACCAAAGATCTCTTTCGTACTGAGTGATTGACAAAGCATAATCCGGCTACAGACAGATTGTCTGTTCAGCTATATGTCTGCATACCTGTTATGTTTTGCTAAACAATAACAGCTACCTTCCACTTACATGAAACAGAAAACCTACCAAACAAAGCAGTAAATGCTTTATATACTAAAAAAAGCCTATTGTGTGATATAGAAAAAAATAAAATTTCTTATTATTATTTTATTTTTTAAACTTTCAATTCAGGTTGCAAATACTTAAAAGATTCGGATCACAAGACAACCACAGGAGTAAATCTGAAATTAAAACCTTAGCAATTCAAAATGGATGAATCAAAATAATAGCCCACCTCTTCCCAAATCAGAAGAAATCGACTGATATGAAATGAAAGTAGCTTCATTTACAGGTAAAACATGGCTTAGGTCAAAAAAAGATAGCTTATATACAAGTTCAAAATAATAGCTGGATGTTTTCATTAAACATTTACCTTACTCTTTAACATTTCTAAAGAATCTGGTGGCAATGTTCTGCTCCAAATAGAATCAGCTTTCATTATTATTGCGATTATTACTATGACTACTATTATTGTTTTCTTTTCTAGATCCCTCAGTGATATCCTTCAGACAGTTACTCATTTCTTCAGTGTATAGGTTGCTGCTGCTCTTTTTCTACAAAGCATCTCTAAAAATATACTGGAGGTCTGGTGAAATAACAGACAGCAACTTCAACCCTTACTGAAGATATACCACAATCAAGAGTTTACATGAACTCGGGACCTGATCCTGTAAATGCATTTGGTAAAGAGAAGAGTTTGCTACTTCAAGCACTCCCCGATTTCAACGTCATGATTTAAGGTCTTTGCTTTGTCAACTCAACTTTGGGCCCCGTTCTTTATTTTGCATTGCTCAAAAATAAGTGCATAACTATTTCAAATCCCTTACAGCCAATGGAGGTAACATTAGCGTGAAAGAGAAATTGGTATGAGAAACTTGTTGCAAACTTTCATTATTCTGTTTTGAAGAGAAATCAGGCGTGCCAACGGGTAACAGGATTTGTGACGAGGAAACTGAAAGGACCAGGTTTGACACTTTCCACCTCTAACTTATATCAGGTTCTGCAACCTTATCAGCAGGACAGCTGTGGCTGTTTTAAGAAGACTCAAGGAACTTTTTTCCCTGAAAATGGGTCATTCAGGAGGAGGACACTGGTGGGTATCTCACAAGACCAATCTTTAAATGTCCGTGAGACTGTAAGCATGTACTGGCGTATCTGCATCCTCCTTTTCCAGGTACTACTCTTGTGTGCTCATAACAGAAACATAACAAAACTGGCAGCAGTTATAGTATCAGTTCTTCTATGGAAACATCCCAGAGGAAGTACATTATAGTACACTGGTAAGTTTAGGTCTCTCTTACCTCTGGCTTATGCAAGTAACTGTAGAATCAAGACTTTCCCCACCAACTTTTACACACCCTACGCCCCCCGCCATCAAAATAGTAAATATGAAAGACAGTAGCAAGGCAATATTTAAAGCAGACGGCTATCATACACATCGCACCTCATCTTATATAGAGCTCCCTTGTCATTAAACAATCAGACATCTATAGCTGCAGATGGCAGAAATGTCCCTCCAAAAAAACCCAGCTTAGTATGAAGGCACCAAACACCTCCCTCAGTCTACATGTAGGGCAAGGAGGAAGTTTTACATGGGAAAATGTAAATGACTTACAAAGCGAACTGTTGATGTTGGAATAAACAGTCGTCCTACAGGACTTTTGCTAGCTCTGGCCAGGGAGCTTTTGGAAAAGAGGTGGAGTTGACACACTTGCATTGCACCAGGTAGAGCCTAAGATGCTGCCTTCATTGGTTAGTGTCCTAGGAAAAGATGAAGTTTCTCCACATCTAGCTTCCTTGCCAATCTCCTCTGAGGAAAAAGTCCTCTCTTAACACCAGATCTAGAGATTAGTTCAATTCTGTGCGGGTGACTGAATACTCTGACAGCAATTCCTAGGACACCCTAGGAAGAATCCCCCAGAAGTGAAAGAGCCCCTCAAAATTTCCTTTGTTCTGTAATTCCCACTTAAAGGCACAACCTGCATTTTACACCATAAGTGACTGAGACAGAGAGGGCTCTTACACCATGAACTGAAGATTATGGCTTAAATTCTCCTAGCAATAAAAATGGAGACCGAGGATGTATTAGAATTATTTCCAAATAAGTTCTTTCCAAAGCTTTCTGTCAACCATTTAAAGGAATATTTTGGGATCATCCATGACCCATATTTCTTTAGCTGTGTCACATGCATGTAACTACTTTCTGTCTTTTTTCCACCTTAGAATGTAAGAGCTAACCCACTGGAGAAGACAAGAAACAGTGCAGCAAACGGCACATCACACCTTTTCCAGTGTAATTACTTTTAAGCCCTATTGCATGTTTAGGATTGTTTTATGTTCTAAGTAGCTGATTGCCATGGTTTAAAAAATAAAGTTGGATTGGGAACAAATTCTGATCCTTGACTGTAAAATAAAATTTATAGGGAACACTATGGGAAGCATAGTGGGCAGTGCACACTTGAGAGAATACCCACCAGACAGTCCTGAAAATTGAAAACTAACTTCTGAATGTCCTTCTGAATGGAGATCTTATTTGGGAGATGGCACAGAAAGGACTTCAGCACATACACTGTTATGGCCTTCTTGTGCTGATCCTGTGTAATCCCCCAGACTATTTATTTCTACAAGCAGCTCCCCCAGTTGGTAGCTGAAAAGGAAGTGATTTGCACACTTGCCTCTGGAAGATGAGGACCACTGCTCATTTCATCTTTTGATCATCCATAGTTTTGTTAATTTAAAAGTCCCCATAGTTGAAGTCTTTTTAAGAGTAATGAGCACTAAAAAAGGAGTTGATTCAACCCACATCTTCAAATCTCTGACCTAGCCCAAACAATAAAACTGTAGCCTCCAGAGCAGCTGAATTTCCAGTTCACCCCATTGTAGCAGTCTAAATAGGAAGGCTTAAGTGAATGTAGAATTTGCAGGTTAGGCAGTCCTGGAAAACAGGTGGACTTCTGGTTGTTGTTTGGGACTTCAAGGGAAACCTAGTCCAGGAAGACTGTGCTAATTTTCAAAGAGCACTTTAAAAGGAATTACTGCCATCTCTACATGGAAGTCATCAGGTCAGTCTCCAAGCCAGAGCATGTCAGAGAAGCTTCAATGACTTCAGCGGAGCTATGTACAAGGTGATATGAGTCTTGCATTGGAGAGTTACACATAGAATCATAGAATGGTGAGGGTTGGAAAGGACCTTTAGATCATCTAGTTCCAACCCCCCTGCCATGGGCAGGGCCACCTCATATGCTAAATCATATAACCCAAGCCCTCGTCCAATCTGGTCTTGAACACTGCCAGGGATGGAACACAGAGTAACTTCTTGATTTCTTCAGAAGGGGGCTAAAAAACTATATTGCTTTCTCACACTTTCATGACATGACTCAAATTCGGTGTTTTGTGGCACTCACTTTGTGGAACTAATGTACTTACTTCAAGTTACGTTTCTAATGACTTGCTAATGACTGGACTTCCAACCCCCTCCCCCTAGTACAGAATGTTCTAGACTTGCTTCACAACATTAATACAAACCCGTTTGCCAAATAAGATATTGGCAGCACTTAAATGATTGTATTAATTTCAAAATTGTATTATTTTTTACAATGAACTACTTTCTGGATATCAGACATCAGCTGGAGAAATGTAAAGAGACATAAACCAGTTTATTTCAAGCCACAGATGTTTAGCTTTTGCATTCCTTATATTTCATGGACAACATGACAGGCTTTCTAGGTGCAGAGCTAAGATCAGACATGCTCTACAAGCCTTTGTAGTACAGAAGTTAGATTTTTTCAGATGAAAGAGGTCTTGCTGCTTTTAGAAATACAGTTAACTATGTAAAAATGAATTCTATACAGTGAATTGTTCCTCACAATGTAACTTGCCATGATTTATTTCTTTCCAAATAATTCAAAAAGGTTCAAGCCTTCCTAGTCTGTGGAGCTGCAAAATGTGGTGGTCTTGATCCTAACCATCATCAAGTCTTCTCAGCTTCCTACCAGGGTAACTAGAATTTTCACATAGAACTGACTAGAAATTAAACAAACAAAAAAAGGCATGAAAGTTGTGTGAAAGGTACTTACAACAAGTGCAATTTTGTTTTGCTTTCTGAAAGACTTGAGAAAAATACATGCATCTTTTTAAGAATAAGATACATCATCTGTGACCCACTTTAAAATTATTAGATTCCCATTTACATGAAGAAGAGTTCGGCTATAGCAAGGAGACCTAGTTTTCCCCTGAGAGGTTTTCACTCCATAGTCCACAAATAATAATATAACAAAGAATGACTGCATTTCTAAATGAACATAAAATGATAAATTCTTAGAGTAAGTCAAGTAAAGAAAAAACAAAATCTAAACTCTGGATTTTTCCATAAATATTGTAAAAGCTTTGGATTTATATGAAAAGTATATGCCAATTATTTTAAAACTGATGCATCATGTCTCTCACCCACTTCCTTTTTCTATTTATAGTAAATTTCATAACTTTAAAAGAAAAAAACGGGGGGGGGTTATCACTTGGTGCTTTCAGAATTCCAAAGCAATATATGCAAGTACTACTTTCCTTTATTAATAAAGTAAAATTAACTTGATCTGCACATCCTCAGGGCATTACGATTTTTATTTTTCATTACCACAAACCAATCCAACTGCTTCTCAGTTTTTAAGACCTACCTTTAGATTTTAATTTGAAAATCCAAGCACTCCTTCTATTTTAAAATCCATTCATTTCACTGTTTAGCCACATTGTACAGTTGGCACGAAGCATCGCTGTTAAATATTGCAACTTAAAGAATTTCCATTTACTGTCACATTCATTATCCACTGTGCAGAATTCAAAGACGAGTGCAGGAACTTAAGAAAAATATGTTTCCTAAGAAAAGGAAGCACAGTTTTCAGGAGAGTTTGTTATCTCTGCAATAGCAAATACTGAGAAACCCTGGGGAAAAAAAAAAAAAATCTTTTTTTTCATTTTAGTCTTGATAAGGAACAGCACTAGCACAGTTTTCAAACAAGTAGCGATTTTTTTTGGATTGTGACTTCTATGGTGACAACCTGAAAGAAGTAAACCCATGCTCCTGCATACTGCAGTTGACTTTCCATCATCATCTCTGGAGTTGATGACTCCTTTTTTACTATCTGGTTTCTAACATGGAGAAGGAAGAGGGAAAAGAGAAAGACTGACAATCTGTGCCTCAACAAGAGAGCTATTACGCACAGTGCCATAGGAATTGTTTCTGCCTTTCATATTCAAGGTACACTAGCACACTTTCCAAGTAATGAATTACCTCTTGTCCGCAGGCAAAGTGAAGAACTGGCATGAATCTCTGGTGTGCATGTAGGACACTGAAGCCTGTTTAAGAATTTAGGTTTGCAATTTACAGAACATCTCTGGTGATTTCAAGGCGATATTAAGACACGCAGATCATTGTAAAGAGAGTAAAAAGACAACACAGGTACAAGAGGAGAGAGGTTCCCCATGGCACTATGATTTCTTTAATACAGCTTGAACAAGCACCAGAAGATGATATAAAGAGCCCATATTTGTACCACTGTAGTGCCGGCCATCTCACCCAGTGCAGTCAGTATCCTGTCAAGCAGGATGGAGAGTCCTTAAGGTACAGGTAGCTTTTACTTTCTATTACTTTTTGTGATAATTCCTGTTGATACTTCATTATAGTAATACTTGTGGAAATTAAAAATGCATCTTCTCATAAGATATTCAGGCCCATAAATCGTTCTGAGATTTGTTTCTAGCTCTTCCACTGCTTGTATGCATGACCTCTGCTCTTCTGGGTGCATCCCCTTCCGTGGCTCTGTAGAATGACTCACCTGATTTCTCACCAACACAGCCTGATTTCATCGTCTGCCTCCTTCTGGTCACAAAAAGACATTGCCCACATGATAAAATGTGCTGTAAATATTTCAGTGACCACTGGTAGCCTCTACCAATGCACCAACTTTCATGAGCTGCAAGAGCATGGCCAACTTCAGAGAAGCTGCTCACACCATCCTTCACTCCACTGTATCTGGCAGTGAATAATTCATGTCAAGTTTTAATTTAATTTGACGAAGAACAAGATGAAAATGAAGGTTGGTTGTAAATAAAGATCTATTTGAAAAGATAATTGCTATTTTGAGATGGAGCCTCTTCTCTGACACTAGTACTGCCAGTTGTAACAGTGCTAGCACTTACAATGGGTACAGGATTAGAAGCCAGTGCAGAAACAAAGCTGTCTCTCTCAAATCAGTAAATATCAATCAGTTTTCATGACTAGCTATTTAGGCAGTTGGGACTGCATCAGAGTCAAGGCGATCAAATCAGACAACTGAAGTCATGTTCCAGCTCTACAAGTTTGCAGATTTTCCTATTAATCTGAGACTGCTGCTATGCAAATTTGAATTTTTTTTTTATATGACATCATTTATATGTCTAACTAACTGTACCTACACTTAAGTAGCCCTTTTGAAATGTTTTACTGTTAAATATTTCAGACTAGAATAAACCCTCAGCCTTATCCATAACTTAAATTTCCTACCATCTGAATTTGCAGTCAAATAACAAGGGTATATTACAAAGAGAACAAAATCACTTCCACTGCCCATTAAGGAAACTAGAATTAATTCTACTGATCTGCACTCAAGCATCTTTAATTAAAAGATCATAAGCATATAAGTGGCTTTGATTTCTTCTTCTAATGTCCTCCTCAATTATTTACTGTACTCACCTCACATCTGTGCACATTTTTCTATTAGATGAACATAAAATATAAATGTTGATGCACTTTTGAGTGTTTTCAACTGCAGTACAAATGTTATTGACCTTGTACTCAACTTAGGCAAATACACATACAGTCAGCCAAAGTGAGGCTACATAATGCTAAGACAGATTGAATATGCAGAATATATCTACAAAGTCATTTGAGCTTTGGAAATACTCTTTACCTACCTGATACCTGAATAACCACATGAAAGCTTCTGAATTAGCTTTTATAATGGCTTGGTTCTGCTACTAATGGTTCCGTGTGATAGAACATAGCCTGGGAGGTTTTCCCTCCATGTGCAAATATAAATGACGCTTACAGTACTTTACGTCCTTAGTGGGTGTGAATACTTCCCTCTGTATTGGACAGCTTGAGAAAGAGCCCGCCGGTCTGTCCTAAAAGTTAATGGGAAGGAAGCTTCTAATTGTATTTTCTATCTTATATAATTTACAGAAGATAAACAGTAGCTAAACAGAAGATAAACAGTAGCTAAAACTTTCCTGTATATGTCTATTTCGACTATCCCCCCCCATCAGGGGACTGGAGCAACTCCCGTGTGAAGATAGGCTGAGAAAGTTGGGGCTGTTCAGGCTGGAGAAGACAAGGCTGCTTGGAGACCTCATAGCAGCCTTCCAGTATCTGAGGGGGGCTATAGGGATGCTGGGGAGGGACTCTTCATTAGGGACTGTAGTGACAGGACAAGGGGTAACAGGTTCAAACTTAAACAGGGGAAGTTTAGATTGGATATAAGGAAGAAATTCTTGACTGTAAGGATGGTGAGGCACTGGAATGGGTTGGCCAGAGAGGTTGTGAATTCTGAATCCCTGGCGGTGTTCAAGGCCAGGTAGGACAGAGCCTTGGGTAACATGGTTTAGTGTGAGGCGTCTCTCCCCATGGCAGGGGTGTTGGAACTAGATGATCTTAAGGTCCTTTCCAACCCTAACTATTGTATGATTCTGTGATTCTATGATTTACATTATTTATTGAAGTAATGATAGCCACACAGCATTTGCAATATATGCTATGCAATATAATGCCTCTATGTACTTTTTGTATTTCCTTTCATGATCATTTCTCCAATTTCATGCTATGCAAGAACACATTTATCCATGCTACAGAATGGCCCATTTCTATCCCTAAAGTAAAATATATATATAAATATATATATATGTTTAAACTGGTAATCATATTCACATATCTGAAATGTTATTCTAGGACTGCAGTATGTCTGATCTATCACAAAAGATCTCTAAAAACCCTTACTAAGTAAAGCCAGAGGTCTCCAGTGTACAAAGTTAATGGAGCAAAGCCAGCTCACCACAATATTTATTATAAACAACCGTCATCTGAAGACGGTAAATCGATATCTATGTGCAAACAAAAGTGTGCTGTGGAAAATATTAAAGAAAAGTGAGCCCCCTTTCATTACAAAAGGCTGGGAGTTCTTCTCCATCCCTTTTCTTTTTAGTGTGGATAATTTTATTTTAAAAAAGCATGTGTGCATGCATCTGTACAGAAGCTGAAAAACAAACCATGAAGAGTCCTGGACTGTAAATTACAGGAGACTTGTTTCTAAATGAAGGGAGTAGTTATATAACTTAATTTCTCTTCTCGGAGGAGTGGGATGAGGTTGATAGAGAAGAGGAAGGAAGGATTTGCTTGTGCTCTGAAAACCAGGAAAAAAATCCTAGAAAATAGGGCTGGCTGCAGTTTCCTTAGTTTCAGCAAGACCTGAAGCTTTAGCAAGACCTAAGGACCCCCTGCAGTGCTCTTTTACTGAATTAAAATACCCAACATTCCACTCATTTTATATCTCAGAATCAAAGAAAAAGGAGTAAAACTTACCGAATTCAAATACATAACCATCCCTTCCAATACAGGAGTCTCATGATAAACACATTAATCCACCAAAGGTGTAAACAGAAAGTCATTGGTCAAGAATCTCAGTGGTGAGCATTATACTACCCTAAATTGTTCATGGCACAGAAAGCCCTCACATATGATAACTCCCTTCAGATGTCCCAGCTACACCTTGGGCATCCAAGAAATGAAGACAAAAGCATCACATTGGGAACATCCTGCTCCACTCCTGGCACAGTAGTTCCAGAATGAGAGAGAGAAACAGGAGAGCTAGTTCTCCTGCAACATGGACTGTCATTTCCACATTCACAAATAGTCTTTGTGGTAAATACGCCATTAAGATGACCAAACAGATTGTAAGATGTGTTATTATTTCAGTTAGACTAGCCACAGGGAGAAAACCTGCACTTTAGATTGCACTGAATAAAGAATTCCTTTAAAAATAAATGGATAAATAAAAGCAGAGATTATGGAGCATTCATTGCAAAGACCCTATATTGTCTGAATTCATGAATTTTGCTCAGACGAAGACTTTTCTCTCCCTCAGGCAATAATAAAAATTAAACTTTGATATTTCAAAGGGTGACTAGTGGATTATATGCAGTTTTTTTCCAGTGGAATGGCAGATGAGGCTGCATTATGTATTTTTTTAAAGTGTTTTAAAAATTAGGTGAAATTGCATTAATTGGAACTGGATTCACTGGAACATACTGATTAAATAGGACACTGACTATTATTCTGGTTTCTAGATTGGCGTCTAACCACTGAAAGTCACCATATATAATCTGAAAAGTACTGCTGGCCAGCATCTTGAAACCAAAGTAAAGAACTTTTCTGCCTTTCAGTTATAATAGCAAGAGGTCTAGAAGTGACTCTAGGGTCACAATGCTTTCCCCAGAAAAGCTGAAAATCTTCCAGAAGTTCAGAAGGATAAAGACAAGATATAAGCAGACTAGAAACCCACCTTTAAACTTTACATAGAAATTAAATATATATATATATGCACACACATACATATATTTTTTATTTCAAACCCCTTTTTCTAAACCAAATCCCTCCTGAAAGCTGATGTTTATTTACCACCTCCCCCAGACGCTGATCTAAGCTGAGCAAAACCACTTTCCCCTGATGCCCTTTGTGCATATTCATCGACCTTAAAAATACTCCTCCTTGCAGAACCTGCAAGAAGCACATCTAGAAGAAAAACACATCTAAGAAAGAATAAAAGAGAAGAGGAAATATGCTGGACAGGAGGAGGCTCTGTAGCGAGGATAGCCTTGTCTTCTGCTTGAGAAACTCCAAAAGACTACAGCAGCAGGAGATACTGTGCTCTTTCCTTCAAATATCTTGACTAAAACTACAGCTTGCTGAGAAACTGTGAAGAACAATGTGCATGCTTGCAAGAGTCTCTGTAATAATCCCTACCATGATTTTCTCAGGATAAGTCTGCAATCATGTAAAAACAACCATTATAAAAATCAGAGCTGAAGTGAGACGTCCCATTACCACCCATGATGTAGGCTGCTCCATGCCACCGTGCAGCGTGATGCACATTATATACATGTAGTTGGCCTATCATCCACATGCTGCTGCTGACCTGAAAAACGCCCAATGCTAACATCTTACCACACCAGTGGAAATACATTTATTTGGTTCATTTCCACATTATGCAAGCTCATAAAATGGTTTAAATAAAGAGTTCAGGACAGTGCGGTGATTTAAAGAAGGTGATTAACTGATTCTGATAACACTGAAGATGAGAGTGGGAGAAAAATAGATTAAAAAAAAAAACCAAAACATTTTGCTTGTAATCACTTACATGTATTTCAGGAGCTACGTTTCACATACAGACATCAGTATAACTATTTTCTGCTAACTATTCACATTCATATGTTTCGATACTACATTTTTCACTGTTCAAAACTTCCTTGTGAGTTAAACTGAGTTAGAAGGTACAAAATACATGTGAGCCCTGTCTATGAGTGATTAATCAAATATTTTATTTATCAAATGCATTTCTGCTCTTATTAAGTCTCAGTTATTGACACTTTCCCTTTTAATTTTTTCTTTTTTTTTTCTTTTTTGGCTGCAAACTATTATTTCTAAGGGATGAGCTTTCAGTGCCAACTCATAAAGACCAAGAAAGAAACTAACTTCTGACACAGGTAAAGGAAGTAAGCCTCTCCTGTATTTCTCCTTGCCTGCAGCTAGACAAACACTGTAGTTTACAGCCAGTGTAGTTTACAATAGCCCTAACAAAAACTGGTGGTTTCTCCAGGCCCTGCTGTGTTTTGTAACTCTACACACAAAGATGACCCAAAATGCAGGAAAGCCTCAGGTCCCTGTGTGGCTGCCACCACTCAGCCCTGCTCCCTGCACTGAAGTAGGTTGCTGTGGGTCGGCACTCCGCTGAGGAGGGAATTGGGATTAGCCCTTTCCCTACCAAAAGGCAAAGAGCAGCATTTTGTTAAAAGGGAGTGATTTCACTGCCTAACATCACTGGGGCAGTGTAAAGCAGCAACACACCCAAAATTAAACACTGAATTTGATTTTTTATTTAAAAAAGAAGAAAACCCCAAATATTTCACATCTCTCTCACAAGAGATTTTCTCATCTTGCCCAAAACCCCCTATATTCTATCATTTCGTTAACAAAGCCAAGGAGCTCACGCTGTGGCATCTCATCGGAGGGCACTAGAGTTAACAATACGACTGTGAGCTCCAGTGGCCATGGCAACAGCAGCTAATTCTTCTTCCCAATCAGGGTGGCAATTCTCTCCCATGGCTTGAATCAGTTACAAAACAAAATACTCTCAAAGACCTTTCAGAGCCAATAGCCTTGCAGCTAATCTGCTAATAGGAAATAATCTGCAGCTAATACACACATTCCAGGGCAGCAGTGTGTTTTCTTAATACTTTGTTACATGGGCCTCTTTCCAAAGAAAGCATTGCAAAGAATAGAAAACAGACATTCATTAAAAATAGTATAATACTACCTGACCACTATTAATGCCTGAAACGTGCTGCAACTTGCAGCTCTTAAATAGTGATTTGGAGTGACAGCACTAGATAGACTGAACACATGCAATTAGATCAAAAAAAGTTACATATAGTATTAGTTAGCAGCTAGTTCATGTGAAAAATCAGACTTGAAATGATTTCCACATTACTCTCTTTTCATGTGGCCATAATTAAGGCATCTGTTAACAAAAGCACTGAGTTAACAAGTATGTGTATCAGTAATACACAGTCTAGATGGATATGAGAAAACAGATATTAATAAATACACATTTACAACATACTTATTCAAGTGCATGATAGGAGTTTAGACATACATTCCCCTTCCTGGCTTAAACACATGAGTAAACAGCAAACAGGCAGTGGGCAAAAAACAAATACTGAAAAATGGGCAATGAATCACCAATTTTGCATCAGTCATATCGGGAGTACTTTACAGCATGACTTAGGCTGAAATTACTAAGGGTATGATGACACTTCTGAAAGCCTCAGTGTATTAGCTCCGGCCTTTTGTGGTACAGGTCGTAGGCACAAAGGCAGGGTGAGCTCCAGCCCGCTTGGGACATGCAAGTTGCCACCTTGTATATGTAATTAAAACATACACAGTACTACTGTGGAATTAAGGAGAGAATTACACCTCCATCCCTAGGAAGTGTAAATGCTGCTGATGGAGCTGGTTGTTACTGGAGAGAATTCTCCCAGCTTCACAACCATCTTTGCTCACTACATCAAACTACCACCAACATAGTCCAAGTGAAACTAAAAACCTCTCAATGCTCAGGTGTATTTACACTTTTCTTTCTTTTCCCCTCCAGTGGTAAAGCTAAGGAGATCTGGTCACTTCAGGCCACCTCACAGACATCAAACAAAATTAAGACTGCCTGCAGAATCTGATGAAGACTGAGAAAGACAAAAGTGACTAATACATTGTTCAGTGGAGTACAACTGAATGCCTTCAACTAACAGCTATGACTGTAGAGGTATCTCCTGTTTGGGCTATTGAACTGTTTCATTTCTAGCCCCTTCTGTTAGCTTCTGAAACTTCCATTAATCAGGGTGACATTTCAGTTTTCCTCTTGTTCCTAAGATGATTGTTCTTCACTGTAGACTGTATGCTGTATCTGTAACAAATAAAAATTCTGTGCCTAATTTAATATAAAAGCGGCTTTCTTTTAAATCAAGAGAACAAGAAATACATCTCTCCATTATGACCTTATTTTTGCTTTACTGAAAACTGCTTGAGTACTGAAATGTGAAAAGGAAAGCAGCTTTAGTCTAAAAGGAAAGCAACTTTAGTCTAACAGGCAAACAATTTTAGCAGCAACAACTTCAAATGTTTCACTTAGAACTGTTGTGGAACTACCCAAATTAAAGCCCTTTAAACATGGCAGTTCTCCCATTACAGAAATATGAGAGATACAGTTTAAGTAACATTTGGAGCATCACTAATGGGGAAAGGTCTTCTCCACATCTGTGGTCACCTGCTTCACGGGGAATTGCTTTTGTCTCTAACTATCTCAAGATTTGGTGTCATGCAATCCATTTCTAACGTGTGTGTCATTCCCCAGGTAAATCAGATGATTTATGAGAAACAGTGAAAGTTGGTCAGTTATAGATATGTGTGTAATGATTGACAGAGAGCTCTTTTTGCACTTCTGGTATTTATAATAGCTGCTTCCTGTGCAAGTTCTCTTTGAAGTCAACCCAGGAGCTCCTGCTGCACACCCTAGGGCAGAAAGCTCATAGGACAGGATCTCTACACAAGACAGCTTGTTTCCCTGAAACACCCAGGAATATTTTCTCTGCACATGTGTAAAATCTGGCTGAAACAGGCTGAAATGCTGACAAGTTGCTGGGTAAGAGCAGGCGGAGCAGAAATGATTATATTTACAAACACCCTTCTCCATAAATGCAAGAACAGGACTGCATAAAGCCATGCTACAGTGTATACAAGCCCAGTGTAGAGTGATAAATCAGATTTTGCTTGGCCTTGCTCAGAATAAGTGGTTTTGCTGCTGGTCTGCAGTTTATATGTCAGCATTTTGTGTTTGGTGACAGCTGTTTTACACAAACTGACAAAATGCACAATTTATCTTTTTTTGTTTGCTTATCTTATCCTGGTACTGAGGTTCAGTCCCATCCTCTTTTAAAACAGCCTGACTCATTCTGAGCACACTCTGCAGGGAGAATGGGATTTCAATAGTGGTCAGCACTAACCTACTTCTGATCTCTAGCCATTGGCACAGTTAAGCAAATGCTCCTTGATTTTGATAGAGAAAAAGAAACAGGTCATTGCTGACGGCTCTTGAAATGCCACCAGAATCTCCGAACAGGACAAATGGGCTGCAGGCTCACTGCTGTTTATTCCTGACAAACACAGAGCATGCAATATCTGTTTATCTTGATGTATATTTGAACAAGTTGCGTGAAAGGAAATTGTGCAAATAGGCACAAAGGAGAAAATAACACCTTTTTATCCCATTCTGACTTTCCCCCCAGTTTTGGTTTGGTCCAGTAATGTGCTTGCTCCGTATTTCAGCTCCTCCATCCTTCCTGTCTCAGTGAGAAAGAAAAAAAACCTGCCTGAGTCACTGTGCCTTGCAAGTCTTTACTTGGTGGGAGTCCTGAATATCGGCCCTTTCTTAAGAAGAAAGGAGAGAGACAGAATGAGAGATAGAAAATAGAAGCCGAAACCTTTAAAGTGAAATGATTTTCATCACTGAAGAGTGCTTTTATTTCTCTTTAAATCAGTTTTTATAATTTGCGTTGTCATGACAACACGATGCAACACTTCACTGCCATGACAATCTGACAACTTTCAAAAACAGTAAGTGCTGTTTTTACTCTGTTTTTCAATCGCTCCCAAGGAAACAAGCTGTTATTTACTTCTGTGACGAAACTCATACGATACCATAATGGATTGAATGTCAAGAAAAATTAAAGCATAGAATAGGGGAAACAGGGATGGAAAATGTGCTTTTGTGTACATAATTACTCCATAAAAAGTACACAGTTTTTCCACTCTCTTATTCCGATTCACCACAACTCTACTCACTTCTACCTATGAATTCATTGACTTTGACTCCTCAACCTGACCAGAACAGGTCCTTGATTATTCACAAGATTATAGTTGACTCAAAAATGGCCTGTTTTCTTAGCAGCAGTCTTACTAGGTGGTTTTTTGCTTGGATGTGTACATTTGGGCACTACACAAAATCCTGAAAGAAATGAAATCTCTGTGTTAATTCCAGTGGAGGAATGTATTTATAAATCCAATCAACTTTTGTGAGACTTGGGTCTAAATTCTATAGGGACAATAAATCCACTACCTAAGTCTCTTCTAGACATAGCCAGGAACTGTTTCCAGACACTGGAGCTTGGTTATATATATTATTCAGCTGTGGGGAAAAATCTCTGAGATGATACCTATTCTTTATGTTAAAAATAATTCTCAGGAGCTAGCATGGACCAAGGACCACTCTCAGAAAAGCAATATGGATACAGCTACCTTGGTTTGGAAGCTGAGGCAAGTCAATGCTACTAACAGACAACAGCTGGCCTCAACAGCATGGAATGATCCTTACGACCATTTTTCATACTGGGACAGACATAGTCATGGTTTTCCTAGCAGCCTTTTTTTGGGGAATATGAAAAAGTTCATAGCACTTTACACAAAAATACATTATATTAAAAGCTCACTTACAAAGGAGTTGGTGCGTTGGAGGCTCTGTTAAAGCACAGCAATGAATTTACATAGCACTCACTGCAAGATCCAACTTAACTGTGAAAACCTGCTATCACAGCCCAGGTCAACAGCACAACTCAGTCTCAGTGGGGTCTCCCCACACCTGCCTGCTGCTGAGTCCCTCCACCCTCTGCAGAAGCACCTGAGTCTGGACACAGCCAGAGGGGCAGGGAGGAATCAGGAGATTTTCAGCCTGATACAACATGGTGATGTGTTTCGAATATCAATGATTGCTTTCTTAAACAAAAGACAGTGCTGGAGCAAAGGAGCAGTAGTCCTTTTAGGACACTACAGTTGAGAAATTGCTGTATGTGTACAAACACACCTCTGTGACAAAATGTTAAAGACATAAAATTGTATGAGCATGTATAACTGACATACATATATACCTCAATATTTTTGGCAGCAGAAGTATATCTGTTCTGCAGCATCAATGTCTAATAACAGAAATTGATTCATTCTATAGGCGAAAAAAAAAGCACATTCAGAAGATCGATTGATATTTTACCTCTTCTGAAAGATTTAATACACTTTTGCTACCTTATTTAGTAGTTTAGTGGCTATTATTCACCCATGTTAGGCTCAAATAAAGATAAGTTAAATCAGAGGTTTCAGTGCCTCATCCTGTTTTCTATGAGAGTTCAAGACCTAGTTTTCAACCTGTCTAGAAGACAGGAGTTCTCTAGGACAAACAAAGCACAGAACACTTAAAAATTAGTCCCATCCTGGAAGATGTCATCCAGCTCCTGCTTTTCTATAAAGGAATCTTTCCACTGATTTGAATATAACCTAAACCAGAGAATAAGTGAATTATACATAAGATCTTCATTAACAAAAAGCAAATCAAAACAACCAAACAAAACAAGACCCCGCCTCCAAAATCCCACACAGTTCTCATTCCACATATTTGTATGTCTCTATTTATCATGATGTCTTGTTGACAGGAACAGATATAGCCTTTGTTTCCATTGGTACCTCATTAGCAAAACAAGGTTGCCAAAACCCAAAATGGTTCGAGATGTTGTTTCACAAAAGTTGCCTATAAACTGACTTCTGTTTATGTTTATCAGTCAAAATGTGCTCACACATTTTGTCTTACAGGCCTGTGGTCACGATTATCTTTCTTTTGTTCTCCAAAGAGGTGACAATCAAAATCACGACACTTTCTCCTCTATACTCCCCAAAACCCATCATATAGTATGTTACAAGTTGCTCCAAATCACAAGCCGAGGTATTGCCAGGAGAGGAAGAGGAGATAGAATTCATTGCAGAGCAGGAAGAGAAGCAGGGACTTAGGAAAATCATCAGGTTTCTGCATGGCATAACAGTGACTCAACTCAGAAACCTATATGCTGGGAACTTGTATTTTGACCCTGACATGCAGAAAGTGGAGACACTCATAGGCACCATCCAGACAGTAATTTGAACCAGTTAGTCAAAGTATGGGTGATAAATCATCATTTAACATGGCCTAGGGAATCAGGACAAGGAGAGGGCAGGACAATTTGTGTGATGACAGTTTATTAGTTGCAGGTATATTGGTATGACCTGGGTATATTTTCAGACATCTTAATATCAATATGCAGTTTTCAGTAATGTGTGTTTCCAACCTCAGACTGCTTCAATGGTCCATACTGACTTCTCTTCCTTATTAAATGTCTTTAACCACTCAGATGAAGAAAAGAGAGATACTTTTTTTTTTAACTCAACTCTCAAGAAATGATCCAGAATAGAGAAACTTGAGTGGTGATGTACAATGAATTGGGACACTCATGTGATTTTAACCTCAGCTGTGTGATGGATCTGTTTCCTGTTGACGGCATAACAGGGAGTTGCACAATGCACCAGAGAAATCTGTGGGCAGTGTGACGATGATGTAGAAAAAGCAACAGTGGAACATGGATTAAGTACAGGAAATTTTGTACTGTCTGAAAAGGCATGCTCCAGAATAATGTGGGCAAGTGATTCATTGGTGAGGAGGGAAGAGGTAGTATCAGCTACCTCTCCCGCTCTTGTCCTTTCAGAGCCTGTGGGTTTGGAAAATAAGTTACCCATCCTTCTGTCTTCAGACTCATTCTTATTTAGTTCATTTTGAGAAAAATATTTACTTTAAAATGAAGTAAACACATATCTCAGGGAAATGTCATAAAATAATCTTTAAGTTAACAAACTTTATCTTTACTCAGATGAATTGTATGAATATGCTTAGATGACATTTAAATGTGCAAACATACTTGTCCTTTGTACATTTTTGAAGCAAAACATGGACAAAAATTCAGCACATTTTGGGAGGAACCATGTTAAGCATCCAGCATAATTTAGCTACTACTATAATCTAAGTATTAAGGGTTTAAAAAAGAATATATTCATTTTGTCGCCTATCAAATTTGTTTTGTTTGCAGTAATAGGTCCGCAATTTTAGGTGTCTTTCTGAAGTATCTATGCCATGACATCAATATGATTCATGCTTCACGAAAGAACAGGAATGGCAAGAATGGCAACAGCACAAAACAAGCACCAGTTTCCCCGTAGTTCTAATAACAAAACAGACCTGATAAAAATAATCTTTTTTTCTTATAACACTGGTGTTGTATCTAATACTTCTGAATGGGCCCTTAATATCACAGTGACACAATACTTGTAAACTTAAAATGATGCTGGTGGCTACTTTCATAGCTGTAATAAGAACACTATGTAAAAATATCCATAGTTAAAACCTGTACTCTGAAAGTTGAAATATTTTGTGTGTGTAGAACACTGCTAAATATCAGCATAAATAAATCAGTGAGAGATACGCCATATTAAAGTCTCCTAATAAATTTTAGTAAGTGCATATGTACAACTCACCCAATGTTTCTCTCCATTTGGTATTAAAATTATGATGACACTTTTGTAAGGGGTTTACCATGATGTACTTAGAGAAGCTTTTCCTTTGGTTCTATGCTGTAGTTTTTGAGACTCCCTTTGCATAAATGTAGTTTGAGAAGGAAGCTTAGAAAGGAGGTACAGTATTAGCACTAACATACCAGTAGGGTATCTGTTTTCCTTGGTTTTAGAGCAAAAAGTTTGAAGCAGCTAGAACCTGTAGCATACCAAACATACCTGACAGCATTTACTGAGACTGACAGTTTTCTAAGGCAGTATTGCATAGACTGTAAACACTTGGGAGTGCAGATGCTTTTCTCTAACATGCAACTCATAGCAAAAAAAGGAACATGTGCTTAAAGGGAACTATGGTAATATAAATAAATAAATATTAACCATCATCATCATTAATCTTCCAGCAGTTTCCCACATAATTTGTTGAAGAGGTAAAGACAGACTGCTGCTTGACCTGTTTAAGGATTTCCTTCTTTTTAAACTGAAAGTCACTTAAAGAAATTATTGTATAGACCTACTATGTCAAATATAATGAAGTTCAGTGGTAAATATTAGCATGTTTTTTTATTGTCGGAATTTGTAGCAGAAGCAAGTATGCATAACATAGACACACACACACACAAAGTTTGGCTGAAATCGCTTGAACAATTTCCTTCTGCTACCCCAAAACGTGAGTGCCAAGCTTTATCATTACTGTGATTTAAGAGCAATCACCACCTCCCATCAAAAACTTTGAATAACTGTGTTTTCAGTTATTTCCATGTCCATGAAGCAATGTACTAAAGCCCTCCACCCTTGGAGAACATTTCTAACTAGCCAGGATGGACAAAACTCCCAGGTACTGCATCCTGAATGCAGTAATCACCGTTTTGACAGACTAGAAGGTCTCATGCAGTATAACACTTCTTTGCTGCAGGAATAAAAAGACTTATCACTACATATTCAAAGTCACTCTTACTGGAGCAGTCTTTCACTGGTCATTGATAATAGCCTGGATGAAGATTTTGGTATGTAATGGAGCTTAGCTCCCACCAATGCCCCAAAAAGCTGCCTGCCCTGTACCTGAGAACAGAACATAACCCAAAATCTAGCACCTTACCTGGATGCCCCTGAGCTGTTTTGAATACCTGGCCTTGATCCCAGCCTGTCTAACTCTACTCTGACTTTCAGAGAAAGAAACTATACCATGAAAAGATATTCATGCACGCAAACCCTGCTTGCCGTCTGTACAACTACCTCCTCTTGTGCTTGTCTCAACAGCAGCCATTTGCTGTTCCCTTTGCAAATTTGCACCTCATTTAAGGCTGACCTAGAACTAAGCAAAATTGAACACAGATTGGAAGCAAAATTTTATCTGAAAAAAAAGTGTGTGTGTAGGGAGCTTTTTCAGCCATTTGTTTTCAACCACCCATTTTTTCATCCATCTGCAATTCTAGTACTTCAGTGCTATTCATATACTGACATTCCTGCAGGAAAGGCAAGGAATGGCCAAGCTGCCTACCTGTCTGCTTTCCTACAAATTACAGCATTGCATTTATAGCTTGTCAGCCCTGTTTTCCTGAGGTACAATCATGTGGCACAACCATTTGTACAGCAGATATATGTCCCTACTCCCTAAGGCAGTGTTCATATTTAGTATGTGTGTGTTTGCATGTGTGCCTCAGAAGGGGTCATTACCACTCCCCACCATCCCCCAAATTAACTAATGTCATTACCTGGCGAAATGTCCCATCAGTTTAAAACCAATGCTCCAAGCCTCATGTCACCCCCAAAGATTACTTCAGTAAAGCATTTATCACCATGTGAGCTTGAAAGTTAGGTCTCCCATGAGGGAACATTCCTTGATATTAGCCAAACCGTCAGACTAACAAATGCTTTCTATAGTTTTAACATATGGATTGCATTTGAACTGACAGCGAGTTTTCCTCTGGACTGATACCCTGCCGCCTCCGTACATGGTTATGCTTCTGGGGCTCTTTTAAGCACCGCTGCCCTGAAATAAACTCCTACTATTCCTACAGGATTTCACACCAGCCAATTTAAATATTTTAATAATGAGTAAAAAGTTTAAAATGAAGATAAAATATTGTGTCAAGCCACAGACAGTGCTGACAGTTCAAAAAGAAAATGCTTTCTTTGCAGCATCCATCAGCACATCTGTGACCTTGACTGTGTTAGATCTCTGGATTGCTCAGGATTCCCTGTCTTCTGCTCCTACCCCTCCAAACCAAACCATCCAGCAGATGGACAGACCAAAGAGACAGGTCAGTGGCAACACCTGCTGCTGAAGGTCTTGCTGGAGGTGGAAGACCAGTGGGCTTGCCCATAGAGGTAATATGGTGGTGGTGGCCACCATGATCCCTGCTGGTGGCTTTCTGTGGAGACCCAAGGGAAGCCCAGAGCGCATCGCCCCCACAGGGCCATCACCAGGAGTGACACCGTGGCTCTTAAAAGATGGTGTCCTCCTTGGAGCACCTCCTTCAAAGGGAACCAGAGACACCTCAGCACACAGGGGTATCCTTTACACCCTCCCTGTGCTTACATGAGGATTACAGAAATAAACTATCAGGTGGAAGAAAGCAGGAGGAGATGGCAAGGTCTTTACTACATGTATCAGCCCAGGGATATCCACCCCGTGCAGGCTGTGGCTCCAGACTGGCAAGGAGCACCCAATCCCTGCTCTGCTTGTGAGCTGTAACCAGGACAGCTGCAAACAGCTTCAGAAAGTTACTCCTGCCCTCCACACATCCTCTGCCTGAACTGCCCATAACTGTGCAAGGCTTCCCCTGGGTTTGGGGACACAGCGCTGGCAACCACTGAATATACCTACGAGGTACGTAGGTGATTGGCATTCATATGGATAGGCATGTCTGAGAGCCCTGATGGCTCCCCTTCCTTTTTAGAAAGCATGTGGCACAGTGGGCTGATGTTACATCTCCAAACATTCTCCTGGCCTTTTGAGCTTGTTTTGGTAAAGAAAAACAGCAGAAAAACATAGTCTCCCAACATCCACCACGTCCTGGCAGAAGGAAATGCTTCAGATTTCACGGTGATTTGGGTTTCTGAGTGCCAGTCACTGTTTCTGTTTTTATTTATTTAATTGTTATCTGAGAATGAGAAATTCAGCAACATATTGTGTAGCTGATTTGGCTGATAGTGCCTTTTTTATAAGCTAATTTCCTGCTTTAGGATAGCATGGTAACAAACTGAGGTGGGTTTACTCCATTAAGACAAGGCATTGCATTAAACCAAAGCAAGAAAAAAATGATTGCTGAAAAGGGAAAAAAAAAAGACTGCTGAAAAGGGAAAAAAAAATGAAACTAACAGCAAGCTGATGAACAGATTAGTTCTATTTAGTTTAATTTTCCTGTGCTCCCCTGTTTTGAATAGTTTATTACTAACTAAATTCAGCTGATCACAGAAATTAGAAGAAGGCTTGAAAAAGCAGGAGTTAACTAAAATGAGCTGATACAATTATTTTCTTCTACTTATTTTAATTTTTTGGGTTGGATTCAGTTGTGAGGGGCTTCAGCCAAGAAGAATGAGAATAAAATACAAAATTGCATCTAATGGGAAATCTAACAAAAAGGTTGTAATGCGAAAGGCAAATTAAGAAAGAAAAAACCTCATTCCCTCTCTCAGTGATGTAGCCTGCTTCAGTGAATATTGCCATGCCTTATAGCTCAATTCTGTAAACATTTTCTGTCCTGATAGAGAAGGGTGCACTTTGCATTCCTTTCTCAATATGGTAAAGCTGTAACTTATACCTCTGACTTATCGCAGCACGTTTTCCCCTTATTTGGTAGCACAGAGCATCTGGAAAGGAAAACGGACATACTCTACAGGACCAACTGTGAGCAACTACCACTATGGACCTGCCCACAAAAGCTGGCACAACACCTAGTTTGAGCAGGATATAAAGCAAAGCTGCTGACATGCCTATGACTGCAGAGTATCTGAAACTCTTCAAGTATACAGAGAAAAAGGTGCAAGAGTGGGTGGAGATTCTTGCACACAGCATTCAGCAGAGAGCTTAGGGTTTAGCTGCCTGCTGTGCTGCTGACTTCCTTATGAGCCTGTGCCCAATATTCCAGGTCTCTAAGCAGGCCATGACATACCTAAATAAATGGTCAATTTACATGGTAGCTATTTTATGATGGAAGGCAGAGAAATGCTCCCTTCATTGGAACATGGGAAGTCACAACATTGCAATGCACCGTTACCTTCAGTGCTTCCCAGGGTGTGTGGAGATGGCGATGCAGTGAAGAAAGGAAGGGCAATGCTATTTCTTCCAGTACACAGGATAGAGTTGTAGGGCAGCTCTAAAGCTGCACTGAGTAATGGACTTAGCTGATAAAAATAAGGGGAGTAAAGCAGATTTCAGGAACCTCAGTACCAAATGACCTCCTGAAAGTGTTTGGAGGTAGCTAAACACCATGGGTCCCAGGACTGGTGAACTTAAAGCTCAGAAACTGATCAGAAATACTCTGTTCTGAACAAGTGCAGGAACCTCTCAGGTTTGGCTACTCTGAGCAGCTCTTTACCAGTCCTCCCATCTGAAACTGCATGAGCTATCTGCATTGCCCATGTGCTGCAGCAGCATCAGCCTTCCTCTAACACACCTTAAAAGCTCTCGTTCTTCTCAAATTGGGTTTCGATTTCTAAGATAAAGCATAAGAAGTAATAATTTAGTGGGAAGAGCAACCATTTAGTGGGGAAAACTCTAACACACAAAGGAAAAGGACAAAGTGTCTTCTTTCTTCCCAAAAAATTTCAGCCACAGCTCCCAGAGAGATTCTTGATTGCTGCCCTAGAGCCCAAGGCTTTTCCACGTGGGACATGCAAACCATGGGGACTGGTAACCAACTATGTCCAAGTGCAGAGTGCTTTCTCCTGCATATGCAAACAGCTGGGAGCCAGGGCTGCTGCTGCAGCTGATGATGGCTTGCTGGTATTATCAGCTCATTTGGAAACTCCTGGTGAGAGTGGTGCCAGGAATGAAATATCTCCCAGGGTCCAGCTCACACCCTAGCAGGGAGATGATCCTCCCTCCTGAACGCAGCCATTAGCATCTGGTCACCATACTCCAGACAGTTTTTCATATCCCCTTAGTACTTTTTTATTTGTATCCAGTAGCAACTGTGGTCACACACATGAAGGTGGAGGTGGAAAGTTAGGCTTAAGCTGAACTCTAAGGAAGAAGCAACTGGCATCTGGTAGAAGTCCGCTAAGAGAGATGCCATTATCATCCCCTGTGGATAACCTTTGGATGGACAAACATCCCTTGCACAGCAGCCAGTGTGGTGATACTAGAGACACTGTAAAATAACCACCCACTACCCATCAGAAGCGGCTGGCAGGAGGCTCCCTGTCAAGACTTGTTTTGGAGGTAAAGAGCTCCCACACACCTCCTCACAGCAGTGACATTTTGCAAAAAAAAGAATTAAATTGTTGTTACAAAAAGTGGAGTTAAAAATTCAGTTCGTTCCTGTCTCCTTGAACCACAAGAGTTTTGCAGACACCCAGTACCTCCATGCAACTAAAGGGGGAGATATTTTTAATGCCATTTTCTGAAAGCTAAAAGAGGGTTAAGTGACTTTTCCAAGGACACAGGTCCAAGCAGTGTCAGGCTCCAAAAGGGAAATTCCTTAGAAAGTTACTTTGCAGAAAGTCACTGCTCCCCTTCCTCTTCACACCCCACAAATTCTGAATACTCTGCAGTTAGAAACACAACTGCAGTTTTCTGGGTTTTTTTTCTGTTTTCTCTCTCGATACATATATACACACGCCATTCCCCATCATGTATCAATTAAGTTAATCTCATCTCTTCAGATCTTTACTTGCTGAAAGATTGTTTTAAGGGAAGAAAAGCAAAGCCAGGCAAAAATTTCCTTATGGGTGCTTTTAAAGAAAACAACTACACAAGAGGTTATCTGGCACAGGCAAGACAGAAGATGACAACCAAGGGAGAGCATTCAAGGCTCTCGGGGGATGAAGCAACTCCTACTGTTTTGAACAGCACACACAAACACAGAATTGGACAGCAAATGCTCCCTGGGAGGAGCTGCAATAGGACTGAACAGCGATACCACTGATCCTGAATATCTTGTCATACTGTTTAGGGTAAACTTTATCATGGGAAGCAGCTATAAAGAGTTTACAATGTCAGAGCAGCCATAATCCTGGAGAACCCTTGGGGAACATGATAGAAACTAATATCCTCCCCTGCCACACAGAAGCATCATCGTAGTGTTAATGGCTCTGATTGTGCAACTGAGTTTGTTTCACAGCTCACTTAAACTCCCCTGTAACCAAATCCGGGTTACGTCCATACACCTAAACCACTGGGGATCCATATCATCTCCCGTCTTTAATATGTGAACCAGCTAACTTTAAAAAGATATGTTCCAGTGCAATTGTACTGCAGCAGCTTGATTCAGGATTTACTACATGGAAAACCAGTAGCCATCAAACTAGTCTGAGTGATCCCAGCAGCATCTTCTGTATTCAGACAAACAGGAATAGATTTTTCTATCCTTAAGATGTTAAAGTAACAACTATAAAACCACTTCTAAATGTTCTAAAATGGGATACCTCTTTTAATCCTTGCTAGTGTTGTTTTTTTTAAAGATCTCATTTACACACTGTCATTTGCCAGCATTAGTGAAGTGTTCAGCAAATTTAAAAAAGAGACAAAGCAAAGAAAATCCCACATGAAAAAAAAGTTTCATTATGAAAAACAAACAAGCCAAACAAAATATCAACCATGGCAAGGCATGTCCATATATTGAAATACACCCTTCAAAGAAACAAATTGCTGATTAGAAACAACACATTAGTGACATAAACATTATGAAGAATAAAGCCTGTCTTTTATTCTTTGTCACAAAGTATAATGAACTGAATACTGAGATCACAGAGGAAAAGAGGATTTAGTGATTCACTGTCAAATACCATCATAGCACAGAAAGCCTGCTTCTTACATTACTTCAGGGTAGCAAGAGTTTTTAAGAGTTGATTTTATTCTTCTAATACAGATAGTACAATACAGTGCCTTGGCTTGTCCTTTTCTGGGCAGGTTGATGTTAGCCACACAGCACAGGCATTCACAGAGATGCACTCCCCCACTAACCGAAATTTATGCCAGTTGGATGTCATTAATACTCTCTAACAGATAATAGTAGTTGAAGGAAAAATGGCAGATATAAGCAGGATTTCTTCTGCACATTAATTTCTCCAGCAGGATCGCAAGCACCAAGGTCTTAGATGGTCTAGATTTTTTCATTTAGGCAGCACATAAAAAAACATTTTCATGCAGATTCACATATTTTTACGTACATACAGCAGAGGTTTATTTTAGGAAAAGTACCATAGGAATGCCCTAACTACAGCTGGCAAAACCTGCTTTTTAGTTACGATAAAATGCATTTTGTACTCAAAGATCCCTGATAAGGTTGTTATCATTTTTCCCAGAACAGATGAATCATAGATGCTAGAGATTAGCAAGGCAAGTCAGATCACTAACACCTACCACCCTTCTCCATACCAAACAGTTATTACTACAGCACAGGCCCATACGCCACATGAATCACAAGTGATGCCCATTCACTGAAGCAAAACAAACATCCCCATCACTCTGTGCCACCCTGTTTGATCTCACTGAACTTAAAAGTGATGCAAGGTCAGGCAGGGGCAAGAGCTGGACAGAAAGATCGCCATGCAGTGCTGAGAAACCCAGCAGGATATGGCATTAGAAGTACACTAGGTTTCCCTGCCTGCTTTCTGATCTCACACAACCAAAATCACAGCCAGTTCAGCAGGAATGGCTCATGTCCCAGGTCAGCACTAAACCAGCACCCCAGCATGGTACCAGGAGCCACTCGTATGATGGATGTCTCGCTCCTGGTTTGAGTCAGGAAAATTTTCCACCACCTGTGATCATTAAAGATTCCCTCACGCTTATGTCAGGGGAGGGTTAACCCTCCTGACCTGACCAGGTAATTACTTTTTGCCTATTTAATTTCCACTTGGAGTTTCAGTTTCCTTATATTTTAGCCCAAATTACTTTCTGTTCCTAAAGGGCGCTATAAGTCACAGTTTCTGGAAGCTATCCCTAAAGAGAGCAGTAGACCCTTTGGGAGTAGATTGTACTGAATTACTGAACAATTAAAAGTGACATGATTCAGAATATAAAAATAATTCTTGAGAGCATACACTAAAATCCTGATTCTTCCCAGGGTCCGTAAAGCCAGTCCTGGATTTATAATGGGTAAAGGAAGCACTATGCAATATGCCAGGAATTCAACAGCAAGGGAATTCTGAATTCTCCTCTCTTGTGCAGCAATTCAGCATCATTGCAGCCGCTTAACATTCATTTCACCCAAGAAAAGATAGGGAAATTTTCAGGTCTCACCAGCCGCATTGTCTCCCTGTCCTTAAGCCAAAGTACAAAGAAAACACTTCCTAGAAAAATGACAGTATGTTCTATGACAGTCCCCTGCAACTATGTGAAAGTAAACGCGGTAATACTTTGGGCAAATATCTTCTCGAGGTTGGAGCCAAGCCATTTTTTTGATCTGTAATTCACAGAAACTCAAGGTGAAATTTATTTGGTTTGAATGTACTGCTCCTCAACCCCTTTTTTTATTTTTCCATTTTTGTTCAAAGTGATTCGAAAAGGAGGGCAGCTTTGGTCAAAAGGCTGGTGAGACACATCAAGCCTTGTCTGAACTGTAAGTCTAGCCTGAAACCTAAAATCAGGCAAGTTGTATCTGTCCCAGCTCTAATCCAGAGGTGTCACACTACTCAAAAAACCCTCTGCAAAGAAATCTGGGTGGTTTCTATTGTTTATGGTCCTCTCCAATAACCAAGAACCCAGCAGAGATACCTATTAATTGTTTTGCAATATGACTCCTACAGGAGGGGAGAAACTTGAGCCAAAAAATCAAAGAAGCTGAACTCATTTCCATTTGTAAAGAACTGCTTTACTGTCTGTCTGCAAATAAATCTCCTTAGTAAATAGCTCCAAGGTTGAATGAGAGAATATTGTATGGATCAAAGAATTCATGTCTTCCTGTGTAAAGTGAACAGTCCGCAAGCTCACTTGTTTGTCTAAAGCAATTAGGGCTGGTATGAAAAGGAGGGGGCAGGGACAAATAAGCTGCAGCTGATTTTACTTTGCAAAATATTTGGGAGGGGGAGAGTGGGGTTCAAATTAATAACCGGTCAGGCCCCAAAACAGTCTAATCTTTGTCAATTGGTGCCAAATTACGCAAGGTGCTGCCAATTCTGGTTGTCTAACAAATCAGTACCAGTGTACATCTAGGCTGAAGCCTGATTGATTCTGGTCATTATTTGGGCTGATCTCATTTGCACACATGGAATCAATATGCAGTCCAGATGTTCATTTGCAGTGAACCACTGAGAGAAACTACTCATCTACACGCAACTTCAATCCTGTAGCACAGCACCACAGCCCCATTGCTTCTCCTCACCAACACAAGGATTCATCCAGAACAAAAATCTATAAAACATTCTGCTAATATTTCTGTCAGCTGAATGACTTTTACAGTACTATATAAAGCTGACAGATAATGTATGCCAGTCCTAATTTGAGATAGACTTTTCTTTTGGGACTCTAACCATTGAACAAGCAAACAGATTGAGCAGTAACATTTATTACAATGCATAAATCATTTTCCTGCAACTACTACAGGTCTTGCCTGAGGATGAAACTTCTGAGTAGCCCGTGAATCCTAATATACTGGATAAATTACTAAATTGCATTGTCACTTTGCCGTTTGCTTATCAGAAGCAAGTTCATAAAGCTCTTCAGAAGTAATTCTGTCAACCTTTTTTTCCCCATGTGCAACCTTTAGAAATATGTGCCAGCAATATTTTTACCAAGAAAAAAGTTTCACTACATTTTTAGTCTGGGCAGCATGGTTTGTAATGATAACTTTATAGTGTTTTCTCCTGTGTGAAGTTTAAGTGGAACTACCCATTAATTCAGCACAGACATTATGCTAATTGTATTCCACTCCAGCAATATTTACTGAAGCAAACCCACTGTCCTAATATATACAACTCTCTTGTTTCTAACATAAGCTTGTGTAGAAAGGCCTTATGAACCCACACACTGCAGCAACATAAGCTATAGGAACTAAGAGGGAACCTCCTGAATCTGATTTTCAGGCAGAGGAAGGCTCTGTTATATTGTGAGATATACTGAGAAAGATCCTTCAAGTGTGTAAATCAAATCAGTAAGGGAGAATTTGATGCTTGATTTTTACAATGATTATGGGATTAGCATACAAAGAAGTAACATTAAAATCCTTTTGTTAATGAAATCTAAGGTGGCGTAGTTTAAATTATCCCTTTACAAATGAACTGCAGGTGAAACAACTACTGTAAACAGTGAATCATTCTTTAAAATTACTCAACCATTCTTTAACTAACCTATAAGCCAAGTTCAAGAGAAATAACTTGTAAAGAAGGAATTGATGTTACTTTCAAAGTAATCAATAAAATGATTGTCACTGTCTCTTCCGTATAGTTGTTATGGTTTCTAGGGAAATACATTAAGGTTTTAATTAACTAGCCTAGGATTTTCTTTCTTCTTCTTCTTCTTTTTTTGATAACCTAAAAAAAAAGTCTTTACACATGATGATTCTATACTTCATGATCCATCTGTTTCCTCTGGCTCCTCTGCCATTTTGGCCTCAGTGGAGTCTTTTTAATTGCATTTAGCCTTATCCTGGATTGTATGAGCCCATTCGCAAGGATGTCTGGTTTTCATCAGGTAATGACCATTACTTCAGGCTGCATTTCCTTCTAAATCTTGTTGAATGGCATAAGAAACAGAAGCTCTATGTATTTTTTGTATGCCCTATTGTTTTGGAAATCACACTTTTCTCTGGGCTTGGATGGAAGCATCTAGAGGCACAGAGATGGCCTTCAGACCAGAGTCCTTTCTCTCTCTCCCCATATTCTGTTGTTTCTAGATATTGAACTTGCCCCTGCTATTGCCATGTACATTTCATTCACAGAGCTCCAGTTCTTCCCCAGTATTTGCATCTGAATCTGTAGCTGCTCTTGCCATCACTTACAGGAACATAGGAAAGCAGAGCTTATGATAATGCCACAGGTCCTCCTTTGGGCCCTACAAACCCAACCTCAAAAGACTCTGCAACTTAAGCAACATTTAAAGGCTTCCAGTTATGTAGCCAGCACTAAAGCCTTGCTATGGTGAGGTTTATTTTTATGTGACCTGGTAACAGTTAATAGAGGAAGCATAATAGCACAACACATCTTAGTAAATGTGATCTCGCTGCCTGTAACTTACCTGTGTGTATCTACATGTATATACTGAAGGACTGACTTTATTTTCCAATGTGGCTGAAAGTGATTTTATTTGACTTCTTTCGTTAAATAATGTGATAACAATATATAGAAAAAAATCCTAAAATAGATAATCTAAGTTTTTTAAAAAAGTTAATACTGTAGTTCTACTCAGTGCTTCATCTGCAGCAGGACAAAACATAAACCCCAACTTTTACTATGCAAAGAATGGCAATAATTTATGTTATTGTTGGACAATGGATCAAAAGCTTTGGGAAGCAAAGATCATAATAACGGGTTTGGTCGACACAGAAAATTCACAAGGGTGAATTCTGTTCATTTGGCACAATTTTTCATTGGCATTGCAATTACATTACTTTGCCATGGTAACCAATCAACTTTAAATCCCCATACCTATAGTTTACTTGAACCGCAGTCTTCAAACCCTCCCACGGGGCTGCACAGCTTCCTTAGGATGAGAGTGGGCTTCAGCTGCCAGTGGGAACATGGCACTGACACTGCAAGGGCAGAGGCTTGTCTCCCTTCCAACCTCTACTCTCCCAGGAGGAAACCCCACAATTTCTGTCTGCCCCAAACTACTGCTATAGTTCAGAAACCTCTTTTTGCATCCTACCACAGAGATAACTCTGCTTTGTGTGCTCTTGATTTTGGTAAGTGCTCAGTATCTCAAAACGACACAACAGTATTACTAAAGCAATTTCAGTCTGTTAACTTTGACTTCATCATGAATGATGTGTACACACTAAGAACTCAACACAACTTCTTGACACTTTCCAAAAATACAATGATCTTCAAATTTGTAAACATCTTCTCTTACAACTTGCACTGTTCCTGTTATTGAAAAAATAGTTGAGTAGCTATGTGCAATTAGACTGAACTACTGCATTACTAAACACATAAGCTTCCAGTAATTTTATTATTCTGAAGCAGACAGTAAACATTTACATCCATTTTTAATGAAGTATAGAAAATATGCAAAAAACATGTCTTCTCAAACAAATTGTTTGAGCAAGAGAACTGAAGATTTATATCTGTGCATATTGTATCCCCCCCCCCTTCCTTTTTTTCTCCACTTCAATGCCTTAATATAGCTCTGCAGGTTCTTATCTTTACATGCCAGACTAAAGAGTTAAGCAAGTATAACTTCCTAAAGCCTCTACTTGCATTGACAACCATATGTGGCTCATATGCAAAGCCTGATTCAGGGCGCATCCATTACAGGAAGAGAAAGGGTCTTGCTGCAAGAAAAAGAAAAGAAATCTTCCTAATGAAGAGCCCAGAACATTGCCACTGTATGAAGAAACCTATTGAATAAATCTTTCTGGGGGTTTTAAGGATGCTTTTGTGGTGATGACTATCAAGACAGTTGTAGAGACTGAAGCTGTTGGGTGAACCTCATTTAACTAAAAGACCATTTAAATATTTGACACAAATGACGTCACATTTTCCTTCCACCTCTCCTGGATTTTCTACTACATAAAGATGGAACTTGGTCATGTTAACTGACGTGGGTTTGAAGCTGCATTGTGTCAAGCAGCAAATGATCAGTATCTTGAAGTGTGAGCATTAGATTTGTAATAAGTAATCTTCTAGGCAAACATCAACATATAGAGGAGAAACACATAACAAACAGGGTCCAGAGGGATTTTTTATACTTCAGATTTTTCATCTGGTCATTACATGAAGAGATTTTGCCCTCCTTTCAGGTACAAAAAGAGCATTTCCAGAATGTCATCTGACTGGTCACCTTCTTCAGTCATTCTGTATCTCAACCTTTTTTCCAGAATTGAGTAATCTGCTGCTTCTAACCCATAAATTGTACTGCAACAGTTTCCTGGGAGTTAGTCTCTTGGGTTCGACAAAGTACTTCCAGATGACAGCATCCAAAGCTGTCAACTTCTCACTGTGAAGCAGAGCTTCTATTAGGCTTGAAATTCCCTTCCATTAAGTCACATACTGAAGTCTGACCCTGGCTCTACGCAGTTAATTCCACATTCACTGCTTTGGGCTTCCTCTGCCACTCATTCACTCAACTGGACTTGCTCTAGTGCCGTCATTTGTTCAACTTCTCAGTATTAGATATCTTTTTTTTTTTTCTCTTGAGTCAAAGATTTTTCTTGAAACTTTCTTTCTTTGAACATCAAGTTCATAAAAAATGCAGCTTCAGACCTTGACGTTATGATGCTTTGTTGCACCGCAGAGTTAAACCTTTGCTCCTGATTCTGCAACTACACATTACCTAAGTGGAAGCAAACCTGTCTTGAGCTCTAAAGTGTCTTTTCCTAGACATAATGCAGAACCACAAAGTTTCTGGGCTCTCTCTAGCCCAGTTTTAATCCCTCTCTGTGGTAGATTAAGTGTAATATTAGCACATATCTCAATGAATATGACATTCTTAGCTTTGATAGATTTGCAACTAACTTCTTAATTTTTAATTAGATTGTTATGTAGAAGCACTTAACGCATTTCTGTAAGTGTGCTGGCAGATTTAAAAAGTGTCTGTTACAATGTCAAAGTTTAATTAGCTTTTGCTGCAAATAAAAGACATATTAACTTATAATTTGCTTAGAAAGCCATATACTGCATGATCATTATTTTTCCAAAGGTGAAGCCACTGATTTTTTAATATAGGATTTTTCTCTCATTTACTTCATACAGAAGTCCCTTAACTCCTTATATACACTGTAAATCACATGCATGCCTTTGACCTCATTAAAAATACAGGTCCCATATTCAATGTTAATGAAAAGAAAAATTTATATATAATTTCTGAAGCAAATTTCTCATGCGAAAGCCAACATTCATTAGAACATATCTGCCATCAGCTTATGGCCTTTTGCACGTAGCAGATGATAGGCTATCTCTGAAAGAATAGGTTATAGTAATAACATAAAGCTTTGACAGCACTTTTCTCAGAGTATGTTACTTAATCTTTTTCTATATTAAGAAATAATGATTTAATTCATGTAATTGCCAGAGGTAGCCAATAGCAAATGTGTGGAAGCAGGGCACATCACTCAAAAAAAAAGGATGTTTTTCCTATTTTCTATTTAATATGGGAAAATTACAATGACAAAATGGAAATGGGATGTAATTAATTCTCTCAGAATGGAACGCTGGATGACTTTGTAATACATATGATCCCTTAACCCTGAGCTTATCACAGCACATGTAATTGGTTTCCGCTGGAAAAGTACATATAAAACACAGAAGTCATATTACAGTTTCAACAGCATAAATATAATTTTGCATGAACTGAACTGCTCTGGGTGTACCCTGCTAGTTTACGAACTAAGATTAAAATCTGGAGCATAGACATTTTGTTTCACTGAAGCTTTTTTAAAACATAGGATGACCCAGAAACACAACTGCTCTCATGTATATAAAACTCATAGGCACCCATCTTTATCATTCATTATTCTAAGTTCACTCATCCTCTTAGCTGTTAATAGTAAATTTTGTGTCTTTGTATTTTCTGCAATAGAAATATTCACATTGAATTCTGGTTCTGCTTCTGCTTCCTCTAGGCATTTCTATAAAATGAAACAGAAAGATAGAACTGGATCTCTATACTTACTTTAATAATTGAAATATTATTTCATGTTTTAAAATCAAATTAAATATTCTTATTAAGCCTGGGTTGTGGGGTTTGTTTTTTTTTTTTCTAATAACTGAAACACTATCTCTCTCCCTGCACTGAAATACTGAATTTAATGCTCTTCAAAGCAGAAGCAAAAAATCAAACACAAAGTAATGGAAAAATCACAATGACACTCGTAACAGCTTTCCTGCAATAAATGAGGACATCATTTACTAGATGCAGATGCCCCAGTGGGACAACAGTTCTGTCAGCAAAATTTACCTGTCAATTTCAATGTCATAATCTATTACTAAGCTTACAGGTGCCTTAAAAACTTAACACCGGTTAAGTTAAATACAATTTGCACAAACCCCGAAATACTAAGAGAAAAAGCAACACATTTAGAAAAACTGTATTTCCAAAGCTTTTATATTATATAAAATGACATTTTAATGAGTACAGACTAATGTTCCATTGAACATCTGCATTCTTACTCATTTTTCTGAAGCCTTCCGCTATTTACCTATGAGGTCAGACTTACATGAAAGGTATATTAATTGTGATTAACAAATGATATAACAAATGGCTAAGGGAGTGTTACAGGATCTGATAAGTCAAGCAGTTACTTATTATCATAAATAACACATTCTGCTATAATGCCTATGACACTGCTTATATCTCTAGTTACACTGTATTAGCCCTTTACAACTACTGATGTCCTCTTACTAGAACATAAGATCATATAACGATCCCATAACGGGGCTGTCATAACTACAGGAACGGCCTTATGCAAAAAAATAATTATACAGAACCATCCAATATTCTCAAAGCATTTTTTTCAAAGTATTTTAAAATCTTTAAAAGTGATGGAAGTATCTATGGAAGAGACCAGCTACCTGGCCACAGTCTTCAACAGAACAAATTGATATGTTTTTCAAATAGAGGTTAATTTGTACATATCATGGAAAACAGAGCAGCAGCGTAATTAAAATTGGGTCAAAGTTGCATATTGCATTCTAAGACCCTGTCTCCAAAATGGAGGGGAGCATGGATCAAACGGTTAGTTTTAGTGAAGAGAGTATTCAGAATATTTAGATCTTGGGAGTTTTTTTGAAAATGAACCTGTAGCAACAATATAAATGAATAAGAATACAATGAGCGTGTAGGAAGAATATAAAAAGGTATTTTTCCTTCTTCTCTTGATACGTCCTAACTTCTAGAAATTGGCAATTTTAATACCCTTGAACTGCATTGAAACAAGCACTCCACATTTGATACTGATGAAGTAGCACTGCGTTTCCCTTCTTTTATTCAAGAATACAGGATGAGAATAATTTGCTCTGTTTAAGCTCACTTAACACTTTATGATCTAAAATGTGACCCAGAGGCAGGGATGAATTAACTTTGTAACTTTGCAGCCTCAAGCATTACCACTTCTGTAATTTTGTTTTCTGGTGTTTTTTAAGTTTCAGAAAATTACTTAGGAATCAGTTCAGAAATTCTTTTTGTTCTTTACCAGAATATTATCCTAAAAGCTCTAATACTGTCTCCAGGGAAAATTTTCTCACAGTACAATGAGGGCCATAAAGCAAGCCTGAGCCTTGCAGAAAGCTGTCTTTAACTTCCCAGCCTGAGTCCAATTTGTTATCAGGGTTTGACTGTCCAAAAGCCCTTTTTAAATATATATATTTGTATGTAACTGTCAAACTGACCAGAGATTATGGTAACAGTATTATTGTAAATCTGCCCAGCAGAAGTTACTGGCAAATCCTGTCATAGAATCATAGAATCGTAGAATGGTTTTGGTTGGAACGGACCTTAAAGATCGTCTAGCTCCAACTCCCTGCCATGGGCAGGGACACCTTGTAATAAACTAGGTTGCCCAAACCCCATCCAGCCTTGTCTTGAGCACTGTTATTTGTCTCTAGAACGATTCTATTGGAAACTCGTGGTTTTACATAGTTTTAATAACAAGAATGACACAAAATGAAACTGCTATAGATTTTGAGTATTTTGCACATAAACATGGGCTAACCTTCAAGGTTCTTATTACCATTTAGATAGATATTCCTAGCTCCTGTCTTAGATCAGCAAGTATTCGAATCACTGGAACACCTTTGCATTACACATGATCCAGTCAGATGCAGCAGAAATTTATGTATTCTCTGAAAAACAAGATTAAAACATCCACTGCACTTTAATGCCAAGGGAGCGTTTCTGTTGTGGAAAAGGCTACAAGCTGCTTAAATCTCTCCTCACATTTTGCATTCCCTTTCATCAGTAGATGATCTTTAAGATCCCTCCCAACCCAGATTTTTCTCTGATTCTATGATTTATCTTGGACTGTCAAGTTTTTATTACCATGATGTAAATGTAAATGAAAGGGGTGCTTTTAAAATATTTTTCCAAAGGTTTTTTTTCTTTCTTTTCCTTTTTTTTTTTTTTGTCTTTTTTCGTTTTTTCAGAAGTGAACCAAGAGTCCCAGTCAGTGCCAGCTACTGACAGGACTAACACTGCAACCAGATGACAAGCTTTGCTATCAAAGATCTTCACCAGGGCTTCAGTTAATCTGTGAATACACCAGCTTGGCACTGCACACTCTAATTCACTCTATTTATCTCATCTTCTCTCCCAAACATATTGCACCATTCTTGATATGATGAGATCAAGAAACTACCTCTTCCTCTGGCTGCAATGGAAAAGGAGAGAGGTGAACCATTTTCCACAGTACAGCTAGATCTTCACATAGTCCAAGGGTTATTATGGTTATTATTATAAATATGTCTCCTAAATACAACCTCACCACGATCTGAACACTGCTAAACCGAAATGCCTAGCTGTCACAAAAAGACACAGTTCTTCAAACCTGCAGAAGATTAATGCTTTAAAGGTAGGTGATGTAAATGGGTGAAAAGCAGCAGCAAAATATATTCTAGAACTTTAAGATATACCTCATTGAAGAGAAACTTAAAAAAAAACCCATGCTACTAAATACATGGATTTTTTAAGTTGAGCATATGTGAAAGAGATCAATTTTAGGATTAAGATTGAAAACTTCACAGATAAATCTGCCTCAAACTTATGCCATATTATATATTCTTATTGCAGTATTTAACCCACTGCTGAAGTCCCTACCTCATTTCAAAATAAAAGTATAAACTGTTATATAGCTGATATATGAAGTTTTGGTGGGATCCACTTTCAACTTCTGGTACTGTGTTAGAGGAGGAATTTAAAATATATAAAATACATGTTTGAAAAAGTGACAGATGCTGTCATACCCAGCAATAGCACAGTGCAAGTCACGGTCAAAGAAACATAGAAACTTTAATACATCAGTTCTCTGACAAAACCAAATCAAACCTCTGTTGATCTGGAGTATTTTCCTTGGGTGTTTCATGATAAGCTATGTTTACATAGTTATCTATTATGGTCATATTTATTTCCTAGTTTTTGACATCCTCTGGTCTGGTAGACACTGATATTTAAACAAGGGCACCCTTGCCAAATACAGCTGCTGTGTTATCTACATAACACACTAAAAGGCATATCTGCTTTGTTCCAAGGAATGCCTTGTAGGCAACTGGGTCAAAAAGCATAAATTGTTTTGTGGTAATTTAGTGGCTATTGTTAGTAGCCAGAATTAAGAAATAACCCAATTGCTTTGATTGAATACAGATAAGGAAAATGAGCATGAAACCTGATTCAACTGCAAAAGATGCCAAGGAGGATCTTCTAAGGGTTACAGTGGGAGATAAGTAAGGCCATAATGAAGAGTCAAAATCAGGAGTAAATGCAGTTGGGGGAAGGAATGCTTTGATGGAAGGGATGTGCCATAATCCCTCCTTCAGACTAGGGGATGCTTTTAGGACAGACTAGGGTTGCTTTTAGGACAGCAACCTATTTAGGTGACTTTGGTTGTGAGGAGCCTTACAAATGCATCTGTACAGTATTTTCAGACCAATCATAACTGGAGCCTTTAACCCAGAGCTGTGGGCAGTAAAACATAAGACACTTTACTTTTAAAATATTTTTAGTAGGAGAAAACTTTTCTCTCAATACTAAAATGACTCTATGATTCTATAAATGTGACAATAATGTTGAACAAACAACTTAAGCTCTAAAGGCTAGGCAATCACAAGATGTTTAACACAAAGAATACACTAATCCCATTTCAATGCAGAGGCTGGAATTAAAAATGTGTTTCAGTCACTGCTTGCAAAGCAGGAACAGCAAGATGCCTTTTGCCATTATGTCCTTACAAATCATGGTCAAAGCTATTAGTGTTCTCTAATGAGCCTCCTTTTGTCTTGCTAAAAAATACACAGGTTTCTCCTTTTATCCCTTCAACCCTAAATGTCTATCTGCTAGTGTTTTTCAGGCTCCAGAATATCACTGATGCCAACCAATTGCTTCCTGTTACAGTTTTCAGAAAAGAGTGAAAAAGTAAGTTGATCCTGTAACTGAAAGACCAGTCTAGGCAGTGCTAGAGACGCAGTGTCAAGAGAAAAGCCCTGAAACAAAGAGGATTGCAGTGGAAGGCCTCAGTGATAAACACGAGTGGTTTTTGCATTTGAAAGTTGGATGGAGAAATACTCTTAAATCATAGATGGTACATGTAAATAGGAAAATAACTCCCTCCCCAAAAAAATCTGAGAAAGGAAAGCAAGAGAGAAAAAGTCAGACAGAAGAGAGAAAGGCAGGCAAAAAGATATCTGCAAAATAATCATGTAGAAACTATGTAAATCCAAATTAATAACCAGGCCACCCTAGAAAGCATCATTTAACTGCTAGAAACAAATAAATGTACTTAGAATGTGAGTCAGGCTGTGTCATGTAGGCACTTACCCCTTATTATTTGATTTGTAGTAGCAAGTAATGAAGTCAAGCATATATTTACACAGTTCAAAGTAGATGAACAGCATACTCTGGAAAATAAGTTAATGGCAGAGGCAGGTATATTTGCATAACTCAAAATGGTTTCAACAATTAGAGACAGGTTCAAAGGAGGTGTTTCCATATTTTGATCCTGAACATGTAAATATGCAACAACCCTATCCATAGCTTCTCTCCAAGAAAACAGCATTTTCAGGAAGGAAATTTCTAAGGTGAAGCTACATGATTCTTAAATGAAAACTACCATTTTTTTTATCTCTTTGTATTTATTTTAAAAACTTCTTGAACATTGTCAGGTCAAATCCACCTCTTCCTATTGCCATTGCAAAGGCCTTTGCCCACAGCAAAGCTAACGGAGCTCTAACCACACAGGAGACCCCAGTAACAACACAGCCCAACCACACTGCTCCACAGAACAGGGGAGGGTAATGAGGGAAGGCCAGCTTGTTTGCTTTGATGTTTCGTATGGAGTATGATAGCATTCTTACATCACAGCTGAGCAAAGACAGTGTCCAAAATCGCACGAACATTACACTTGAGTCTAATGGAAGAGTCTCAGAAGCAAGTCAAGAGATTGAATATATCTGCACTTTACTCTTCTTTACAACAGTACTGTTTCATATTCAAGCACTTAAACAAGCTGTTGCTTACCACCTAGGCCTACAAGAAGGTCAGCCCTGATGCATGAACAGGCACCAAAGGAGCGAAGGGAAAAACCTGTAATCCTTTATTCAATCTATGGATATAGCCAGGAGTTGATAACCAACAGTTGTCCTACACCCAAGTGTTAAGCCACCAAAGTGATAAAAAATTGTAGCTATAGGCGGTTTTATACCAGTCAGAACAGAAATATCAGCAGTAACTGAAAGTTCAGATTCTTGCTGGTATAAAATGAAATAGATCATAAACTCATGAAAAAAAAAAAATCACTAAATAAATTCAGTTAAGCAGTATTTCTCAGATATAGCACCATAATCAATCAATGCAATCTTAGAGATTCACATACTAATATTCATGGTTCACAGTATAATTAATCCTATTAATAAATAATAACAAAATGCCTAAATCTAGATTTATGTTATCACACCAATTTTTTCATATTTCCTGAAGCAAATTCACAAAAGATTTTTAATCATCTCTCTTATAGTCAATGTTGGAAGCAGAAGAAGAAAAGAAATGGTATTCTGAACATCTCTTCTACAGATTTAAGCAATGCCTTCTGGTGGTATCTCCGTGAGGCTTCCAATTTAGCAAATTCCTTGTTACAGACACAGATGTGGTCTCCAGGACAGTAAGTTTTTGCTAGCAGCCTCTTCCTGCAGCATTTACACTGAATCTGACAATGGGCTTAATCCCTCCTTCATGTTTGTGCTCACGGCTTTGCCATGGGTGTGCTGCGTTTGCAACCAGACAACCTACTCCACTCATGGATTACATACATGAAATTTCTCTTGGTACCTGGTTCTGAAAGGTGCTTTTCCAGCTCTGGAGTGCATTTGGATCCCAGTAGTAGAGTCTTCTACCGCACTAACCCAGTCAGAAAAGCACGGCAGAAAAACCATGCTCCTTCCTTGTGTCACTTCCATCATATCTGCTACTGAAACTGTGACTGTATTCAAATTCCTCACAACCTACTTTCACGTGCATATCCCCTGGTATCTGTTGTACTTTCCAAGATGGTATTACTGTAGGAGGTGCCAAGTGGCTGCACTGCCTATTTACCAGAGGGATGTCTCACTGTTTCTATTAATAATATATTAAACAAGCTAGCGCTGAACATTTTCTGAAGAGCCAAGAGCTCTATTTGTTTGTGTTAATTTATTCTTTCAGAAACAGTAGTTGCTACAGACAATTTCATATGCTTCAAAAGGAGGAAAACAAGGTCACAAGCTACAAAATGAGAGGGGTAAAAAAAGTTCCTTTAGTTGCTAGCCATGCCATGGACCTCGTATCTACCTATATACAGATAACCCAGTTTTAAAAACTGGGTTTGCTTTTGGATTCTTCCATTTGGTAAGAACATTTACAGCTTTATGGCATGTTCTTCAAAGAGGACGAACACTCTCAACTTCACGTGAAGATACCAGGAGCTCTGAAGTCTCATCTTTCCATAAAAGCCAAGTCAAGGCAAAAGCAAAAGTAAGAGAAGAGTACTCCCAAAAGCAAAAGCCACAGGTGAGAAAAAAACTCAGCCTCAGATTATGTCTTTATTCTGAAATAGAGATCACATCTGCCCAGTTTCCTAGGTTACTGAGGCTCCTGGATGAGGTATTCCCTACAAAGATACAATGTAAACATGGACCATCAAAATGGATGGCGCTCTGTTTATTTCTCTTCCTGTGAGTCAGTGCTAGAGAAGACGCAGGGAAGCGTTCAGCTCCCAGCACTGTCTGAGCAGCAGCTGGGAAACAGCAAAGGAACTCCTATTTACTGTCTTAATGTGATCATATCAAAATGTGTTGAGTGATTTCTTCCACCCCTATCCCCAGCGTCATTTCTCAGTGTCCCAAGGACTCACAGACGGCAGACCAGAAAGTGCAGTTGTTGTAGCCCACTCTGTTGCGATAATGCAGCATTTTCCTTTGCAGTAACCTCTTGATGGTATTTGCAGTCAAGTCTACTTTAAATACCTTTACTTATTCCTCTGTGAAAGTGAAAAGTAAAATCAGTTCTGCTACTTACGTATAGAAATACTCCTGGTATTTTTATTTATGACATGCTCTTGTAATAGACATCAGCAAAATAAAGAGAAGGAAATGGGTTCTGAAAACATTTGGGACAGTTTTATACGATATTATTGCAATTAATTCTCATAAAATCCATCTGACACACCAAGGGCTTGTGTTACCAGGAAACCATTTATAAAAGGTTCAGAGGGAGAAAGAAATTATAATATCCCTTTCCTCTCTTTCTCACACTTCTCAACCTGCCTTTCACAAAAAATAAAGAGTTACGTGAGCTTTTCCATGCAGGCAGCTTACCACGGGCTTTATGTGAAGATTTGCACAGATTTAGAGGAAATGCTAGATACTATTAACCCAAAACGAGGTTTTTCCATCTGAATGATGCAACAGTAAGTCATCCTACAGCTTGCCGTAACAGACAAAAAACTTTCTATCTCATGGTATAAATCTAAAACATGGAAATGCAAACCATCAATTTGTCTGTGCCTCAGTCTTCTGTAATTCGGAGCCAGAACAGAATGCACAGAGACCCCTCTCCCTAAGCCCTAGAAAACAGTTGATGGACAAATATGTTCACGTAAGTCTCCTGGAAATGGATGAGTGGAAAAATAATACATAAATAGAGGATAAATCACAAATATCTATAATAATATGCTGTAGACTTCTGCTTTTTAATTTGTATGTATTGCTTCTTTTTACATCTTCACTTAACTGTAGATCTTACGTGCCTGGCATGGGAGACTATGCTTTCTTCCATAGTTAGCGGGAAGAATCAGACACTCCACCTACCTCTGAGTGGGATCACAGAACTACAGAATCGTTAGGGTTTGAAAGGACCTTAAGACCATCTAGTTCCAACCCCCCTGCCATGGGCAGGGACACCTCACACTAGACCGTGTTGCCCAAGGCTCCATCCAACCTGGCCTTGAACATCGCCAGGGATGGATCATTCACAACTTCCTTGGCCAATCCATTCTAGTGCCTCACTATCCTCACACTAAAAGATCTTTTTTCTTACACCTAACCTGAACTTCCCCTGTCCTACTGCTGCAGTCCCTGATGAAGAAGTGATGCCCATCCTTACCTATTTAAGCATCAAGTACACTTTAACTCACTGAAATAAGACTTCTACTACTAATAACAGAACACTATTACGAGGCAAGAGAAATTCCATCCTAGTGTTCCACAAGCATCACATAAAAATTTAAATGCAATGGTGTACACCAACCTTAAAAGTCCTCTTTAAATCTTTGTTACTTGTACTGTTGGGTGCCCACTGATTTAATGACAAACATCATGCAAGGCAGCTCCTTGCTGCACCTAGGTGAAGCTCCTTCTATAAAAGCACTGTTTATTGGAGGTGAGAAAAAGCAGGACTCGCACCTGATGTTGCATGAAGAAGATGTGTTAGCAAAGGGAGTAACATGTTGATAAAAAAGTACAGTATCTGTCACTCCTGAAATGTGCTGAAGCCTTAGAAATAAACAGTAAGGAGGTAAAAATCAGACTTGCAAAATAATTCTTATTTAGATATTAAAAATTATCTAGCAAAGGCAGAATAATGGCAATTCTGGGAAAATTAAATAAGGATTATTTAAATTTCTAAGCATTAAATAAAGACACTTCTTTAAGTCTATTATCTAAGAATATTTCTCATATTTCTTAAGGGTTTTTCTCTAGTTTACTATCTAGAAGTTGCCACCAGAAATTAAGAACTGACCTCACTGAAGTCTCATCATAGCAGAAACTGCATAATGAGCCAAGTGGAAACATTCCTAACTTGGGTAATTATACTACATTCAGGTTTCTAAACATTTTCTTTAAAAGTCAAATTAGCCAAAACTTCTGCAATGCCTATGACCTTACATGTGCTCCTAAACATAAGTGCAAAAATCAGAACAATCTGATCTAATTACAGCAGAAAGAAATTATGCAAGAAAATCAGAGCTACTTTATCACACCCCCTTCCAATTGAAACCTGGCCAGAAACAACACCAGTAACATTCCTAACTGGTCAGTCCAGGCAGGTTTCCATTATTTGGGCAAAGTCAGTAACTTGGTGCTAAATTTATTAGCATGCAACTTTACATTAAACAGCATGAAGCAGAGAATGAAATCATTGTTCAGCAGAACCCCGAGTGCTCCAAAAACGGCTGAGCAAAATCAGACAACTTGCTAGCATCTTATACTGCAGGGATCAAACACCACCACCATTTCTGATGGCTTGAGCTGAACACTTGCGACCACCCCCAGCCAGCAGAAAGAGCTCCACTTCCTGCTATTTTGCAACATCTGAAGTCCTTGTGAGAATTAAGTAGACATCAAGATAAACAAAGTGTAGCCTGATTTGACAAAAGATCATAGAAATGATGAAATACTGACCAAAATGTCAGCAAAGAGCATAGGTACTTGCCAGCATGACTAACAGGAAAGTTAGAGATTTGGGAGACTATGTAGCAGTTTTTTCTGGGTTTGGGGTTTTTGTTGTTTCTTTTATTACCTCTCCAAACCTAAAAAGAAGAACTTTTGTGTATGCTCCTTGCATTTCAGCCCTGTAGGGCCATTTTGGGATGTACCATTGCAGACACTATGTCTGGCAGGAACACATCTGTGACCAGGTGCCCATTAAATCATTTCCTGAGCTGTTTTAGACCTCTTCTGAGGGCAGTTTGGTAGCATGCCAGTTCTGGTCTGAAATCTGCAAAGAACCACTGATTAATTGGGCTTTTGCTATTCCACTGTTGTAAGAAGCTACACTCCTTTCACATTCTTACGGGACTCCTTGTGTGGTTTCACTGGCAATTGCAGCAAATTTACCCCTATGTCTATATATTTGTAAAATTAAACAAAGGAACAAATGAACTGGAAAAATACTGCTTCAGCAGTGAAGCAACGCATTGATTCCTACTCACAATCATATTGTGGTTTCACCATCTTATCTGATGAGCTATCCAACATCCATTTAAGCACAGGAGTCTCACAAATTCAGTGTTAAATTTCATTAACTTTTATGATTTCCTCTTTACTTTTCATCAAATAAGATATTGCTATTTTTCTTCCACTGCACCTAAATCACATTTTTAATATATGCAGGTGGCTAAATAATGGGATACTGAATACGTAGTAGGCTCCAGTGGAATAAAGCAATCAGATACACACTCAGAAGCATATTTTAGGTCGGTGCTACAATCCAGAGTACAGGTGGTGTCAGTATGGCCCATGCTGACATATCTGGGTAAGCTTGAAACACACAAGATGGAGAATCAAAGCCTGAGAAAGGTGGCTGCAGTATAACAGGCTTCACTGAGGAGGAGTGAGGCTGTCCAAAGCTCAGGGTGCTAACCTGGCACAGCCATCCCAGGCCAAAGCAAACAAGAGCAACATTGCTGGCTTTGCACAGGGACACTGAGATGCAGGAAAACCTTTGTTGTTGGTGAATAAACTCACAGTTTAGGAAATGTGTCACTTCAGTGACACAGACAGGCAGCTCTCCTTTGTGCTTTTGAAAATCTGCCCTTTAAATCCCATATTACCTCTCCAAAACTAGACATTTGCCTTCAAAGAAAGATGTGTTAGACATACTCACTGGTCAGCAGTTAGTGAGCAACTGAAGAAACAGCTGTTGGGCATCTTGGAGAGGAAGATCTGACTTCTAACCTCAAGGGAGGTAGAAGCCAGAAAACTTGTATCAGTCTGAGCGTCCAGCTTTCTGCAATCAAGTTATTTTTATACATCACCAAAAAAAGTGATGTATGACTACACAGACGTGGTAAATGTCACTGGGACTACAGAAGTGACTCCATTGTGACTGCAGAAGACCTGAAGAGGCAAAGGTACACAAGCTGGTGACTTTAGCTCCCATACATGACAAGAACATACCATGGCAATGTGACTGAGCAGTCACTGGAAAACTGTCACTGCAAAGGTTAGCAAACACCTTGAAGCACTGATCAATGCAATGCTTGCAACTGGATTTTTTTTCAAGGGTCCAGAATGCAAGCCAAAAAAACATCTCTTAACGAATACCATCAAAAGCCCTGCCCTATATCCTGAGTCTCATTGATTTGAAACTTAAAAAATCTTCCAGTATTAGAAGAGAGATACCATGTCCTCACAGAACAGTTCTGTTCTCAAACAAGGATAGCCAGGAGTTATACATATATGCAGTGTATCTTCCAAAGCCACTGGCATTCCATAGAGTATACTACACTGCTTTCCTGAAAATTAATCGGGTATAGTCTTTGAGAAGGGCAGATAAAAGAAGGTGGCACCTGTACGATGCTCTGTACAGATTAGGTAGGTGCTTGCTAATCTCACCCAGTTGCAATAAAGCCATCAATGAAGAGCAGAGGGAGAGCAGTAATACCAAGGCTACACTCCTATGCACAGCAGCTAGCAAAGTGGGCTTGCCTCTGAAATGTGCCTGGTGCTTGAATCCAGGAGTTCACCTCTGTCTCATCATGAACAAGTCACATATATGGGGATGCCCAGCTATGAAAGATCAAAGGGATCTTTTTGTCTTGCTTGAGCTTGTTCACAAACCAGATTAGTTCAAGGCAAGGATAGCTCGAAAGATCAGATGCAGAATGAATCAATGAATGTAAAAAGGGGCTTGTGGTGTTTTTGCTACTCCTTAACATTGAAAGACACATTATAGAGGGCGAAATACTTCTCCTGCAGTCTACCCAGAAGTCAACTTGCATCCAAAAAATGCTTCAATAAAAATGTGCTGAATATTCTATGACTTTGAAGGCCTTTCTATCTGACTGGCCTTGGTGAGCTTCTGTAGCTACAGAATGAGTTTACTGTCACAGAAAAAGAACCTAGCAGTAGCATAACAAGCACAGCTTCCATTCGTATTAGTAAAGAGGTTCAGAGCTGGATCCTACACTTCTGCCTAGTTTCATCAAGGCAAATGCAGCTCCAGCCCTTTACACTACTCTGGGACTGGTCTCAATCAAAATTCAACAGGGTGGGAAAACCAAAATCACCCTGAAGAGTTATATTTATCAGCTTTAGGAAAGGGGGAGAAGGAAACAGAACAGTCCTTTCTTCCCCTAAGGTCTTACAAGAAACATGTCAGAAAGAGTGAAAAATGTAGACAAAAAGAATAAATCAACAATGTCACAAGAAATAGGAAATGAGAGGTATCAGAAAAACAGATGCCAGTCACGGCAAGAAAAAAAATGTAAACTCTTACAATAGTAAGAGTTGGTTGTTTATGGCAAGTAACAAATATGACCAACTCAGTCCTTTCACAGTATGTTTAAAAGCAGCAATCCAGATAATGCCAAAGATATTCATACAATACTTTATATACATAAATAAATATATTATCATTAGATACACATAAAACCAAAACACTGTACGCATTATTGTTGGTATGCTCCTTATTTTCAAACACATTTTCTATTTTCCTACAGGGTCTCATCCAAACTCACTGCAATCAATAGAAAAGCTTCCATTGATTTCAAAGGACTTTGGAAGAGATCCTGAGAAGCTACTCTAAAACAGAGTTATCAGCTATCTTTCAGCTTTGTTTTGTTGGTGGTTTTGTTTGGTTTTTTTCTCTTTAAACTCGTAATTCATTTAATATCTTTTTTCACCCATGAATTTGATCTTACTGACACTTTTCTGTCCAGGCATAGGGTCTACATTAGCTCCCTTCATCAAACTGCAATGAAAGGAAACTTTTCCACCCTTGGTCATGTTTTCCCTGTTGCAGATATGTCTGTGTTCCTTTATCTAGTCCTTTTTTGCATTCACTGTAAGTCAAAAACTCTCCTGAGGAACTTCCTGGATTCTCAGTTATTGAAAAAGGCTCATCAAGTTCCCAGAGAACAATCTTGCTTTTTATGTCTACCCACAGATTCAAGATTCTTAAAAGCTCTTCAACAAAAATATTTTAGATCTTCACAACAAAAGTTTCTGAGTGCCAGGTTTAGTGGTCTCTTAACTTTGCTTTAACTCACTTCACATACACAACTACTGTAACAGCACACTATAAGCTGTTGTGCCAAGCGCTTCAACACACAGCTCTTAGATCCAAACAAAGAGTTCAATCCTCTTTGATTACATTAACTTTTTTAATCCAAAAGGTTTTTGGTGAAGCATATGTTCTGCATCATTAAAATCAGATATTCTGGCTTTGATCTTTAAGTTCTTTCAGTTGACTGCTTCTCCAAACTACAAACTATTTGAGCTTTTGAAGTTATCTCCTTGCTCTGTACAGAAAACCTGAACCTTCAGCCAGATTTGATAGGGTTACAAGATAATAACCATATACCATTGTATTTACTTTTTACATATTTAACTTTGCTTTAAGAAAAAAAAAAAAAATCTACAGCTTTGTCAGAAAAACCTTAAATACAATAACTATAAACCAGAAAACTGTCTACATAATATCAGATACTTCAGTTTGTAGGTAAAGCTAGGATCTAGGAACATTTTTTTTCATTGAACACTATATTTTACACTCAGTATTTAGCAAAACAACTTTTTTTCATTTTCTTGCAAAGTCAATGAGAGCCTGGATAGACAGAGATAGGAAGCCTGTGGATTGAAAGTGGTGGAAATAACACACAGTGAATGTCAGCAGCCAGGCTGTCAACCAAGCTTCCCCACACCATGGAAAGCCAGAGAACAATTGCAGAAGCTGAGGTGTGACATTACAGCAAGATTAGTTAAAGAAGCAGGGCCAGCTGAAAATAGCCAAGGCCATTTGTCAGTGGACTACAACAGTCATTAAGTGACTTACAAGAACAGTGGGATTGCTGGTCCTATGATACGATAGTGATTTTGGAAGGAAATACCCAGCCCATCCTGGAGATGTGGGACATGAGGCATCTAAGCTCCCAGTTCCATTGACTAGATGCTAACACCTTTGGCTGAGACTATTTTGTTCTCATGTTTTACAAATAACAATAGCAGAAACAAATATTTAACCAGATGTAAGAAATGCTATTTAAAATAAAAGTAAATGGAAAATACAAGATGGACTTATTAACACTGATTGAAACAGACAATATTTGTGACTCCATGGAGGATGAGGGTGACCCAGTCAGTTCCTTCTTACATTTCAACATGATACTGGAGGTGGAGGAGGTTGGATTTGAATGTTCATGAAATATACAATCTCCATATAGTGAACAAGTATGAATTCATAAAGTGGAATAAAAGCACAAATGTTTTTGATGAAATGAAATAATTCATCATTAAAGTTTATCAAATAGTATCCTATAAATGTGACATTTGTCAAGAACAGAAGATCAAATAAAATGCATTCCCTAGTAAGAACTGCTCTGTGCACATAACAGCAACTGTCTCTGTGTGTCTGTAAATAAAAAAAAACTTCACATTCTATTTTAATTTGGAAAGTTATTTTCATTTCAAGCATTCTCTGCATGGGGCAAATGACTTCTGAAGATGAAAACATTTCCCACACATGCTTCACATCATGTAACAAGAGAAAGATCACTCCCAAATTCAATCTCTCATTCATGTCTTCCCACCCCCTTTTTTTTTTCTCCCTTTAAAAAATCGTAAAAAAAAAAAAAAAAAGAAACAAAGAGGGAGATGTGTTTGGCAAATCAACAACAGAAATGTTTCAGAAACTGTCCAAGCCATACAATCCCAAACTAATTCGGACTGAATCACATAAAAAGAAAAAGACATCTTGTGAAGAAAAGTCATTTCTACATGCCACCTTTTTCCAATTACTTCCTAGTAACAATTTAATAAAAGCTGTAAAATACAGTACATATCTACCACTACATGATCATAGTACTCAACTCTTCCGAAACTCAGGTATCCAAATTTACAAGCTTTCTACAATGTCTGTTCACCCAAATAAGTTTAGCATATGAAAAACTGTATTCAAATGAGTAGTTCTGATGTTTATGGCTCTTGATTCTAAAATTATATATGATGGTCTTAATCCGGCAGATGTTTAATAACTCAGACCCATTAAAACTGATGAAATTCTAAACTCAAATAATTTCAGAAACATTTAGTACAATAAAAGAAAATTACATAAGTTTAATATCCATTTTTCTTGTCTATAATTATATTTCCATTATATACTTCCTAGATTAAGCTAAATCTATACTATCTAATAAACATAATTATATGAAATGTTCATATAATAGACTAAAGAAAGTAACAATTAAAAGCCCATAATTCAGTTACTCTACGTAACTCATCATTCTCAGAGAATGAAGTACTGGATTAATTCATTTAATTTCAACCAAGCACTGACAAGCACTCTTCTGGAGACAGACTGTATTTTCCTCCTTCAATTGTTTGTTTCTTTTGCTACGTACTTCCATGGAAAAAAAAAAAATATTGCCTAAAATTCCTGTCTTCTCATGGAACCTTGTTTCTTGATTACATTAGAAACCTTTCACGAATAGATTATAAAGCGTTATCAAATAATTAAAAATACTATTAACATGCTCCTTCTTGCACTCTATATAAAATTAATACTCCATATAAATTTTAAAACTCTATATACATTTATGAAAATTATGTAATACTATGATATCTACTAAATATTTCAAGTACATGAACTATGTGTTTGGGAATCTTTATTACATTTTTGTTCAATTTCCCAGTAATACAGATGCTAACTGTTTTCTGCAGTTTTAAAAACAAACACCTTTGAACACTATTTCTTGTATATGTTGCAATGCTGCTAGCCTCCCCAGGAAAATGGATATGAATACTCTGTTCTGGTAGTGCCTTCTCTTACCTAAAGTAATCTTAAAACAGTAGGGAAAAATTGTATGTAACTAGGCACCAAGGATGCAGCCTTGTAGATACCAGAGAAATTGCTTAGATTGCGCACAGATAAGAAAGAAGAATGATCCTGGAAGAAAGTGTTTCAGGGGCCAGCCTTCCTAGCGGTCAGAAGAATAAATTAATTCTTGTCTTTGTATAGTTTCCAGCACAACATCCTACTATTTTACATTTTAGAGGAGGAGCAACTTCCATCCAATTAGAAAACTGCCATAGTTCTGGATAACAAATGCCATAAAATTAAAGGAAAACCAGAATCTGAGCCTGAGCCAGTGGCTATTGAAAGCTGGTACAAGGCAATTCCATTGCTTTCAACAGGCTCTGTACCGGAGCCTCTGTGTACAGCATTACTTACAAACTGCATACATTAGCTGATCATTTGTTCTCAGCTTATTCTTAATCCTATTTTACAAAGTTAATGTTCATCTTCTAATGACAATCTAATTGCTTGGTGCCATGTTTACTAGTGGGAATGAACCACAAGCCATGTCACTGTAAGCTCCAGGGAGCATTCCAGTGATTGGGAAGTTAAAAACTCCCTATCTGTAGAAAGAGGAACTCATTTCTGAACTCTCTGGTACAAATTATTTCCAGGTGCTGATAATTATCACTCATGCAGTTTGATATTCCGGACTCTACAGCTAAATTTATACTTGACAAGTTAAACTTTTCATCATGTGCAGCAGTCTCCTAAAGGCTGAGGAGAAGGACACACTCCCGATGGTTGAAACCAATTCCACTTAAAATAGCAACACTTAATTACAAGTCTTGTTGTTTATTTCTTTTCAAAGTATTTCAAATATATCTCTTCCCAAAGGGAATAATATTGTATATTATTAAACAGATAAGTATTATTGCATCTGCTCATGAACAAGAATTGTGAATAGCCAAATAATTATTTGGGAAGCCTCAGAAACAACTCAGGGAAAAAAAAAATCCATCAAAAGCTAATGTTTTCCATTATGTAGACTTCACGCAGTTATCTTACTGTACACTCACTCTACACACACACAAGACATGTAACTGTCAATGTGTTAACAGAAACATGACACATAGAAAAGCAAGATTGAAGCACTGATATTTGATGTATGTTTAAATAAATCTATGCAAGCACTCATGCTTACGTATTCACACATTATTTTTTTGTGTCACTAACCAGATGAAAGTTATTTAAAGACAGTAAAAATAGGGTCTAGAATGCACAGATTCAAAGGAATTTACGGAAGAAGCACCTATGGCCACACTAATATTTCTTAAGTTTATGTTGCCAATTTTAATCTCCTATATGCCCATCTGTACTCTACTTTTTGTCCATCTGGCATTCTGTGAAACTGATCAGTCAATTAAATTTGAAGTAATCCTGACATATGTTTATTTAAAAGGTGACCCAAGAGACTCTCTTAAAGTGACCATTTAGTGAACGCCATAAAACCAAGTGCATCCCACTGCAACACTAGAATTCTACATAAAATTGTCATACTGAGCTGTACCAGTCATTCATACTGGCTGCAAAGTTACATCCCCTGAAACCCTAGAAAAGATCAACCTTATGATCTACTGGGGCAGGATTATTTTAACAGACATGTCTTAAATCAGGAAGATGTCTTTTTGCATTAAAGACTGCATTACAGGAGGGCGAAGGTGCCATTTGTTTCCCCAACAGCAAACACCTGCAGACGCTAGACTCTCAGTACCTGAAACATTACTAGCAGTTAAATTAAGAGTGGCAGGACTTGAAACTGAGTCCACTTGATCTTAGGGTCTCACAGATTAAAGTATTAGTCCACTGAACCATGTTGCTAGACTTCACTTTAATCTATTAGATACTTCCTTGTCTTTGTTCAATAAGCATGGTAGGAAAAAAAGAAAACAGTAGAAATCTTGGAAGACTGACAAGCAAACATGCAGAAATTTCAAGAGACAGCCTAGTCAAATGAAAAGAAGTACTAAACACTGACTGTCTGCAAATTAAGCTACATTGGGTTTTTCTAGGCCAGATCATCAGCTTGTATAAATTAGCAGGCCTCCAAGGCTGTGGCAATTTTCATTTGTGAGGATATGTAAAAATATTTGATATTACTTTGATGCTTTCTATGCTAGAATGAACAGTCTGGGAAAACTATAAGGAAAATACTCAATTTCGAGCTGGATAAAGTGATGCACGTGCAAATTAAATGACTCATGGTCGCACAACTGTTTGAAGACAGTGCAAAACACAAAATTTATCTCCTGCTCCCACCATCAGTCTTACTAACCACAGTACCTGGCATTTGAAGAAGAAATGCGATTTGCTAAACAACAGTTTGGCTATTAAGTATGCGTCCTATTTATGTTTGTACCCCACATAATTCTAGGGATTTAACTGATGCAGCCATTCCAGTTACTTTGGTCTCTGGGAAATGAGAGGCAATTTCAGGGCTTGATTCAGACTCAGGCAGGTGAACAGCCTTCCTGAAAGTACCACCCATCACTCCTCTTTCACTGACTGTAAAAGAAGCCCAGACCAGCTATGGTGGTTAGATGTCTAATACTGAATGGGCCAGTTCAGACCTGTCTTTTGCTCTATCGGCTGCCAGAAATGAACATGCTATGCAAAAAAGAAAAAAAAAAAAAAGCATCTTTGCTTATACATAAAACTACGGCATGAATTACATAGTCCACAAACCCCGCACCAGAAGCCTGAGAGAATACATAAAAAAAGGCACAGAACATTGGGGTGAAGTGCAAGAGAAACGTAAAAGAAATCAGAAATACCATTAGAAGCACATACAACAAAAGAAATTTAAGACAGAAATAGCCAGAAGCTTATTTCCTTTGTGATTCATAGAGCATATTGCAAAACTGCAGTGAGTTGGCATAAATTTGTCAATTTAAGCTCTGGTAGGAAATGTCTTATAGTAGGAGATCATCCTTCAGAGAGAAGTAAAATGAACTAAATATGAAAGGCAAGAGGTGAGACACAGCATAAAGAGATGCTGTCATGCATCAATTTGATCTCTTTTAATATTCTTTCAAAATTTTCTTATTCTCTTTCTTTTTCTCTCTCACCCGCTACACCATCTCGTACCCTCCGAGTCCCTCCTTAAATTGCATCCTGAGCACCCTTCCCTGTTTGTCTGACCTCTGCACCATCACAATCAGCCCAAGGGAGGAACACCCCCACTGCTATGTCTGTTTGCAGGAAACAAGGATATGCTGGAGTAACTCATTGTTTCTTTCCCATTGGATAAAACATTAAATCTTAAATTGCAAAGGAGTTAAACAATGCCTTGTAGCACGACATCACTGCATTTAATCATCTCCAACATTCTTGCAAGTTCACTTAGGACTTAAGAAGGAGAATTCACTCCACTTCTGATAACGCGATCTTTAAGATTTACTTGTATACCTTTCTTTTTTTTCCCAAGGACCACATTCCAGCACCATTTCTTAAGGTATTCTTAACACAATTTAGCAAAAGCTCTGTAATCCAATACTTATGAAATGAGCTGTCAGGCGTAAAGTATGCCAGAATCTCTTAAGTCCACACACAGCAGGACACAAAACTAGTAGCAACTGTACTGAATTACAACCAATAGGAGAAGTCACAGGTCACTGAAGCCACACAGAGTCCTGCTATAGCCAACAATGAAACTTAATGTACTTTCCATGTCCAGAACCATCCGCTATAGAGCTTCTGTAAAACAGATTAATGATAATAGCAGCAGAAACTAGAAAAGAAATGCAAGAAATGGAAGCCCAGCCAATATTCCATTTGTAATTTGTCACACTATCACACAATAAGACTTCAGCATGAATGTGTTGCCAATTTACAATTCAAATAAGCTTCCCTGAATTTTTAAAAGAATGGACTGTACACATCAGTCAGTATGACACAAAAATGCCCTGTCAGGTTAATTTCAAATGCATGTTTCATTTGCTGCTATTAACTAATCACTATCATTATTTCTGATTTTTAAAAGAGGCATCCATTATTACATAAAACGCAACTCCTGATCCCTAACTAGAATGGGACTTTTCTGCAACCAAGCAGTAGTCCCTAATTTATAATATTTTGACTTTACACCAGCTAGTTAAATGGTAATTTTATTTTTTAATTTTTTTTTTACTTGGATTTTTTTTTTTACCATGTAAGAAACCCCGAAGTTTTACAAGCAAAAAGAGCACACTTGGTTAGGGCTTTTCATAGTGTCTATTAAAAGCAATGGCAATTTTTTTCACTTGCTTCAAAAGCCTATTGATCAGTCCAGCATCAGGAAAAAAGAAAAGGTTTCTTTTCGTAAAACACTGTTTACCAATAGTTGATGAAATTCCTCCTGGCTGTGAAATTCAGCAGATGGACTATCAGGGGGATGCACTCGGCCTACTGCAGACTAGACACTGTTTCTGTCAGAAGGTGCAGTGCTTTGATGATGCAGAAAATAAAGCCCATGCTGTTTCTGTGTTCTATTAAAAGGAAAGCCATTAAGACTGTAGTTAAGTGGTCAAGGCCTAAAATTAGACTTGCCACAAATGGCAGTGGCAGGAAATATTCTTAGTATTTAAAAAAACGCTTCATAAAACAAAAATTACACTGAGCTTCTGAAACAAAAAAAGCAAAAAACCATAGAGCAAAAAAATCCCTTAAGTACCTAAATGTATACCTAGCTTTAACCACAAGAAGTCAGTGGCTCTAGCCACTCGCTTACAGTTAAGCACCTATCATTCCATCAGCTCAGGGTTTATCACTGTAGGATTCTGTTACTGGAAAGGCTTTACATCCTGCGTTGTGCTGAAATCAAGCCGGTAAGACCTAAAGCTGCAAAGGATGATCTGTGGGGCAGTGTAAAAATTCAAATTGAATTTGTATCAACATGAAATATCTCTTGAAACTTCAGCCATACTTTATTTAGATGAAAACAGCTTTAAAAGTTCCCCATCTGTCCTTGCCATGTAGAACTCTTGAGTGTTCTGTTTCTTCCATACTACAGAGTCTGCTGCTCCCTAGTTACCATCATTTAGGTACTGGGCTATGTTCTGCCTACATCACCAAAGCAATCAAAAGATTGCTGCTGGAGGTTCTCTGGTCAGAGGCAGAAAGGAAGAGGCAGATTAGGGGGAGGGTTATTTTTCTCCCAGACCATTTCAAGGATCCAATTCACAACAAAGCCTCAAAAACCACTGGATTGCCAGAATGGAGGACAGGCAGGGATGTGGAGTAAGTGGTTGGGATGGGAGAGTCTTCAGGTGGCTACAGCGTTATGAAAAATGCTACGAGAGCAGGTGGGTAGTTCCACCACAAGTTGAATAGTCAATACAACATGTAATTAGGTTCACTCACAGTATCTGCTAGCAAAAACAGAAGCAGTTTATATCATTTTTAGAGCTACCTCATGTACAGAGGTACACTCTATGATACTTAACTGCTAAATTCACACTACTTACCTGGGAATCTGCTAAGGTTCACTACACCTATTTGTGGATAATATCCTAAGTCATGCATGCTATTTAGAGAAAATGCTATTTTTCAGTGTCTTTAGGGGAAGCTACTTACAAAGGGGCATTGCAAGGTATTAAAAACCAGAAGGATCAACTGTCAGTATGATGAACATGTCGCAATTCATCAGCCCGCAAGTTGTTTTACTCCAAAGCAATTTTCACATTACTTTGATATTTCTTTTGAAAAAAGCTTCTTTTTTTTTTTAACCTGCATATGATCATTGATTTATATTTATATACTTATTACAGTAGGAAAAACTTCCGAGTCTTCTCATATGCAACCCTTGAATAAAAGCAGAGAAGAGTTACGTATAGGAAAAAAGTTTTATTGAATCAAAGTGTAGATTACATACACAATGAATATCCTATATATTTTCCAGGGCAGGATTAGTAACTAGGAACTCTTAAGTATTGCTGCCAGTTCTGATACTGATTATATTCTGTGTACTTTGGCAGGTCACATAACCTTTCTATCTCTGACTGTAAAATAAGGATATTACTTATCAGCCTCACAGGGATGTTGTGAGGATTAGTTAATGCTAGAAAAAGGACATCCAGTGCTTTACTAAGTAAAATCCATCAAAAACACATGCGCAGTAAATGTTACCAAGTAATCTGACCGAAAACCTAATTCAGTTAGGGTCTATGATAGTCAAAGTCTAAACAAAAGTCAACTTAAATTTCAACCAAAACTGGAACTAAACCAATATGAAAATAAAAATCTTCACTTTTTTTTTCAGTTATATATGCTCAGTTCCTCCAGCAACATACCCAAAATTTGTTTCTCATACAACTTGGTAAGACCTCACAGGGTCATTCACAGAAGAGGGCTAACTATGCTATTTGTAGTTCTCAGTTGGCCAACTTGAGGAATATGCTTTTATGAGCTGTGTTTCCCAAATGAGGCATATTGAAAAGCTAGCTGTGCCCAGTGAAAGGTTTGGTTACTGACTGGAAGACTAATCTGATCCTCCAGTGGAAAAAAAAACAAAAAAATATCAGAAAACTTGATCCAACAAAAGGAGAAGAAAATGCATGCTGGCATATATTCCAAACATGCCTTCTATGTAAATCCACTGCAATGTGCAGTATAAATGTGCCTTGTATTTGTAATTTATTTTCAAGTTATCTTTCATTTAAATATAAAGCTATATATGTAATGCATTTGATCACTCACTTACTTTGCTGTTCCATTCTCTTTCTCTCTCCCTCTCTTGGCAGATCACAATTTGGCCTTTCAGGATTTAGTATGAATGTGTCATAACTATTCAGTTCCTTCCTGCTAACACCTAACATTTTACTCTCCTTTCTGACTAGACAGTCTTCTTCACCTAGTTGCCTTATTCTTGATCCCCCATTTCCCCCATCCTTCCTCAGTACATTTCTCTTCTGCTTCCTTTCTTATCAACCATATCTATTTACATGTTGGGTTTGAAATTTTCCTGAGGGCTGAATGAACTGTTTGCTGTGTTGCTCTGATTATGAAGTACAACAGACAACAATACTAATAAAGCTAAGATAGGGTAATTCAAATCTGTTGAAGAAAATCTAACAACAACAGAACACAATGGAATAATCATTCCCTTAACTCAGTGATTTCCCTGCAGGAGAAAAAGGCTTTCTGGATTACATACAGAATAACCTTGGCACAGCTTCATATAAGTGCTGGGGCCTACTAAGGAAATGTTTGATATAATGCCAACAATGGGCAATAAAACTGAAGTAAATCAGATACTAAGTGGGCAGGATGCAGCTTTCTTTTAGGGTTGTACAGCACCTAGAACACTCTCATGACTATCACAATTTGGGTTTTTTAAAGATTTCTAAAGAAGTGTTATCTGTACTCAAAGTCAGATTCCTTCTCCATTAAAATCTAGTTTGCCTGTTTCTTATCTAAAGCCACTGTTTAAAAATATAAAACAACAGGTCCTTTATTACCAGTTATATAAATTACATTAATTATTGCCCTTACCTTATAATCAATTTTATGCAAACCAAGACAATGATCTTTTGTTTATAATCTTGGACATTCAACGATGGTTTCAATTAGGGCCTTTTGTTTATACACATATGGATTTCTGAGATTTATTTCCTACAAACAGTTGTAATATTGTGTACTGTAAGCATAGTAATCTGAAAGGCCAGATTCAGCTCTGCTGCAGGTGAGTGTAAATCTAATTTGTTCTGATTCTGACATCCACACTACTGAGTCAGAGTGGTCTTAACTCCATACAGTTAAAGTCCTGAAAATACCAGAACATTTAGGCTAGATTTCTGCATAAAGCAAGGGATTACATTGCACATAATCATCTCTGTAGTGAGTCCAATACCTTGTATTTGTCATAATTCTTGCAGAAAGCCATTCTGTCTTCATCTCAAGTTTCAAAAAATGGACACTCACCTTCCCATTCCTACAGCACTTTTTTCAATGGCTACCAGTCATCACTACTGAAACTTATTCCTTTTCAGTGGAATGCATTTAATTTTGACTTCCAACACTACTGTCTTTTTTCTTTACTTTCAGAACAAGCAGAGGAGAATAGTGGCTATTAGTACTCACTATTTTCCTCCCCTGAAGGCACTTTAATGCCATTAATCAATTCAACTTTCAGTTTCTTTGCCGCTAAGGTAAGCAGTTAATGCTCTAAATTTCTGTTCCTCTCTGTAAGACATTTGCCTCACTGAATAATTCTATGGCTCTTTACTGCTTGTCCCTTTATTTTTACTCATTTTTATTTAGTAGAAGTGTTAGTAGTTCTCTAGCTAACAAAACATGATGCAGGGAAGTAGGGACAGGTCTGGATTTGGAGTTCAAACTATTTCTGATCAAATATATGAAGCCATATTGTAGAGAATGCTAACTGCATTTCAATTTATTTCCATTACAGTCATTTTGTCCTCTAAAAGGGCTGCAGAGAAAGCTGGATTATTTTTACACCGTTAAGTAAGACAAGTGGAAACAGTTTTTTGAGAAAGGCTGAGACCACAGAGCACAAACAACAATGGATCTTTGTGTTACAAACGTGTTATTGAATGTTTTACTCCCCATAGACTGTTCATGGAGTTGAGCCCATGGATCAAGCAGACAGAATGCTCCTAAACGCTATCAGAGGAAGCCAGCAAGATAAATGCCGTTTTCCTTTTTTATTGGTCATGCTGGGCACGGCCTATTATCTTTAAATAGACTGAGCAGTTACTGTAGAGAAGAGACCAAGGATACTATCTCTAGCTGGGCTTATTAGGCTCTCCAGGGCAAAGATTTGTGAGAAGATGCAGATAAACAAAGCAACTGCAAAAGTTAAGGTCGCTCCTCTGCAGACAAGACAGAAAAGGCAAATATTCAAAAGTGGTAGTTCATAAATTATGATCACCTCCACCCCCTTCAAAAATCCATTAACAAGGAAATTTTTCAGGCAAGTAAACTCTGCCCTAGGAACACATGCTCAAGATTTTTTTTCAGACTTAACCTAAATTAAGGTCAGTGACCTTAATCCCTTCCATTGTGATTGCCTTGTGTACTAGGAATGCAATAGAATAGGAAAGGCAATGAATGAAAAACTCATTCAGCTGCAACCCATATTTATTCATCTCATCTGATCACAGCCCATCCTGGAAAATCTATCTCATTCCCATAATATATTTGTTTTTCTCTTACATTTCCCTCTTTTAGTCCTTTGCTTCAATACAGTGTAACTGGTGTAGTTCACTGATTCAATTAACCTCCATGGCGCTGCATTAGCCCCCATCTCCCAGCCTACGACTCCTGGCAGCGGCCCTAGTCTCCCTATCACCCAGTCCTGTGCGAGAAAGTAAGCTGGTAGGACTCTGCATCTTGCCATCTACACTGAGGTACTGCTTAGCTGCTTTCAGTTTTTCCTTCATAATTATAGAATTTATTTTGTTGGAAGGGACCACCATAAAGGTCATCTAGTTCCAAATCCCCTACAATGGGCAGGGACATCTTCCACTAGAGCAGATTGCTCAAAGCCCCTTCCAACCTGACCTTGAACACTTCCAGGGATGGGGCAGCCACAACCTCTCAGGGGATAATATCTCATTTTTTTTCAAAACACATGTGCCAAGGAATACTGTCTCACTCATCGTTCTGACCACCTCAGGTTTCCTGCTCCAAGTACTTCCCACCTAATCCTCCTCTAATAGATAAAACTGAAAATGTTTTTTGAGAATCATAGAATCATAGAATACTTAGGGTTGGAAAGGACCTTAAGATCATCCAGTTCCACCCCCCCTGCCATGGGCAGGGACACCTCACACTAAACCATATCACCCAAAGCTTCATCCAACCTGGTCTTGAACACTGCCAGGGATGGAGCATTCACAACCTCCCTGGGCAACCCACTCCAGTGCCTCACCACCCTAAAGGAAAGAATTTCCTCCTTATATCCAATCTAAACTTCCCCTGTTTAAGTTTGAACCCGTTATCCCTTGTCCTATCACTACAGTCCCTAATGAAGAGTCCCTCACCAGCATCCCTATAGGCCCCCTTCAGATATTCTGAAGCCATGGCTGATGGAGGTTTGGATCCTTCCTCTTGCCCACCTCCTGACTCCAACAACCCAGATGAATGTCCAAGTACTTTAGTTATCCAGATAGTTATTTTTAACAACCTATAAATAAAGGTGAATATTTACTTTTTTTGTCCAGTATGGAAAAAAATGTGAACCCTCAAAGCTTTTTCATGAAGTTTTGGGGTTTAGACAGCTATCACTGTGCTGTGACTTTGAAAGCCCTTTGAATAGATACGGTACCATGGAAGTGAGAGAGTAAGAGTGCTTGTTCTTCACAGAGCTTTAAGAGAAACCTACAAAATCTTTCAGATTTCCTATTGCAGATTTTTGAGTTGTTAGCAGGATTTGGCGAAGTTGCCACTAGATGTTTGCATCATGGGATGACTGCTAGCAACCTAGTGCTAGCAAGATACCTGTTACATTCTTCTCAGCCACATTTCCCAAGTTTCCTAAGTACTCCCTCCACTTTACAACAGCACACTGCTAGCCATGTACTGACCCATGGCAAATTTAATCACAAGAGCTTTACCATATTCAAGCCTAAGGATTACTTACAAACTTTACAGAAGTATTAGCATATGCTTCAGTAAACCAATTTGAAAAATGCTACTTAAGAAACATCTTTATTCTCACATGGACACTCTGGTTTACACACTTAACATAAGATACAGTTCTGCAAATAAGCTACCATGAAGTCTTTGGAAACAAATAAATATGGGTTTTTACTGTGCTGACAATGGGAACAGCTCGCTGCACTGAGCTGCCAAATGTGCAACCCAGAAGTACTGATTCATTTCCCAAGACAGCTTATCTTATTAGCAACAAAATGGTGAATGTGAAAGAAAATGTGGTCCAAAAGTCACAGCCCTCCCTCCAGTCTGGAGATCTGAGTTGGAAAGATGTGTAGAAGTTGCAATGATATTTACATTCAGGAGTCTGAACCTTTTAAGTTACCTTTGAAAGCTGATTACTTGATTGTTCATCTCCATTTTTATCACAACTTTTTTGTTGCTGATGCAAAATTCATTCTGTCAAATCACAAGTGGCACTGAACTAAAAGAGTGTTATATTAATACAGATTATGCTGATTAATAAGATTATTAAAAATTGATTCAATGGCACTCCAATTTATAACTCGGAGAGAGAGATGACAAGGAACATATAAAAAAGCAGACGATAAGTTTTGTTCCTGCCAGCAGACCTGGTTTACAAATAACAATGCTCAGCATTCCTACATGTGTTCATTTTTATTTAATGGGCATTTTTGAAGAGTACCTCTAACCCAGTTTTAAGCAATTTATAGTTTAAAAGTTATCGCACCTCTATTATGTATGATGGCAGCAGACCCTGAAAAACACCAGTGCAAATGATTTTCAGCCCTTAACTCAGCTGCTTAGGAGTTTCTCAGTGTCACAGGTTTGGACACCCAACTTGAACCATATCAGCTTTTCTTGAAAAAAATGCAGAAATAAGCCATTAAAGGGAAATGGTTCCCAGGGGCAAAAAAAAAAACGTACTGTCCATACAGGTTTTTCTACACAACCTGAAGTTAAAGAGATCTCAGAAGAGACAGACTTTGCCGGAGCAAAGTCCTCTGAACTTCAGTAGGTCTCTAGAACACATTAGAGAATAACTGTCTTGATAAGAATACCTATTTTTTCCAATGATTTCCTATTATTCCCTCAGTGGCCATGTTCTGTACAGCTTTCTGTGAGGAAGAATGCTGTTACTAGATCTTTTTGAGGCTATGCTGTACAATACTGCAAAGGAGATTCAGGAGTTGAGATTAACAGTTTTAACAACTGAAGGTTGTCACAGGGATAGACTCTAGGAGTCTGCATTAACTATCCCTAATGAAATGTCACAGCATGAAGATGGCTACAGTGAAGAGGACATTTCTAGATCAGGGAAGTGTTGCCTTGATCCAGTAGGAAAATAGAGGGCATGAGTAGAAGGGATCACCCAGCACATGGGTTTGTAGCTGAACAGCTGCATTTATCAAAATAACATGTTAAAATGTGTGATAAAAATCATTTACAGATAACCTGAAAGAACAAAAACAAATTATTCACCAAGAAACCTGCCACATCCTCAGTTTTCCGTTATAGATTGAGCTTTCATAACCAGTTTCACAGGGTTTGTCATAGTTAAAGTGTTTTTGTCCACATTTATTTCTAAGTTGTGTGGGTTTATTTTATTTCTCTGAGTATCAAGTGAAAACAGAGTTTCTCATATTATTCATATTGTGGAAGAAAAAAGTCTGCAAGACCATTCCAGCTGAAGTCCCCAAAAGCTCCCAATTCCATATAAATTTGAGGTTATTAATTCTAGGTAATAACATAGCATTGCTATGCAAATATTGTTTCCCTGCTCCGATAAGTACTATCATTTCAAGAAAGTCTCATTCAGAGCGTTTTCCTGTTTGGTTTTTCACAGAAATTAATGTATTACTGTCAGTAGCAGAGATGGTGAGAAATTTAAAACAAAAAAAAAAATAAAATCATTTCTTAAAGAGCAAATGTGAAAAATGCATACTAATAAGGGTATTCATCATCCAAAGAACTGTAGCTCCTGGAGGTTACCTAAGCAGATCCTTCAGAGTTCAAAGAAACAGACAGATTATTAATATTATGATGTTTCCAGCTAAAATGACTCACGTGATTACTTAGGGATTGAGGAGAAAGCCATTTGAATAGATACTGTTGTACATCTTATACAATAAATGCTAAAAATACAGTTCTGCAGAGACACTATAGGATAAGGCAAACATCTTAAAGGGTAGACATCAAATACAGCTTTGTAGCTTGATTCAAAGCACATGTGCTTCCACCTCTTAATTTATTTGCCCTTTGTTAAAGCTGCACCACTAACCCATCAGATAAACAAGCTGGTCGGTTGGCTTCACCCACCACGCAGTGTCAGTTTTTAGCAGGTGTGCCTGAAGGACTCTTCCTTTCTGCTCCTTGAATCACTTTGTAGACACTAATGAGCATCCCTCTTCAGCTTTAATTATTGGTCCCTGACAAGTCAACATACCAGGAGTCAGCTTAACCAAGCATACTCCCCAGTGAAATGTTCAATTACTCAGGTTGTACTTCCCTGCAAGAGGTCTGAGGGGTTCCTAATTTAACACTGTCAAAAAAAATAAACAAAGGTATTGGTTACAGTTTATCTTTTGACCCTTATGTCACCAAATCTAGCAAGATACCTCTTCCTGGAATGGAGGCTTTACTTTTAAAATAAAATTACTTAATACCTGCAAAGTGATTTAAGTCAAGAAACATTTTGTGGAGAGAGACACTGACACTTTGATAACAAGTGTTATTGTATCACTATCCTCCTAAAGTCATTTGTTTTTTTCAGTTTTTATACCCTACAAGTAAGTGGTAGTGTTGTAGTGTTTATTCATTGACATTTACTGTGAAAATAAAGTACGAGGATTAGATAATTTCTATTTTTACCAAACACAGACAGCTATTTTCCATAACCAGAAATATCAGTATGAGAAATGTGACTAAGAAGCCTTTTAGTTAACATGCTTGCTAATAAGAAATTAAATGGCATTTTTGAAAACAAAAATAAAAAAAGGTGAAGACAGAAATGGGCAGGAACAGTTTTTGCAACAGAGTATTTTAAAAACCAATGTTTTAAGACTAAACTATTCATTTCTCTCCCTATAAAACATTATTAGCTCAGGATCTAGCTGTACAGCTGAGTAAAACTGTTTTCAAACACGTACCCTCCCTGAGAGCATCATCAGTCTAATTTTCAAATGATGGTGGATACTACTTGCATCAATTACAAAGAAGTAGGCCTGTGTTAATGGTTAGAGAGACTTCTTTGGATTTAATTCAAATTTTGCAGAAATAAATGGAAATTATATTCAAATTTTTAAAGTCAAGTTATCAACTAATCTGGCCTCACAGATAACAAAGGACCTAGAACCATGGCCAATAATGTTGGCCTCAAGCATTGCATTTCTGGTGGCCTCAGAAGGTTTGTCTATCAGCCGTTTGGCCAGCAAAGTTGAAATTTACTCCAAAAGTGGCTCTATTGTCATTCTGAACATCTCCTAAACTTCTACAGATGCAAATAAAAGTCAGCTTTTCTCCTTAGTTTTGGTTGAATACTTGACAGGAAAAGGTCAACATTTTAGTACAGCTTTACAAACCATTTCCAAAGGATAAAAATATTAAAAAGAAACACCCCAAATTCATGCTGAGGCTGAAGAATAGATACATATGCACTTCCAAAAAATAACCCTACATGGTTTGTCATTTATTTTTTATACATGTATTTCGAAAAGTTAAGAAAGCAGAACACATCAAGCATATAGGTAACCAACCTCAGGGGAACACTAGCAAAGAAAGGAAGTTGAATCCTCACATAAGTTTCAGAGAAAAAGTCAGTATGATTTTATGTTGTTTCCTTTCTCAACAGATTTCACAAAAAAAAATAAAATCTGAAGTTTGCAGTGCTCTAATATTAATGTGGAAGTATCACATTTCCTCACTGTAACAACGACCATCCTTCCTGGCTGACTGCACTATTTACCAAACACATACTAAAGCTTAATGGATATGACCATTAAGCGGGCACTCATTATATATTTATGTAAGCACTTTGGACCACAACTAAGAATTCAGTTGAAACTTGGACAAAGGACTTGGAACATGGGAACTTTGTGTGCAAACCTTGGCTTGAGTGGAAGCAAGACCACACCTTGTGTCACACACTATTTCACAACTATACATTCAACCTTTTCTAAACTTTTGATCATCTTCTATGTTTGTTCCACTTTCTTAAATAATAAAACCACATTTGAGTGTGGCTTCATTTTTATCTTTAGAAACGCCTTTCTCAATAGAACCAAAATTTCATTCAGCTCATGATGAGTACTATTATCTTTCCTTTTTTTTCTTTTCCAGATATGCCATGGATCATGTAGTTACAGACATGAAACCTGATTTTACTTAGACTAAAATACCATAAAGTAGAGTTATTAATTGTAATGGCTGTTTTTTGTGAAGATGCCTCAGTAGATAAAGCCAGATGTCAGGCATAGTTTCTGGAGCATGTAGTAAGTTCCCGGGAATAGAGGAGTTCTGGGCAAAAGATGAACATAAGCTGTGACAAACATATACAACAGCACATTATATATACACGTAATCAGTTCTCATCTCTAGAATTACTTCACCAGTAAAAATACAAAACCTCAGAAGATTACAGGGATCTAGAAATAAAAACTCTACTGCTAGTAATAATTCTTATCAAGCCCAAAGTACCCTTGATAAACATTAGAGATAAAAGCCTCTGGAGGATGCACAACATGCTCAACAAAGCTATAGCACAGTTATATCAGTGTCTAACAACATACTGTGAGAGTTCTGCAAACAAACACCATATGGAAGAACAGAAATCTGTATTTAACCTAAAGCTCTCTAATTGCCTGTGTTTTAGATGAAAAGATCTTCCCAGCATCACAGAAACGATTCTTCTGTTGCCGAGCTTCAGAATTCTAACCCTAGGCTCACTTCTCTGCCAGTGGGAAGAGGCAATTCATAACCTAAATATTCTCTGTCATACCCTAGAACCAGGATCTCTCTCTCTTGATTATTCATGTGCTCTGGCACAAGGAGGTTGGAAATGAGGATACACTATCTAACATACAGGAGACATGTTAGATACTTCCATTAGGCAAAGAGATTTTTTCACATTAAGCAATCAAGCACATTTCCAGCTAACTAACATTTTGGAAACATTTAGCTAAAATTAATCCAATCCTTAGTTAGCTTTTCTAACCTTTAGATTAGGTGCAGAAACTTTTTCTTTTTTTACTTTTTTCTAAGTAAGAAAAAAGGCTCTTTTACCAGCTTGGAGATTCTAGAATACACAAGAGCAGAGCAGAAAGCATATAGCATGTGGGTTGCTTAGGTACTGACACACTACAAAGGAGACTCTCAGTAAGTTTTCTTTACCATGATAATGAAAAATTCTCCAAATAACCATCAAGAGTGGGAAGCCTAATCCACAATGACTTAGTCATACTTTCAAATTAAAGGTAGGACGCCACACAGAAAGCAGCGAAAAGAATCAACTTTTCTGGTATGTTTTCAGCCTTGGACAAAAACCAACACATCTTTCCAATCTTCAGGACAGGCTGAGATGTCCTTAATGATTAGCAGTTTTTCTTAATTCTCCACAGAGAGAACAAGGCTAACTAACTGTAAGAAAAAAGAAAAAATCTGGTCTGAGATCACCACATTTATAGCAGGGGTAGAAAAACAATCTTTCATAATACAGTCACTCTCTTAATCAACTAAATTAGAGGCAAATATGTCGTGGTGTCAGCTTGTCAGAAGCCTCTTGCTACTGAAGATGCTACACCAGGAAGGTTTATTCTCCCAGCAAATTCAACAGACTTGATTCCTGTGTTTATTGGTGACTTTTATGCAGCTGAAGCAGGTTCTTCAAAGCTCCTGCACTGTGACCTTTTACTTTCAGCAGCTGTCTGCAAAAGGGCCTCAGACAAACAGTTCAGAACCAGGGCATGACATGGAAATAAGACTTCACAGCCTTGGGCTAATGTGGCTCAGCACAGGATAAACATTTTTTTGTCTATCTTTCAGGGTTTATCTCTTTTATGACTCATGTTGAGTAATTGTTTCCACATCCCTTTCTGTCATAAGGGACAGCGAACATGCTCATTCAAGACAAGAGCTTTACATGGAATTTAGGAGAAACAACACAATCTAGAGCTCTTGCTGCTAAGTGTTTGGTTGGATTGGCTTTGCTCTTCTCCTTTTCACCCTGCCCCTCATGTTTTACCCAACAGTCCAACCTGGTAGTTGACTGTAGAAGGAACGGTCTATTATAAGGGCTCTTAAAAGTGCAGTATGGCTGTTGTCAGTGATAAATGAGAGTTGTAAATGATACATCTCATTCCAGTGTGTACAAGCAAAATCACACCCTGATAAGATAACATATAAAGAAAATGGCTGAATGCAAGCTCATTCTTCATTCAGCAGATAGCAATCTCATTTCACTTTTGTTATTTAATACGAAACACAACCTTAGCTTGAGAAAAGAGGAATTTAAAATCTTCCCTTCAGGAGTTCTACAAAGAACAAGCACATTACACTTTTACATCATATGAAAACACACCATAAAGTACAGTTCGAAAAGCCAGGGCACCAATAGGATATTATTTACATGTTTTACTGCTTTATTATGTATTTATATTAGGTACCTTGATTAAATCTTATCTCTTGATTCTATTATCATAATATGCCAGTTAAAGAAACAATCTCCACCCCCAAACAGGGGGGGGGAGAGGTAAGGGGGAGGTAGTTGGGGGGGGGGGGGCACACAAAGCCACAAGAAAAGCATACCAGCAGCATCAAACCACTCATACTGGAACTGCAAGTTCTTCTGGTTCATTAGCCAATACTAAGCTCAGTAGCAAAGGCAGATTTGACTATATGCACCAATGCTTTTTGTCAGCATGTGAGTTAATCACATAGCATTTACCAGAGACAGCCGAAACAAAACATGGCTCAGGGACCCGGGGTACTCCAGGTGCAGTCTGGAGACACTTGTGAAGTTGGTGCTACAGGGCACCTGCAGCCTCCACACTCCAGCTCAGCCTGCAGTGAAATCGAGTGTCATCTTCTACCTACTGACCTCTCTGAAACTCTTCCTCTGCTTCGCTACCCAAGCCACAGCATGGCTTTTGGGGCACTGTCCTGGGTTCAGTCTAGTAGAAATGAAGATGCTGAATATGAAATGTTTAGGATTTGGAAGGAGAAGTGTTAGGTCCTTCAGAGACAAAATGACAGAAGATAGCAACTACCAACATATGCACTTTTCACTTTATACAGATATAATCACTCACTCTCTTTATGGAATTAAAAAAGCCATGACAAATCTGAAACCTGTGGTAACATTCCTGCTTCTACTGATTTCTGGAAGAAAAGCAAATCAACCTAGAGGAATCGTCAAAGGTTACTCTCCTCCTGTTGTTTTCTGCTGATTAACCACAATGCCCATCAGATTAGATGTCCAAACTCAGCACAATATAAATTCAATTACGTAGCAATACCTAGTTTGATCCCCCCAAAATACTACTGAGAAGATAGTGTGAATCTAAAACAATCTGTGAAAGAAATGGGCAGGGGGTGGGGCAGGGGAGTAAATAAGTATTTTTACTCAATTTTTAATAAAAGAACATTCACCAGATTTAGAGATGGGAAGATACTGTGATTTTTAAGTGAAAAAAAAAAAAAAATGAGAAAAGGAAGCTTTCAAAGCAGCCTGACAGCTGTTCTCCAATGCACACTCAAGCACTGTGCCCAGATAGGTAATAGCTGTTTGCATGCTATTACCGATTAACCTGTACAATATTTCACATGGCATTTGCTCAGCTGAGGTTATTTTGGAGAAAAACAATAAAGAGAATGAACAAAGCTAAAGAAACACAGAAGTAGTAGGTTAAAAGACTTACTTCACATAAAAGTGTTTCTATCTACTTTTTTTAATCCTTTTTTTTTGTCTTTTTTTTTTTTTTGTCCCCGTCTTGTCTATGTTATAAAATTGGCAGCATATGACATTTAGACAATAATTAATTTTTCAACTAAGTCCAGCAGGTTTTGGTTACTCAGTTAACCATGCCTAAATTGATGCAATGCAGACATAGCAGTCAGTTCCTTTAATACCTACTTCATTAACAATAAGTTCTTCAGTGTGAAAGTAAAGGATTCCTCCCCCACATAACTATCTAATAAACTATCAAGGATTTTCAGAGCTTTCATATGAACATGGAAATACTATCAGATGTGTTAGGCATAACTTCTTTTCTTGCTACAGTCCTTTTATATATGAGCACAAGGGTACAAGGCATCATCAGTTTAATGAAAGACAGGAAGAAACTATTCTATATCAAAGAGTAGTAAGAGGAAAACAAACAAAGTAAGTACATATGGAAATCAAGTGCAGTCATGGCAAATTTTTCTGCTCACAATAGCCAGAAGTACCCTACTTTCTTACATTCCTAAAAAAAACCAAGAACAACAACAAAGACCTAGAGAACTGTCTCCTTAAAAATAGTTTAAAAATTGTTTAGACTTCCATTCTTTTTATAGCTAATCTGGGCAAATGATATAAAGGGAAAATTTGACATGATGTAAAAAAGTGAAGAGTTGAGTATCTACGGAGTTAAGTAGCCTGCCTATGGAAGGTTCACAGAGAAGGTATCACCATCCTTTAGCACATACTAAAAAGTCCTCTCTTGCTTTTACTCATACACATAGAAATAAATACACAAATAAAATAAGGTGGGCCTGTTCCTGTAAGTACATGTACCTATTACTGGATATAGGGTTATCAAAGAAAGTGAGAAAGGCCACTTTTGCTGGTTGGAATGGGAAAATACAGCTAATGGTTTAAACTCACCAGGACTTCCAGTGACCATCTGAAATGAAGCACTACAAAGCTTAGTATCATATTTCAGAAATATGTCACCTTCAGGAAATCTATATTTTTAAGAGTCACATGTTTATGGAAAAAAAAAAAAAATTAAAGGAGGTGTCTTTCCTATGGTGCATGGATGCCTTCAGGAGACTTGTTCCTACGCAGAGATGCAGCTGAGTATCTGTCCCTGAGAGATACAGAATGATCTCCTTTCAAAGATTCTAATCTCTAACAAAGATTTTAAAAATAACATGCATGCAAAGGAGAAGGGAACACATAAGGCACATAAGGTGAGGAAAGTGCTCAGAGTGATGATAGGCTGACAGACCATAACATCTATCTTCACCTAGAGGGACCTGTGAAGAGAAATTAAGAGTGTGGAATCTCAGTATGGTTTTGGAGCTGATCCCTCTACAGATGTCATGCTCAACTGCAGCAGGTATTTATATACATTAGTGGTGAGACACTGCAGTGAGCAAGCACTGTACAAGTTAGTAGGCCTGTATTGTGCTATCTATTTTTGTTACCCTACACAGCTTTAGAAATGGTGAATACTGTCTGTGACAAACCAGCTGGTTAGACATGCACAGAACCCAATTTAGTGAGTCTCACAGACTGCAAATGAGAGAAAAGTGTTCTGTTCATTAAAAGGCTGTAGGTTTCCCTAAACTTAGATAATTTAGCAACTTCATTTGATTAAGAGTACAGCTAACTTGATCAGCCAGCCCTGTATGCCCTGTGAAAATGTTACAATCCCATCTCCCTTTACTTGTGAATAATAACATTTGACAAAATTATAAAAATTACAGAGCATTTCAGAAAATGGGTTCTTATCAAGTTCAACATATTTTTTTAATGAGAAGAACGGAACCAAAAGGAAAAGAAAAGCAGCAGTGTAATATATTTGCAAACTACGTAATCGTAACATTTTTGATGGTTGCTTTCACTGTGCTGAGACACTCAGATAAAAAGTCCTATTGGCAATGTGTAATCATTTTCATTTCACTATCCACAGATAGTAAAATACAGAAATAGAGCATAACATTAAGGGTGTATTTACATACTGGGGAATACGTCATACTCAAATTGAAGTATAAAGACACAGGTGGACCCTTGACATTGAAATACTGCGCTGAAACCCCAGCATCAAATGCTTAAGAATGGTTACAGTATGGTTAGTAAATGGAACAAATCCAAAGCAACTGCAAAAACATGTCAGAAGATACATACCTCCATGCACACAGATTATACAAAAATCCTTTTTAAGTAACTTAACTATTAAATACTAAATGCATTAACCACTGGCACTAAATTCCAGCTTCCCACCATTACTTCTTAATCCAAATAACATCAAAATACATTCATTCTAGGGTCAGTGAATTAAACTTATATATATTTGTTTACACTAACAAGTACTTTTTAATGATTTTTGTAATAAATATCATTTTGTAAATTTTTGAGAAAAGACTTTTAAAGCTGTAATTTTAGTACTCAGTGTGACTTTATAGGAATGGGTATATTGTCTTGTTCCTTCCTTCTTTTCCCCACCCTTAACCTAACGCTGAAATTCTCAAGATACACACCTGATTTCTTCTTGTCCCAATGGAATTGCAGGGTCTTTGCATTATTAATAACAACACAAAAAATACATATACGGTGATAAAAAAGGGATTTGCTAGATTAGGTTTGCAGAGACAATACCTTACTACGAACCTCAGTGGTATGGATGCCTGCCTTGCAGAACATACCTTGGCTTTCAGTTCTTCCACAGTCTCTAAAGCTTGAGCTACGATATATAGCAGTTATTAGGAGTGAAGAAATGTAGTTATTTTAAACTATGGTTTGCTTCACCTGGATCAAAAATTAATTTAAAATAAGCTCATCAAGTCCCTTGATTTCTGTGAATCGTTATAAAAATCAATAACCAAGCCTTACAGATTTACTCTTAGGATTGTTCTTTTAATATAAGTGAATGCAATGCAAATTTAATGGTTTCTCAATGTCAAGGTCAGCTAATATTGTGCACTCTGAAAACATACTGAAACCTAAGCTTCAGGGAGACCAACAGGGTAGGGGAAGGAAGAATGTCCTCAATTTAAATACTCATATGCACAGCACAGTCCATCTAAAGAGTACCAAGCTTTCCTTCCCTTGCCTACCCATTTAGTATTGTTAAACTCAACTTCTTATAGATAGCTAGTGTCATAGTTGAACAGCTCATATTTTCATTAGCAAGTAATAATACTTGCACCCATTCATGAATTAGCTGTGACTGATGTTCCAGAGAGAATCTGCTGGAGTTGTCTCTTCTCTGCTTGAATTGGTAGTTTGTTTGCTTGTTTTAAAGAACAGAATGAATAGTTTAGCTGGGTGACATCTTTTAGTTTAAAAGTCTGGGTGATTTCAGGTGCTCAGTGAAAATGCAAAGATCTAGGAAGGTCCACCGAAAAACCAACAGCCAGTTCAGACCCTGTTACACCCTACATATGAAAAAGTAGAATAAACTATCTTCTGACCAGTATGGAAGAGAAAGACAAAAAAAAAGGAAAGAAAAAAAAAAAAGAAAATTGCAGACAAAAATAACCCCTCCTATTCCTAGGAAAAACCTACTCAAAAGACTTAGTTGACATAAGCCAGCAAGAGAGCATTTCCTTCACAGACTGCATAAACCGCAATGGAACATAAAACAAACTTGTCTGTAATACATTCCCTACAGCTCACCACCAGACCCAACATTAAGGTACCAGTAAGTGACCAACCTAATGATTTTGCATGGTTGCAGCGTAACATCTACAGGATGTTGACAATACTGCGCCATTTATCTTTAGTCACACTACTGAGTTGCTCTTCAGGCTCAGAATAGAAAACATTACAGATACTGAACAAAGTTTGACAGAGGTTTTAAATCCCATCACACCATGATGAATTCCATGGTCTGTGGCATTGCTTTAGAATCCAGCTCAGAGGGGAATAAAACCCTGGCTGGGACATCATAAATATCACAGTTAAAGAAAATGGGCTTTACAAATCTGTACTAACATTAGATAGCACTGGAATTAACACATTCCTAATTTTAGACTATATTGTGCAGCCTTCAGCTGAGCTGTGTCTTATGTCAAAGGAATTCCCATCTAACATGCAACAAAGAGACCACGGGTCAGAGTAGCAAATCTGAAGCTTCAACTCCAGCCATCTTCCTTCTCCCTGTGTCAATTCTCAGGTGAACCACAATTCTGCTCTGTGCTGAAAACTAACAGCAGCCATGTCCTGTGGTGACAGCTGTCAATAGCCAAGCTCTCACCACAGCAGATACCACTGTTAATTAACAGCTCTTCTTTGGACTGTTGACGTATTGAAGTTCAACAACCGTGGCTGGCTTGTTAACAGTTATGAAATCTCAAGCTGGTAACAGAAGATTCATTGCAAAGGTGATGAATAAGTTTAAATCACAAATTAGCTTTTTCTTGCCTCATTCCTCTCCTTTTTGATAAAGCAGAACCTTTTGTGAATTGGCATGCCTTATCACATGCATTTTATGCACTTTAAACTCTTATTTACTGCAGGTGTTTTATAGCAACAGTATTTCAGGAATTATGCAGCAGCTTCACTTCAAGACTACAAAATTAAGTACAAAATATTATTTTTACAATAACATAGAAGGGGAAATATCTGAAATTGCTGTAAGCAATTTGGCTGATAGTTTTTTTTCTGTTGAAAAGCCCAATCTGAAAATGTTTCAAGCCACTTATGAGAGAGGTACTGATGTATATATGATGATGTATATATCATATATATACATCTGCAGACGTATACTCACTGCAGATGTATAGACACTGCAGACTCACAATATCAGATATTTATCAGACAACTGAACTGGTACATATGGCAGCTGTGATCTGCTGAAGGACACGAAAGAACAGGACCCAGAAGATCTACTGAGAGAGGCCTTTTCTAGTGCTTAACAATGCTCTCCCCTAAACCTCCTGGATAATAGCGCTAATAGTCACTACTCCACCAGGGATTAGCAGCTCATTCCAAGCAGATTTCCAAAGCACATGCTTATATCCACACTGGCAGCTTGCATTCTGGAAAAAAAAATGCTCTTAGCTTTGAAAAGGTAGTCAAGTTGGATATCAAATACTATATTAATAATCTGATCAGTGAGTAAATAAGTTTTCATCTGCAGTTTTGCTGCTGTGGTCAGCAAAAGGCTTTCAATTATTTGTCCTGTTGCAAACAAACAGCCAATGTCTACTTATTTGTACCCAGAACCATGACAGTTTTAATTAAAATTTATGCTATTGTTCCAAGAACGATGTACTTTAACCTTCAGTGGTTTCTAACTTAGCAGTGGCTGTGATTGCATGAGACAGAGCAGATGAGGCGAAGGAGAGGGGGAAAGAGGGGGCTAGGTGTTAATGCATTTTTGCATTATTAAGAATCAATTAGTTTTAAAAGATCGGGAAGTGAAAAAGGAGCTAGGGGGATGAGGGGGGAGGAGGGGAGTGAAATCGAAGACATAGGCAACAATGAAAGCCCCCTCCTACACAGAAACATAACCATGCAAACAAACGGGTCTTCAGAAGGGAGGTATAATATAGGCAGCAGTGAAAAAGCTATATAAAAGGTAAATAAACAAGTGTCAGATAATAGAATGGCAATTAGCCAACAGTTTAGAGACAAAACTCTCACATCAAAAGGAATAGGATTTAAAAGGCATACATTATCTTGCTTCCCGGCCCTCTTGCAAGCAGGGCACTGACCCTGCAACAAGATCCTGATGGCTGGATACAGCTCAGTGGGACTGTTTACATCTCACGGATAAGCAGAGCTGAGGTCTGAGCTAATAAATTATGCAAGCGAGAGAAACTGTGTTATACACTGGGGCTAACTTAGACCCGTGAGGAATTTAGAGCAAATATGATCAAGAGGACTGTGCACCTCATGGAGGAGGCTGACAATGCAACTCTGCAACTGTATTTCATACCAAATTCTATTTCCCATTTTAGAAATACCAGGCAGTTAAGGACCACCAAGTTACTAAGCAAGCAGTCTGAAGGGGCACAAGAAAACTTTGTCATTACCTGGTTATGACTGCCAAATCATAATGCTTAAATGCTCCCTCACTCTAAGGATATACATTTTTTTAGTATGATGATGATACTGATAACCATTATGAAAAATTACATCTCAAAAGCCGGGAGCAACACACTAGATTTGAAGATTATTTCATACTTAGAAGTTGTTTAACAAAATGCAAAGCGGTCTTGAAAGCATTGTAACTAAATTTTTGCTGGAATTTACCAAGATAAGTGTTTGGGTTTTTTTTAATGTATAATCAAGGCACAGAAAGGAAAGATGAAAACATTCATAAAGCCAATCCTCACGGATGAACACCAACTCATATTAGGCTCTTCAGGATCATGAGATGTAACTGACAGACTGTGCTCTTATTTTTGTATTTTACTCACTGGCTCAAATTCAGATTGTACTTCCCTGTCAAGGTTCTTGCAGGTAATTAGCAGTAAGGAAATAATGGCCTTCAAAGTCTGTGTTTATTATTGTTTTATTCCAACTAAACATAGTACTTGGCAAAACCAGAGGACTCCCTCTCTTCCTTCCAGCAGTTTTCCCTTCTTCCTGTCTCCTTTTCTCCCTCCAGAACCTTCAAGCCAGACTTTCTGAAGTCAGCGGACCCGTTAAATAAATCACAGCAAGCCCAGTGGACCCATTAAATAAATCACAGCAAGCCTCTGTGTAACATTTCCCTTCTGAAGAATTTCATTTGCCCTGCCTGTTTAGCTGGAGAGGGGGCTTTTTGTCCCTCACTGCAGATTCAACGTTGCTTCTTGGTTTTGGAAAGCTGAAGTCCCCATTCCCTTTAAGCAATGCTGCTGCCATTTACTGCCATTCTCTGATAAACTGGGTGACTTGTCAAAATGTATTCCAGCAGCCCTCAGCCTCAAACCCAGAGTGTTTATGCAAACCTCCGTGGATCTCCTTCCCATGAATGGAAGAGTTAATCCAAAAGACCTTTACTAATGTGCAACTGCAATTAATGGAAGGTTGCTAACACAAACAGGAGCGTACAGATGTTGAATTTTAAATCTATTTAGGAGCAATGCATGATACGGAAGAATGGCAAAGAGATTTCACTGGGCTTTTCATGTACAAGGCCCTGAGGTAATATGATAATGTATTGTTTCCATTTCCAAAGGATGTAACTTTCTTAAAAAACAACAGAAGGGAGGAGATGTTCCTTATAAAAAGGGAGGGTTGCATACCTTATCTGCCTTCCTATGACACCACTGACATCAATAGTAAAGGCATGACTACAGTGCTAATGTTTTGGTATGTTGTGTTGGGTTTTTTTTTCTTCTCCATTAGTTTTATAAGTTTGGCTAGGATTTACATGAAAGGTTGTTGATCACCTAAGGCAAATAGCACGATCAAATAGATTAAATTAAAAGCAACCAGCCTCAACAAGCAAGACACAGAAGGCAGATTCTATGAATGACATACTCACTGTTCTACCTGCAGACCATAAATCATCACGGGCTCACTTGACAGTGCCAGACTATAGGCAGATCAGCACTAAAACATCGTTGAGTCCAAACACTGTTTTTTTTTTCTGAACAATTAGCCTCTTGGAAGTGGAGAGTGAGGGTGTTTTTTGCATAATTCCCCCCCACCCCCACCTCCCTTTTTCATATTCAAACACGTGGGGCAAGGCAATTTGACACTGGTTTCTGTAACAAACCTGGTCAGGCAGGATTTCTCACACACCCTGCACAAAAGGCTAACCTCTCACAAAGTGCTTATTTGTAGATTTACGTCAAGGTTGAGTGAACTGCAGCCAGGGAACTGAGCTCAAAACACTGTGTGAAAGGCTCTGGTGCTAATCGCTAAACCAGTGAGCTCGCTGGAGAGGAACTGGGGAGAGGGGCAAACACAACAAACATAAGAAATACTCTTTGTAGTGTATCATATACAATATTCTGCTACAGTATTAAGAGGAGGAAAAGTAAATCACTTGTAATTGAAGATTTCCTCAAATTATCAAAATACTGAAATAACTGTACTAAATTCAAAAAAAAACCAAAAACCAAACCAAAATCCGCTTCAGTATTCATATGAAGGTAGGATAGTCACTGCAAAGACTGATTTCCTAATTTCCTTTTTTTTTCAACTTTTATCCCATATTTCCATGATATAATAAGGGATGACTAGGTGATGTTGTAACTCAGACACTGATCTCAGTTGTTGCCTCTGGAGATACCTTCCAGAGAGAATCCAGGATTGGATTTATATGCAACAGTCAGAGGTGAATTCTATTAGATAAGCAAACAAAGCAAAGTGACTGACAAGTACTGATAGACCATGTACAGGCTATGATAACAGGACCTTGTCAGAACATATTAACTAACTTGTTCTGTCCATCAAGCACAGACAAGCCACACTGTTGTGTCTAAATGTAAATTAATGCATTAAAAGTTTACAGTATATATTGCCTTGTGTTCACTGCATTTGAAAAACTAGCTAACCTTTTCCACTGTATCTTTACAGTCTAGGTTAGATGTGTTTTTTCAGCTGAAATTAATTCCAAGGGGAACTCAGATGTTCCCCAGACCCGCTCATTGATCATCATTTGTCCAAAAGTGAGTTCACACTTACCTGAAAGCCCCTTCTTCACATTTAAATAGTGTAAGGCATTTAGATACTCCTCAGTAAAATAGAAAAAGAAGGAATAATCTAAATATCAAGCAGTCTTTTAATTTTAAATGCTGCAAGATCCTACAGTAAATAAGCTGTACTGAGATGCACACATTACAATTTTTGCAAGCTATACACAGGCCACTTTCCCTCTGGAGGGTCACAGCAGCCAGACCTGTCTCACCCAGGGGAGTCCAGTTGTTCCCTTCACAGGTTTACAGTGGATAGGAAGATAAATTCTATTTCCTCCTCTGTGATATACTGTTGGACTAAATTTGACCTACTATTTGTTTTCCAAATGTTTTAACATGTTGTTTAACTTGCCATTATTTCATAAAACAGCATGTTTATTTATTAAATAGACACTGTATATGCATTATTTGATCCAGTTGCTTGAGTAACTTTATTCCACCTAATCTGTCCTCACACCACAATACAGAGGTAACAAGCAACTGCATAGCACTTTTCCAGCTTACTGTAAACTTCAGGAGGGAACAGTAACTACTCACTGAGATAAGTATTAGTCACCACTGTTAAAAATAAATAAATAAATAACAGAAACAAAGAACACCACACATACTCATGTATTATTTATCAAAGTTACCATTTTGTAACTGCTGTTATAAAGATGGAAATGTTAAGAAAGACTTTCTTCATATTGCTGCAAGAATCCCAGCTGCTGAGCATTTACTGCTGCCCTGTAAAACTGCAGTGGAGAAATTCCCTGCTGCAATAAAAATGTCCATTAACCCATAAATAAGAGACACGTCAGTTGCTTTAAAGAAAAAAAAAAAAGGCAATATTGTTAGGACAGCCCTTCATCCTTAGTGTGTTTGAACTGCTTAAGACACGTTTTGCTGCCTAAATATAACCGGCAATATTACCACACTAGTACCCTTAACAAATTTTTGTGAAACAGTATTTGTTAGTTCTGTTGGGAAACACAAAAACAAGTTGCAAGGGAAAGTATTACAGATTGTTCAGTTGTGAAGAGATTAAATCAGCTTTTCAAAAGCTGTCAGTCATGCAATTCAACAATAAAATGATCTTGAAATATCAAAAAAATACCATCTGAGCATATCTGGAAAATTCAACACAGTGAACTCTCTTACTGGATATAGTTAACATTTTCAATGTGACTAGGTTCTTTGCAGTATGAGGGTTCTTCTTTACTTGTTTGGGGAGTTTTGTTTTATGGACTTATGACTATGAACCAGTCCTTAACACCTCTACTCTCCACACACAGCTCTGCATGCATAGCATGCAAGAATATCCTTGACAGCTCTGCTTTGCAAAACCCGTCTGTCTGCTAATGTCTGGTGCAGAATCAAGACAAAGCACTTCTCTTGTAAGCAACTCAAAATACAGGTGGTTTAGGTGGTCTTCCTCGCTTTGTCTTTGAATGACTGGCACTTGGAAGCTGCATAAGCTTAGGTTATCTTTGAACAAAAAGAAGTTTAGAAAGGTGTTAGGCACTTGTAACAAAAGATTTAGAAAAGACTGTAATAGACATTATGGGCTGGCATCTCATTCTTCTTGTATCATCTTCAAGCAAGCTCTGGCATTCTGTAGAACTGCTTCACTTAAAAACACTTCATTGTATTAGCATACCTGAGTGAAATTATCTAGAGCAATATGGACTTGCATTTGCTTGCATTTGAATTTACTCACCTGCTTTTTGCCTGTGGGATTCTATACACTAGAATCCCCCAAATGTAACACTCTTTATCTTAGATTAATCTAAGACACCACTATAGTTTAGTAAATCAGTGAAAGGCCTTTAAAATTCAAATACACTGTTCAATGCCCAATCCAGATGTTTCCCTTCTTGCTTATTCTAAGCATGTATGATTTGCACAGCACTTGTGTATAAGAGAATGACTTTCATATGTACACAAAAGAAAAATCATTTGAGTGTCAATACTGCACACTTTAATCCCATGAAATATGCTATGCAGTGGCTTTTTATTGCAGCTCCATTCATATAACCTGTTAGATTCATTGAAATACCTGACCCAGGAAGGTCATTCCTATGAATGATAATCAGAAAACACATGATAAAATGGGTTTCAGTTTTTAGACTTTGCGTAATGGTGTTTCATTTCTTGATTTCCCAATTGTTTTTTTAAATGAACACCACTGAATATTTAACAGGAATGACCAAGAACCTTAAGTCAGAGTTTGTATTTCTGGATTTAAACAGCTGAATAATGTATAAAGCGTAGCAAATCACTGATAACCACTCAAGGCCTCCAGTAACTTTAAAATGGACATCAGCAGATTATTTGTTGCACTTTGAAATGGATTTTACAGATTCAGAAGGAGCAAAGGCAGGTACACTAAGAATGAATGGTAAAAGAAATAAAGCACTAAAAGCTTGTTTGAATGCAAAAAAATCTGCCAGAAAAATGAAACAATAAATAAAACTGCAAACATTCCATGAGATAATATTTTAATCTTTAGCTAAACCTCCCCCTTTCCTACTTGACTAAAGCCATATTAGCATTTCCATTAACTGACGAATTACATTTTGGAGACAGAAGAGTCATTAACTGCAGATATGCTAAAGTTTTGCTTCTTACCTGCAGTGATAAGGCTGCCGTTTGGACAAAGCAGAAGCAGGAACTCTTGTTTATTTTTATCACCTCCTGTAATTGCTGTGTAGCAGTGTATGCATCTAGGCTTCCTTCACAGTTATTGGAGACAAAGCCAGTATAATGAAGGGCCAAAAATTGTACAGTTCTCCAACTACATAGTGTTTTAAGCCCAGCTGGTAACTCAGAACCATGCAGCCGCTTGCTCACTCCCCTCCTTTTTTCCTCCCCCCATTCCCAGAGGGATGGGGAGGAGAATCGAAAGAATGTAACTAACTCCCACAGGTTGAGATAAGAACGGTCCAGTAACTAAGGTATAACACAAATCACTACTGCTACCACCAATAATCATAGAATCATAGAATCATAGAATCGTTAGGGTTGGAAAGGACCTTAAGATCATCTAGTTCCAACCCCCCTGCCGTGGGCAGGGACACCTTACGCTAAATCAATGATAAGGGAAATAACAAGGGAAGAGAATATAACACCTCACCACCGATACCCAGCCCGACCAAAGCAGTGATCTAACCCTTACAGGTAAACTGCCCCCAGTTTATATACTGGGCATGACGTGCTGTGGTATGGAACACTTCCTTGGCTAGTTTGGGTCAGGTGTCCTGTCTCTGCTTCCTCCCAGTTTCCCCTCCTCCCTGGCAGAGCATGAGACTGAGAAAGTCCTTGGTGGGAGTAAACATTACTTAGCAGGAATTAAAAACATCAGTGTTATCAGCGCTGTTCCCAGACTAAAGTCAAAAAACACAGCACTGCACCAGCTACTAATAAGGAGAAATATGACTGCTACTGCTGAACCCAGGACAGACTATACAGAAATACTTTTTTGGATGAGGTAGCTCACTTTTTGTACTTCAGAACTGTGATGTTTAAATTTGCATTGGCTCCAAGAATCCTAGACAGATAACTTAGGCTCAGACACCTGCATAGTGATTAGATGAGAAAAGTCCCGCCCTGAAAGTCCATGGGATGGGGTAACTTCAGAGAGGATTTTTTTTTTTTTTCCCTAGGATCTAGGTATCATTTCCTAGAACAGGACTTCCAGTCAAAGCTAAAACTCACATTCATTCCCCTGAAATCAGGTCCAGGTCAAATGGGATAATAAAATAATGTGGGGTAACAGGTCCAGAGAGAAACCACTGCTTTTTGACCTGCTGACTCTCAAATGACACCAGCCTGGGACATGGGAAGAAAGAAAGGGCTTTTCTGTCATATTTCAGTATAAGAGCGATTGAAAATCACATTTGAAGTTAGTGCTTTGTTTCAGTTTTAGGACCTCAAATTTGTTGTGCCTTTATATTTAGTTAAAATTTTCTATGCCTGAAAGCAAGTTGCTGGATTTTGAACACTACGGCAGATTTCACATTCTGAACTTCTATATTAGCCTTTTGAATTCATATACCAGCTTAAATTTCAATGTATGTCAAACACAAGATGTTAGGCATATTCACTGCAGTTCTCTACATGCATATAGCCGTGTACTGGCTTTCACCTCCTAACAGAGAACCTGCCATCTGCAATGAAAGCCCTGTCTTCTAAATGCAATTTATAGTTCCCAGGCCATGTTCAGGCAGCTTCCTTAGAGGACTCCATCTGTTCTGAAGCTGTTACTTTTTTTTTTTTTTTCCTGCTGCTATCATTATACTCTTTTTCGCAACAACTTCATAAACTCTCTTAATGTGTTCTATCTACCCCTTTTGTGGTCATAATGCCACACAGCCCTTCAAGTTATCAAATGATGGCACTGTTGGTAAAAGATAGATTTCACACAGAAAAATAATACAAAGGTCATCCATTTTCCTTGCTATCTACAAAATCAAATCAAACAATCAAACATTGGTCTTATACAGTCTAATAATTAATATTTCAACAAAAAACATTCATTCTTTTTTGTCCAGCTTTCAACTGGCACAACTGTCAGTGTATTTCAGCCATTTGTGCTTCCAGTGCTATTAAGTGAGGGTAATTTCAGACTTTCAAGAGCTCCTCCTAGAAAAGGATGTGAGGCAGGTTGACATTCTGCACATACTAACAAGAGATTAACATAGCTATGCTGGCCATGTTAGAGTTCTCCAGAAAATCCCAACAGAGGACAAAAGGCAGTCATTTTAAGTTTCCCTTTGGAGATACCATTTAATGTTTCCAGCAAACATTCATATCTAGAAGTCTCTACTAAAAAGAAAAAAAATGTACCAGGTGGTAAAATAGATGCTGCTCTTCAATAAGTTTGCATTTAGCATTTTGACTATACAGAGTTATGAAGCATATTTAGCATTTTTGCCCATTACTTCAACAGAAAGAAGAAATGGTAGGCAAAAATGTCTGACCATGCACTGCCAGCTATTGAAAACAACTCTCATTTTACAACTGCAATAGGACTAGAAACCAGCTGAAGTGCTTTTGACAATAGCAAGATAATGAGTACAGTTCCATTTCAAAAAGTCCTGAGGAAAGTCCATCCTTTTTTGATAATTCTCTCCTGGACACTATCAGTTCTTTGAAAACTTGGCTGATCTCCTGATGGAACCTTCCAGGTTTAATAGGAGTACAGAGCAACAGCAGCAGCACAAGAGCAATTCAGTGGAGGCATTGATAGGCATTACCCAAAAAACATGATACATGTAATGTCTGTTGAGATATTGGAATAACTTGTATGGAGTGGGTGGATATAAATTCTAAAGACCACCTGGATACATCAGTGGCACTCTATAGCCTGCAAGTAGGCCAGAGAACCAGTAGCATTTTTCTCCATGTGAAAATGGCTTTTACATCTACAGAAGGGTCACAGCAACTTCACCTGAGAGCTGCGACTTCTTCATATTTTAAAATCTTCAAAAATAAACAGTATTTTCTCTCCAGGATTTATTTAAGCAATGCTGCACAGGATAATCAAAGGTAAGGCTATCATGGAGAAAGCACAAACCTCTCAAATTTCCTTCCCATTGTTGCTATGTTTCTGTTAGTAGCATCAGTGTTTCTACAGCCTCTTAACTGAACTACACAAGTTAAGCAACATAAATGTAGTGTATGCTATATATATAACCAAGGTGGGTTTTTTACATAACGTATGGGTATATTCTGGGATTATACAGAGCTGGGAACACCACACTCTCATTCCCCCGCACAGCACAAAGAGAAACCTCAAGACCAAGAGGCATTGGTCAGGCTGAAATATCCTTTCTCACATTTCACAAAGGGCAAATACAACTGTTAAGTTTTTCTTTTTCCATCTAGAGAGATATTATAAATATATCTGAGAAGGCACAGACTAATCTCTTACATACACCCTTGATTCAGTTCATCCCCTCTCTCCTTTGACACTGACTATAGACTTCTTAGTCATTTCAGTAAGTTTACATTTTTTCTCAGTTATTTCCAACAAACCAGTTACATGGCAGGGAGATGAAAGGTTAAGCAAGATTCTCCGGGCTCAAGAGTAAAGTCCGTAACAAGGCACAGCTGATCTACAGACAGACAGACAAAGATATCAACCATGTGTTGAAAATAAACAGTTGCAGTCAATTCTCTCGTGCTGGGGAAAGGGGAATACCACACTGGCAATATTGGAGCAGTGAGAACAACGCTGACGCTTCTATGGACCTCTGTTAGTCCAGCGATAGGAATATATTGTTTATGCAGTCCTAGTTCTTGTGTCTGTCTGCTGTTATCATCTCGACCTGACATGAATGGTTTTGAAATCATTTGTTCATGTCAGAATTGTGACAGTATCACAGTAAGGCAATTCTATCTGCAAAAGAACAGCTCTGACTGATAGACAATGGATAAGTGAATGCTAGGTATACAATATTTTAGGTACTTTTTATAAACTTTTCTGCTTCTGAACTGCCTCATATCCAATGTTCCCAAAGCAATTTGCTAATATTCATAAATCTCAGTGTACCTTGAAAGCTACTATATAATAAAAGTATGCATCAATAGAAACACAAAAGAAATTTGCATTTGTCCCAGCTCATACAGCCTAAGAGAAGGGAGAAGGGGTCTAGCTCCTCCTACCCTATCATTCATCCCCTCATCTCCTTCTGAGGCAATTTACCAAGCTACATAATGGACTTACAAATATTAACCTGTGAGGAGACATTTAATACCCTGAGGTGAATATGCCCATCACAATAGCAAGTTTACCAGTTTCTTGTAGGCAAAGTCATACCCTCCTGGTTATTGTGAAGCAGTATTTTCTTAGCAGTAATTTGGCTCTGTTGCTGAAGTGAACATACTCAAACAGAATGGTGTGTACATCTGCAACAAATGCCCATTAAAATACTGTTACCATTGCAGTAGCTTTCTGAATAATGGCAATTACCTGTACATTGTGGAAAACGTGTTATTTATGTAACTGTTTAGCATTTTTCAAATTAAATCTTACATAACCACACTCAGAAAAGAGAAGGCTGCATGTGTTAATAGGTACCTGCATTGTTTACAGACTCTGCAGGTCTCCAAACAAGGAACATCAATTTCAGGAAAACAAAGATACAAAAGAGAAAACAGTATATTGGACAAGTAGTAATTTTCCACGTTACTTTCACTTCAAGCACATATAAAATTCTTCCATACATTCCTTATATCCTACATTAGCAAGTAAATAGTCCAATTGCAGCAAACAAAAATCAGTTTGTCTTATTTAAAAGAAAATCAACAGTTTAGTCACAATTTTTATGAAGACATATCTCATGTTTAAGAACACAGCTCGTTAATATTTTTATCTGTTCAAAATGAGTCACTGAAATCAATGAAAAACAAAATATTTGTCAATATAAAAAAAATAACTAGGGCTGAAATTAGTATTTATTATTATTATTTAACCAAAGTTTCATGTATTTGAGAAGCAAGTGAGAATGTAATTTATTACCTATGAAAGCAGTAAGCCTGCTGAGAAGTTACTGCATTTTGTTCTTGCTATATCACTTTTAAATAGAGACACTCTTCATGAAAGGACAAACATATAAGAAGCATTAACTAAAAGACATTGACTAAAAGAAACATTTAAACTTTCATTATGGATTGATTATTATTATTTTCACAGATAACCAGGGCCTATATGCTGAAATAAGAAGTCTATACAGTTTCAGGAAGCAAATCTTCAACTCTTATGCCCTGCAGCTTCCCAAAGGCAAGCAGCTGAGCAACGCACTGTGGCAGAGGAATTGCTCCCAGCACTATGATGTGTGCACTATGATATGACCCTTCAGGTCAATCATCCCTGGATGAAAAAAATATTACCAGCAGAGCTAAGGTTTGGCAAAGATTTGGGGGGCAAACTCTGGACCTGCATCAACCATTAGGGCTGGTGAGAGAAGACTCTTAAAGGGAAAAAACCTGAAAGCTCAAGTATCCATTTTCCCCTAAGCAAAAAAGTTTTGGCAGTTTGTTTGTTTTTATGTTGGGAATTGTATTGTTTTTCCTGGCCTCTATCCTATCTTTCAGGAGGAAAGGGAAAATTTTTACAAAAAGAAAATAAAATTTTAATTAACTCTTGTTAGTAACATTTCAGGTTTTTTTCTTTTCTGAGCAAAGGATTATGCTGCTTCCTGTTTCACACAATAAGAACTATGGATATCTATTATTTCAGATTTCAAGTGAGTCATTTTCTAGCTACATTATTTATAGGCTCAAATGATTATGGATATTTTGTAAACAAAAAAAATAATCATAATTATCAGATTGAAAGCAGATGCAGGTCACTGAGATGTAACACTTTACATAAGAATCAATAGAAATGTCAACACAAACAACTAAAGGCACCATATGACATTCCAGTGGAGGAAAGAAAATTTCCTTCATTTTCTACTTAGACGCCTTGCTTCCTTTATCAGCAGATGGCAAGCAAATTACTAGTTCAATCCATATGTCTGTATCTGATAGACAGTGTTCTACAAGTCTGAAATTAGTTTGAAACATTTTGATGTTGGCCAGACTACAGAGGAAAACAGGATAACTTTGTCTATTAATGAAAAGTTGGTTTTGTCATAACAAATACTTCCACAAGCTATTACCCATCCAGACTCATTCAGTCGCTAATGGAATTTGTACCCAAGGACATAATCTGTGTTTAACAGACTAACAATTTGTAGTTTCATCCATTCTGTTCTGCTGCTCTGCTCCAACATGTCTCCTTCCACTAGCTGAGGTTTACTTAGTGGGGCTGATGAAAGCAAGTAAGGCCATGAGAATATTTTTGGTAGGAAAGGTATCAGATCACTAGGGCCATTTATGTTCATGCTAGTAGGCATTCAAGAGAGAACTTGTCAGAGCAAAGCCCATGCAGACCAGCAACCAGGCTCCAACCATGGCAAAGTGCAGATGCTGAGAAGATTTAGACAATTGTGCTTAATCTCTCCCCATCAGGAAGCCTCCCTTAGTGAAGCAGACAATGTATGTTTTAGGAAAGGCGGCTCAGAGAGCCCAGACAGTTCTTACAACAGAATGAATGGTTTGGCATTTTTTCTTTCAAAAAAATGCTCCAAATTTGGAACATCTCAATGAGTTTTACTATAGAAAACTGTGAGTTCTGTGGAAGATTGATGGGGGAGAGAGCCAAACCAAGCTAAAGAAGACAGGAAAAGAGAGGTTACAGTGAAGCTTCCTTGCAACCTGGCCAAGCAAAGACAGAAGCAGATCTATACCGATAAAAATAGCAGACATCAGGGGTTGAGAAGCATCCACAGCCAGGCAGAGCACCAGGCACACCCCTCAATCCTCCAGGTGCTGGGAGCCCTTCACTGTGGACAGCCAGATGGAAGTCCTTTTATATCCCTAGAAGCTACAAAATTTAACTTCTTTGCAAAGGACCTAGAAAACCAGCACAGATAAAATATTTCTCAATTCAGTGACTTATATGTCCTTTCCTTACAACAGTGATGTACCTGAGGGACTGGTGTGCAAAATAGCTTATGCTTCACTTCTTAAGGAGGATATCACTGAGAGAGCTTCCAATTAACTTTAGCAATGATTAAAGCTTCACCCCAGGCTGTCTGTTCACTCACTGAAATGATACATTTCAGAAAAAGTTCAGTCTAGAGGTCTACCCCAATACAAACTCGGAGCATTGAAGCCAAATGAAATCCTACTTCTGAGATATAAGCAGTTGGTTTGAGTCTAACTGAGTGTCACACAAGAAGCCACTTAGCTGAACATTATACTGAGAAACTGAGGCACCAGATTTAACAGACATCAAATTTTTTTAGAAGTCCCCACATCAAACCTGCTCTTCTAACAGTTGTTATGGATGACCATGGCAAAGACCTCCACGCTTCAACCATTTAGTTGGCTATTAGAAGGTGAAGGCAAATCAATTAAGTGATTATTAACTTTACAGTCTTAAAGGCATTAAAAGATATATTTTTAAATCCACACAGATTTAAAACTTCTGCTAAGCAGAACATAATTTTCTGTAATGGAAAAATCAGTAAAGTTGTAACATACGACTTCGCTTTTAAAATTATTATTAGTTCCACAAACCATTTGGTTAGATAACTACAAAAATTCTGTGTTCAGTTGAAAAGCCTCTTCATTCTTAATTTAAAAACAGATTTTTTTTTTAATTTTATTTAATTTTTAAAACTAATTTGAAATTAGTAAACAAACCAGTAAAACACATGTATGCACACAAACATATATAGGTGCCAAGATGTTTAAAAGCCTTGAAGCCTACAAAATTTTAATCACGTTTTCCACTAGCTCTCCCCACCCCTCTAACACTGCATAAGGTAGGGTTTATGAGAATTTAAAACAAAAGGAAATATTTAAGTTTCTAGCATACTTCAGTCAAATATAAATGAATTTTAGTAATATACTAACAGGTATACCATGCTACTGTCAATGGAGAACTTTACAGATGTTTGGCTTCTTTATCAGCTGCAGGGAGTAATGCCAAAATAATCACCATAGCTGAGTCCATTAACTGAATTGTGAAGAGAATGCTTTTCTCAAGAAAGAGGCTGACTAAGCAAACTTTTAAACAGATCTGGAATATATCCACTTTGGGCGGGGAGAGGAGCTGCCATAAAATGTCAAAAAAAATTTGGAATATACCTTAGCATTTTCTCTTTTAACTCAAAACCATAACTCCATGAACATTAAAGCAGTTACTATCAGAAATAAAATCATAAATATGTAAAGATATTATTCTCCATGTGTCTTCTAAACGAAATAATAGCGAGATATTAAGACTTGCTTTGATTTGAAAGCTTTCACCTTGCGGTGTCTGCCTTACAGCCTTTTAGTCATGTACAGACTGGAGTAGCAAGAGCTTTGAAGTGCCCAACTTCCAGCAAAGTTTCTAACATCTTTTTAGTAAGTCTAAAGAGGTCTGTGTGTGATTTACTGTAATTTCAGAACAAGCTCAGAAATTCACCCTAACACAAAAAGATACAATTTCTTCAGGAAAGAATGGGAGAGTCATTTGAGCACACTATCACTGTTGGTGCATGGGGAGGAGAGCAGCATGAAAATACTCTGTCAACACAATCAAGTCAAATTCAAAATACTGGGTATATCAATGATGACACTGAGAACTTTAAGGGAAACAAGACAGAGTTTTGTATAGATGAGATTCTTTTTTTATTTTTTTGCATCCAGTAAATACAGTTTAAGTGATTCACAGCCAATTTTATAATTGCAGTGAAGCAGCTGTGATCAAACTCTATTTGTAGCATCATAATAAATTTGCCCCCCCCCATCTACCAAAATTAGTTCTAAGCATCCAAAATTCCCATTTGAACATCTGACTGAACAAAACGTGCATTGCTTCATGCCAAAAACTGGAGGAAATAGACCTGAAATATGCCATTTTCTCACCAGAAATTGTAGGCTCCCAGAATAACATGTGAATTAAAACTCATTCCAAGCTTGTTTGCATTGCTCCTCGTTCCCATTCATAACAAATTCCTTAACAAATGTTCTGATTATTTCTCTTTTTCCTTTTTTTTTTTTTTAAATTTAAACACAATTTCCAAATCACAGACAGTCTTGCAAGCAGAAACAGCCAACAGTACAACCCGTCTGAAAATGGAGAGGGTGGAATTTTACTCTAAGCAAGTGCTGGAGGCAACCCACATGATTAAAGACTGCACCGTAAGCCATCGTTAAAAGACTTCTTCCCATAAGTGAAAACGTGTAGTTTGCCACTATGCACATCAGAGGCACATAAACCAAAATGAGGTCAAAGTCAAAGAAGAAATGCAAATGCCTCGCTCCAAAATTCCTGCTTTCCCTGTTTTTTTTGTTTTGTTTGTTTGCCTTTTTATTCCAGGCTGAAGGGAAGAACAGAAATTTTAACAAAGTTAACAAAGTTAAAATTAAGATTATAATATTTTTCTTAAGTTTTTCTGTTTTCACTGGTCCTCTTGCAAAAAGTTACATCAAGATGCCCAGGGAAGTTAACCAGGAATATTGATTCAGGATGTGTATGGATCCAGCTCTTCCTGTTATGACGATAATGTTGCACAATACAGAATTTAATGCAGCTCTCCTTGCTCCCACCTTTCAAGTTGAGAAACTGCCCTTATTCCCATTTTACAGATAGAACTGCGAGACTAAGGCCTAAAGCAGTCAAGAAATCATTGGAAATTAGCCATCCAACTAGGCAAAATATGACTCACCAACCTGAGATTTGCAAATCTCAGGCAGCAGAGTGATACACAAATTCAGAAAAGATTTCAAAGTCCCTTTGCAAGCTGCCTGCAAAGTGCTGCATAGCCCAGGCTGCCACTATGCCATTTGTTTCAGAAATCTAATACTGTGCACAGAGGAAAAGAGGAAACATCCTTACTCCTCCTCCCATCTTTATGTACAAAATATATCTTATCTGAACTCTAAATAGTGTAACACGCAATATGGAAGACACGTATTTATAGATTTATATTACATGTGTATATTATTAAATCACTGCAACAGAGATTGTAAGATTTTCTAAACTATACATAATGATACTTAGAAAAATGCTTAGAAAAACATCAACAGAACCATTATACTTAGCCATTATAGAGCTTCATTTTAAAACCAGAACTTGGTACAAGAAGTAAATGAATTATATTAGGCAGGAAATTGTTCACTAAATCAATTGTGTTACATTAGAGATCTTAAGACTACTTCCAAGGTGGCCACATGCATATTATACGGGGTGCTAAGGTAACAAAAGACATTCCAGAAAACCTTTTGCATATCTCACATACATGTATTTCTGTTTCAGCACACATCTGTTCACATAACAACTATTTTCCATAGATATCATTTTTAGTTGGGTGTATTAACCAATAGATACCTCCATGGAAAAAAATCACAGAACATGTGTATGCCCTTTTTTTTATAAATCTTTTTTTAAATCTTTACCATTTTGAATTTGTTCAGATGTGAACAGCATCTGGATTCCTTCAAATCAATTATAATTACAATGCTCCCTTCTTAGTCCAATAAATTAAACATTTATTTGCTGTCTATCATAATATCCCTCATTTAAAATAGTGTATTTATTGTGTCTTTTAATTACTAAATACATGTAGAGGGTTGTCTGAAATTCAATACAGAAAGCAACTCTGCACTTCCAGATGTTAGAGGTATCTTCACATAGGTTTTCTCTGTTCGGCACTATAGTACTTCAGGCAAAAACAGAATTATATACAATCCTTGCCTGCATTCATCTATGAAATTTAATTTTCCATTGAAAATCTACAAGTTAGCAGCAAGTTCTGCCCTCAGACATGAATGTGTGTTTCCCATTGGATACAGTTAGGCAAAGATTAGCCTTAGTTTCTAAGTGGAACTGAAGCTTCCATTTCACTTCAGGGATATAATCTAATGTTATATACTACTAGCAATACAGAACAATAAAAGGGCGTATAATGGTTATAGTTGCACACAGCTTTTGAAACTTTGGGAAAGCTCAATTAATTACTGAAATTAGTCATCATGCGAGAAGCTGCATTTACTTACATCCCAGTTTAAACAAGGCTTCCCATTGACAGTTCTCAGAATTGTTTTGACTGGAGGGAGCTGCTCCTGCACTGTGTGCCTTTGCAGTGCCCACAGCTGTGCTCTATACCCTGACACTGCTTTAACTGAGCTGCATCCCTTGTGAGCACAATTTAAAATAATAAAATAAAAATTCTGGAATGTATTTGAAGACAGTATTAAAAAATAAAAATAAAAAAGCTGCTTACCAAGAATGGCAACATTTCCTCACTCTACATGTCCAGTTTGGAGCAAAGGGGTATGAATAAGGGTTGCAGAACTGAGCTGTTAGTGTCAACAAGAGTGTCTTGGTAGTGCAGAAGGGCTGAGGCGGGAGGCAGACGTCCAAATCTCACCAGAGGGAGAGGGAGGTTCCGGCTTGCTGTGCCCCTCACCGAGGTCTCCTGTCCAGGCTGGGGGTCAGTGCTGGGGCCCCTCTGTGCCCAGCCCCTAACCCAGCCTGCGGTGGTGTTGGCTACAGGGAGAGCTGCAGCCAGGTGCAGAGGATCTCCCACCCTCATGCCGAGTTCAATAACCACAAATCCTTGTGGCAGCAATGGCAGGAGCAGCTGCCTCAAGCACTCAGGTGATGCTCACCCAGCAAAGCCAAGCCCTGGCGCAGGCACACAGCATCCAGGTGACAACAGTGTCACCAACACTAGGACACCAAATACCAAACCAGAGAGAGCAAGAGAGGTTCTCCTATCCAACTAAGAAGAGTAATACAAAATCAAGTTAATTGCATCTGACACAGATTGTCGATCTGTTTTGGCCACTCGCTTCAATACGAAAAAGCACTCTTTTGTTCTCATCTTCATTACCATCTCTCCTATGCAAAAGAAGCAGCTTGTTTTAAATCAAGAATTATCTCAGTTCTCTCTGCTTGAATCATTGTTATTGATCATAGCAACTTCAATAAACCCTGCTGCTTACACAGCGGCCTGGGGGCTCATGCTGATCTCCCCAGCCCTTTGTTCCACATACTGATTCACCTTTTCATCAAGGATTTTGACGTAGCTGATGCCCTTTCGCATTCTTGCCACACCCCACCCAAATAATGATTTTATCACTTAATTCTCTTCTAAACCACATTTCGTAAAAGGGAGAAAGAAAAAAAAGCCAATAAATAAATAAAAACTATGGGCTGACTGGTGGGTAAACATGCACGAGGTGGGGCTGTCTCTCCACATGACAGACACACCCCACACAAAAACCAGAAACATGCCTTTAATTGGGGCAGGTTAACATTTTTCTAAAAGTTACTTTCTAGTCCTATCTGATCACTCTGTCAGGATGAGTAATGCAAAACATTCAATTTCTTGTGGGTTTGGTTCCAGTAGTTACTAAAAGCAGCCAAGTACATGTTTGTTTCTAAGCTACTTGAAACCTTCAGAAAGTTATTTTAGCTTCTTCATGAGCCCTTCACCAGCACTGGGATTTCACCCGCCTCGGTTTTGCCCAGGAAACGCGACACTTCAAAACCATTTCTCTTCAAACCCTAACTTTATTTTCTCATTTTCCTTGTCAGAGGATTCTGGCGTTTTCCAGGATGTAGTTATATTTAAAAAAAAAAAAAAAAAAAAAAAGCAGCCCTCTGCCTCCCCAGGCAGAAACTTGTGGAAACAGGTGCTTCTAAAGAAAAACGAGACTTTGGCAGCTCTCTGACCTGACAGAGCTCTGCGCATTAGTAAGACACAGTGCCTGCTGAGTTCCCCTCAGCTAATTAGAGGACCCGTATGGCAATGAATGGCTTTGACTATAAATACTTCCTGAAAGATCTCTAACAGAGTCAGAGGAAATGGGAAAAAAATGAGATGCAGCTACAGAGAAACTATTTCAGATGTTTCTTGTTTAACAGGCTGTGGTTTTTTTTTCCCCGAAGTGGCTGAGGGATGAGACGCAGCATCCAAGACCTCCACCAACTTACATGTAAGATGTATATTATACATACGATTATATGCATTAAATTTTATTCTATAGATATAGCATTAAGATGTTGCTATGAAAAGGTGGTTGGACATGGAACACAATGCCAAAGCACACAGAAACTTCCAACCATTACTCTGTACTGAATGCCAAGAAACAGCATTTAAACCAAGATCCTGCTCTGTGTGCTCGATCCTTCCAAATGGTGTTCCTTATGCTCCTGCTAAAGGCAGCAGCAATACTTCTAGTAACATCAGAGAGGCAGGTTTTACCTCCAAGGACGCCTTCTGGCCAAGAACTGAATGTTTAGAGAAGTCTTTTGTAAATCACAAAGGCCAGTTCGGCATTTCCACTGTATTGCAGCTATCTGGCATCTAACTTGGTGGATAACTGGAATCAGTACTTTATAATAGGAGAAACAGTGTTTCATCACGAGGGATTGTGCCTGATATTTACTACACTGATATTAAAACAATTATATATAAATTTACTACATAAGTACCAATCAGTTATTTTAAAATTAACTCTGTCAATTGGCCACATAGGAAGTCAGAAAAAGCTATTTCCCTTCTCCCTGATTTGCATTCTCCTGTCTCCCCAAATTTAAAGCTAAATAACCAGCTCTAGACAGAACAGTATATGAAATATCAGAAGGGGAACTATCACAGACTTTTTTTCTCCTCTTCTTAAAGAAAATGGAAACTTTCTTGAAATGCTGTGATTTCCTGTAGTGTGGAAACAGTCTGATCATTATGGTGCAAAATAAGCTTGATTTAAGCGAAGAGCTGATTTTATCCCTTGCCCTATATAAAAAGCCCACTGCAAAGGCTAACATAACTTCAGTTAGATATTTAATGTTACAGCATGGAGTCTGCCTTTGATAAAAATCACCAGTATCTCTGCAATAATTTAACAATCTCTCTCCGACATTACAGGAATACCCCCATAATCATGAATTATGATTAATATATATGCATCTCCCTGTTGCTTTCAGGTCTATGAGGCACTGTAGGTACACCTATCTATGCTATTCTGCATCTGCATCGGCTAAACCACAATGTGAGGGAGCGGTGCTAACCAAGACCTTTAGGTGGGCTAACTAGGTCTGTGTATAGGTCTGAAGGCTTAGGCTGCAATTCCTAATTTTGTGGAAAACTTTGTTCTGCAGTGGCCACACATACCAAAACAGGACACTTCATTTAAAAGCAGTTTAGCAAAAAGTTCCTGCTGTCCAAGATCTGCGTTGTCAAAGCATTAAACAATCTGCCTGGCCTGGAGTCTGCTGGCTGCCAATGTGCTACCAAAAAAAAGGAACATTTTTGCATCTCAATAGACCTTCCCGTATCAACAAATCTTTAAACTATCAAATCAGCTACTCTCAGGAAGAGCAGAAATAATGTCTACATTGTACCACGCTGAGGTACATTTTTTGTAATTCCCATTTGCAAAACATACCAATTCACTGGAAGTACAGCTGCTGGAAACATTTTAATAAGAAAAATAAATTAAAGTTACTCAAAAAAGTGTACCAAGCCCCTGAGAAAGATTTTGTTACATACACACAGCTTGCAAGCACTCTCAGGGAAAAAGGTGTGCCACTGTATATGTATTCTTGCACACATGCAGAGTTCAAGCTATCGCCACTGCACCATCCCCAGCTCCCAGAAGGTCACAAGCAATTTGGTCTTTTAGCTGCTAAAAACCAAAGAAATCCTACCCTAATGACTCCCACAAATAATCTACTGTAACACACAGTATGGGGAGGGAACACGTCCATCATACATTGAAGGAATGCAAGAAAGCAGCATATAAACGGTTTACACAACATGCAAAGCTGAAAAACACTCCAAGCCATTTCTAAAAGTTTACAGTTACCCTGTAGGCATTAGGGATTTCTGTGGGCAACTGTAGATATTCACCTCTTCCCTAGTTGATCTATATTGTCTTTGATATTTTATTAAAATGTTAATCACTTATAAACTCGGTATATAGAAAAGCCACTTACAGTATTAACCTCTATCTATATGAAAAAAAGTGAAAACATGATCTCCCTTTTCCCTTCCCCCCATCATGAGAGAATTGAAAAATGAAAAGCACATGGTATTACTGCTACTGTCAAATCATTACAAATCATTTGTAATAAGCAGAACCACTTTATAAATACTAAACAGGCAGTACAACCAAAGGGATGTATTAGATTTTTTTTTTCAGTCCATTCCTCAGTGTTTATTCTCTGAGTAATGCCAAATTTTTGGCTTCCTCTGTGTCAATCTTTGGGGGAAAAAAAATGTAGGTATCCACAGTGATTTTTATTACAGGTTTTGTTTCCTAGTCACCAGTCGTCCTGGGATACAGTATTTTGCATGAGCATTCATTATACGATACCAGAAGTATGTATTGATTTAATGCTTGGCTTTTAGAAAGGACCAACTTTTAGCACAACATTAGCTATTTAGCTATTTCTACTAGCTATTTCATATTAGAAAATACATTTCACCAAAACCATGAGACACTGCTTAACAATACGGAGTATTTTTTTTTTTATTATTTCTGAAGATTACAAGAATGAGCTTTTTTCAGAATGGATGCTCTTTTCTGAAACATTCCTAATTGTGCCTGAGCCAAGTGAGCTTCAGGCATACTTATAACATATATGTATGCCAGAAAATAACAACACTAAGCTCCCAGAGGTCAAGCTGACCATCACTTTGTCTTCTTATTTTCTGGCTTCAGTACTGCATCTCGTAACTGTCTCCCAAAAACTAAATCAAGAACAAAATAAAAGAGTTAGGTTTCTATGATCTTTTTTACAGATCCAGGGAATAGGGAATTAATATCACCTACAAAAACACACTCCTACATTTCCTATCGTTCAGATCACCCCTTACCTTTAAGAAGTTTGAATTCTGTTTTCCTCTATCCATCAATAGTGATGGAATATATATGATTAATGACTCTCTTCTCCAGATGAAGTAAGTTCACCTCTTTCCCCCTCCATCTCTTTTTTTAAGTATTTCAAACTGACAAAGGCCACTTGCCCAATTTTCAAAGAAGAAAAGTAAAAATAAAAATACTATAACTAAAGAAATACCCAGACAAACAAGTCCCTGGCACAAAGGAGTTCAAAAAGCAGGCAGCTAAAAGTGTACAGAAAAGAATTTCTCTTTGAAGAGGAAGGTTTTACCACTCAGTATAGACCTAATCCACTAATAAATCCTTTTATAAATCTTACAAACGTTGGGTTGTACGTATTTTAAAATGCAAGGAACTAGTGTGTATACACTATTAATAAACACAAATAAGACCTTTACCCCCCTCACCCCTCCTCCAGAAAACCACTGAAATTTCAGATACTTCATATTTCTGAATATCCAAAAGTGATCAAAGTATTTCCAAAATGATAAAAATACTGGTTTGAAAATATATATATGTATTTTGTACAAAGATTTTTGTATAAAGACTTTTTAAAAGTGCCCTGTATACACCAATGGTTATAACTAATAATACAATGGACTTATTTTACTATTTACTGAGATCTTAGGCTCCAGCTACCAACCGAATTTAGACCTTCATAAAGCTGAATCCACATACTACCACATCCCTCTGCAAATTTTTGTTTAGTTGTTCTTTTTCATTCTTTAGTAGTAAAAAATAAAATCTGAATTCTGATAATCCATAATATAAATGGCCAATATGTCTGTGCACTGCTAAGAAGCACTACCAGAATTGAAGTTGGTTGTAATTAGCATCATACATACAGCATGAATTCCGCTGCTATTCGGATATATGTATATATATTTATACCTATTTCCAAATGGAGGACAGAAACAAAATCCTGCCATTCACAGTGTGCACAGATCCAGGTTTGTAACAGGGAACCTGTTGTACCATAACTGCTTCTCATAGACTTGAATTAGGACAACAATAACTATTCATGACCTGGAAGTTACAAAAGACTGTGGTCCCCTGAACTGCATGCAGGCTTTAAATGACATACACATTATTTTATAATTGGAATAACTGCAATATTTTTAAGACCACTGACTTAATTCAAAAAGAGACTGTAAGATTTACGTATGTATACAGAGACCTGTGTATAGGTCTATGTATGTACCTATGTATAATCTTAGCAGACCATGGAATAAAACATTTATCTCGCCTTTTGTATTCTTCTTGCATGTAGTTCACTCTTACAGTAATGGAAACTCTTACAGCAAAGAAAAACAGATGATAAACACTTCCATTCTAGTGAGGCTAGTAGGCGGACTGACCATGCCTATAGCAAGTTTCTAGAAGTTCAGATAGGGAGTAGCCCCTGAAAATACACAGAGAAAATTCTCCAGGAGAAAGGCACTTATCTGTCTCCCTGTTCAGCTCCTCAAAATTTTGGAGCTTTTCTAACCTCAGATTCCTCTACAGTGGGAAAAACATACCTTGATGGAAGGGGAAGTTCCTTATGCATAGGTCCTTTTGTTTTAAAAAAAGACAGAATAGGAATTATTTGGTGTGACAAATATTCTCTTTATCACCCAAGTTCCTTCCTTTTCTCATTTTTTCTTCTTTTGCTTCCAAGGCAACCCGACAAGTGTCAAAATTGGTACATAAATATGCTGCTTTACCAAAAAAAAAAATCAGTATTTAACTCAGGTTTCATATTCTTAGATATTTAATAACGTGAAAACTTGCTTAAGTGTGAACTGTCACACCACCACAAAATTTAAGAGGTGATTAGTTGTTTTAGTGTAACAGATGTGCAGCCTTCTGGGGTTCTAAACCTTACTTCTTCACACGCATCATCAACCTGCACAGTTAGCAGGAACGATTAAACAAAATTCAATCAGACCTAAATAGCAAAAGCAGAAGCACAAATACTTCATCAATACATACATTGTTTTATGCAAACACCTTGGCACACTTGCTTGCAGTTCAGCTCTACTGAAAGTTTAAATCTTTCAGTCTTTTCCTTGATTTTTTTTTTCCTCTATGCATGAAAAAAAAAACCCAACCACATTACTCTGGAACTGAAAAAATCATTTGCATGCCTAATTAAACAGAACATACATAAACATTAAAATCAAGAAGAAGAAAAGAAAGAGAGATTCCTACCCGCAATAAGGACTGGGATTCGTCCTTTGCCTTGCTGTCCCCAGATCCAGAGAAGGGCTGGGTGAGCTGCCCGGCTTTCTCCGATGCTCCGGCTGGCAAGCTCTGCATGAAGCCCTTGCTCTCCACTGCCAAGCCGTAAATGGGCCGTGCAAGATGGGCAGCTTCTACGTTTGGACTATCCCTTAAAGGCTTTGGCTGCTCTTGGCCAACGGACACTGGGGTCAATAAGCCTAGACTGGCCTGTGTGTATGATGGGCTCCCCCTCAAAATGTCTGTTCCTCTCCAGGTCACGTTGCGAAGATCATCGCTAGGACTGTCAGTCCAACCTTTCTCTTTGAGCACTTCTTTATCTTCTATTTTTTCCCTCTTCACTGTGCTGTCAGATACGGGCTCCCCCATTTTGGGGTCCGGATTAATCAGACTGTAGACCTTGAGGTCAATTTTTGGCTCCTCCTTGATAGACGAAACACCATGACTGTCCTCCCCATTGGCTGTAGTGACGTCCATCTCCTGACAGTGCACAGTGTTGAAGTGCTCTAGTAGTGACTGAGTGTCAACAGCTGTGAAGCTGCACTGACGACATTTGTAGCAGTTGTGTACTCTCCTGGAAGAAAACAAGAAGTGTATTAACATGAGAGTCTCCCCTTGGCCTTGCCTCTCACTGTGGTTTTACCTACCAAGATGGAGAAAATAAATCAAACTTAGATTATGATTCCCTTTAAATAAAGTAAGCAGGTTTACTTTGATGTCTTACACAAAATGGGGAAAATGCTGCTGTTTTTCTCACACACACAACTTGCAATGGCCTCCTACCATTCATTCACACTCCACTGCATTATTCCAAACTTCACATAATTTTCACTGGGATTTTGTGTTTTTTCCTTTACACTTTTCACTTTCTATTGTGGTAGAAACACTGAAGTAACACACTTTTTTTAAACCAAAATCAAATAGTTAGAAGAGGACAGTCATCTTTGCATAAAAAAAAAATAACACTTCATGTGATACAGATCTATGCTAGAAAGTTAAAATGTTTTAAGAAAGTCTTTTGCTTTCCACCACTTTCATATACTTTTGGTTGACAAAGATGATTTCTAATGGAGCTCTGTTTAACTTACTTATGTATAAGAATACACCAAAGGATAGAAGGCTGTACACAAGAGACAGTACTGATTTGTTCTCCATGGACATTTTAACACAACTTTAAAAAAACATGCTGCTCTAAAGAAAAAGCAGAATAGCTGGCTCTGTCGCTACAAACTGTGTTTTCCTGTCAAATACAGAAATGCTTAGTGGAGTAGTGTGGAATAGTGTGCCTTCCTGTTTTTATATTCCAAAAGCCTATACAAAATACTGCATTACTAAATTATGTAAAGCATATGTTTCCACATGAGAACAACATGTTACCCGTTTACTGTATCTATCATAGGAACAGAACACTGTTTATGAGCTCTGTAATGCCATTATGAATAGTTGTTTATAGCACAGAAGCGGTCAGAGCCCTCCATCATGCTCTGGGCCCCACTGCGCCCGGCGCCGTACCAACCTAAAGTACCGTCCCTGCCCTTCAAAATATACATAAAAGTCTGCAAAGGCTTCTCCCTACAGGCACACTCACATATCCACACCCCAGGCATTCAGAATCACAACAGCATCTCTAGCCAAGCTAAAATACGAGCCTTTTGCTATCCACACAGGACAAAACTTGTATGAGAAATCTGTTACTGCCCTGACAACTCCAATTGTTAGAATTAATTCTTTTGAGGCCAAATCTTAGTCTCAGTGAAGCAGATGGCAAAACTCCCATTGACTTCAGTAAGAGCAGGATTTGGCCCTTGGTGCATCTGTAGAACTGGAATGATATACAAAATGTCCCCTTTTAGAGTATGATGGTTTAGAAGGGACAACTTGCCAAACTTATTAAACCCTCTTGTCTTCCTTTTTTCCTTTTGCTGGAAAAACAAAACATATGTTATTTACATTGTCTGAGTTTCTTGCAGCTTTGTCAGAGAGCAGACATGAGTACACATTCAGATTCAAGCTTTTTAGCCCTTGTGCAATATCAGTTTTCTTTTTGTCATTTTCCGCATTCACATTCATTTTAAGGGACTAGATGGACTCGTTCAGTTATACAAAAAAATAGAGTCAGCTATTCTCCACATAGCCTTATGGCAACAAAATGTACTTGGGGGAGAGCAAGCTGTGGGTTAAGATCCTGTTCTGGCTGTGTTCCTTTTTCTTCATTCTACAATTGTTTTTTATTAAAATCAGCTTGTCTCTCGATGCAACACTGATATATTCTCTCTTGCAACTTAATTCTTTTCTAAACTAAGCTTAATTCTCTTCTGAACCAAAAAAAAAAAAAAAAAAAGAGTGCTATCTGATCAAAACCATTTTATAAATACGAAAACCAAGTTATAAAGAGGGTTAGCCCTGTAAAGGTGGGATACCATCAGGAAAGTCCGAGTTAGACAGGGTCTAGTTATCTTGAAAGCCAAGTTAAACAAGACACCATTTGGGACTAATGGCTCAACCGCACACACTCCACATGTGAAAGTTTATCAATCCTTTGGGAGGCTACTTAGCCCTAAGTGTCTCTTGCTTAACCTGACTGTTTCAATAGCTAACCCCCTTTCTTAACTTGGCTCTCGTCTACAGATATCACACCTCTAAGCAGCTGATCTTTTTCTGCCTAACTTGACTTTCTACCCTCTCCTTCCACTCTGGCTAAATGTTTTTCATCAGGAGCAGTGTACACCACAGGAGTGATGCCACACTTCTGAGGCCACAAATAAATGCCAAATATTAGATACAGTTGTAACTATATGGCTGAGGCCCAACTAAAATCACCTTTATTAAATTAAAGGCTTGTTCATTTGATTTATTTATAATAGATTCAAAGAAAGTTATACAAGCATTCCTTCATTTTTCTGTGAGATTGTGACAGGCACTGTGATGTGGAAAAGATGAGGACTGATTTAGGTAGATAGTAATCCAACAGGCATTGTTTTCAGGACATATACTTTCCTAGTATGCATTAAAAAGTAATCTCTGCCATCAACACTATAAATCTTCATATTTCACATGGGTTTGTCTTGCATATTATTCTATCCAGAAGCTCTGAAAAGTAAGCTAAGGCTTGGAACTAGCCAATGTAAGTCACAGCTTCAAATAATAAAATAATAACTATCATCAGCTATTAGAGAACCTCTAAAAGCTGGAAATTTTTTATTTCCCAGAACACAGAATAAAAAGAAAATGTTTTAATCTCTGAATGTTTTCACCACACCCTGATAGCATCAAGGAAACAAGCTGGCAATGTTTGATTACTTTTTACACTAGAATTTAAACCTACCCCATGTTTCTAAATGCCCAAGTTACATCTAGATTTGTGCACTAAGCTCCTCAATGGTAAGCAACAAAACTTTAAAAATTCCAGTCTGCAAAGTGCAAAATAAGCACTCCCATGCATTACCTGGAAGTTACACTTCACAGCTAAACCACAGTTATACCATCTGAAACTCGGAATTAACCAGGTGTGATACAGTGTATCTGTATACAGCTGATCAAAGGACAGATGTTTGAGGAAAATCTCAGCACGGAAGAAAGCGATGTAAATGAAAAAGGAAACACTGTTTGCCCTTTCGTGATCTTGCTTATACACCACTCAACAGCAGGTTGAAGCCATAAACTGGCATTATCTTCAATGTGGCATTGAGATGGCAATGTCATCACATCTATTGATGTCACTCAGCATTACTATTTTCCCTACAAAATAAATCAAAGACCTAATTATTCGTAGATATTAAAACATTTATGGCCCAATCCCACGATTAAATGTCAAGGAATTCAGGCCAAACCTTTGCTGACCTGTTACATTCTGACAACTTAATAAAATCCTATCATTATTTATTTGTACTGAAATGTTCTTGAATTGGGTGCTACACCATACAAGGATTTTCCCTTGCAAAATCTTGGAGAGATTAGATTGGGGGTGGGGGTGATTAATTTAATGGTCTTTACTTGAGCTTTCTAATAGGCTGAGATACTCCTGACACCAGCCAGTTGTTAATTAAGTCTTGCTGACATAATTCTAACTAGACTGAGGTATTACAAAACACCACTACAAAACAAGTAATTTTTTTTTTTTTAATTACCTCAAGACATTCCTAAACTCTCGGGCATAGAAAATATTCTGGATGAAGGTAGAGCTGTTGTATCACTTCCATTTTTTGTATGTTTTGAATTTCATTATGAATATAATTACTAGTATTTCTCATGAAGAAACTGGCTTATAAGAAAGTTTACTTTTGGGTGGGTGCTGCTCTCAGGCTTGTGGAGAGCAGAAAATATTCAGACCACAATGAGCAAAGCAAGCAAGAAAATTCAGCAGAGGGTCAGAAAGGATAGAATGGGCAGAGGGGAGAGCAAGGCTGAGATGAAAGGAGAGCAAAAGCCTTTGGCAAGAGCAAACAAGTTCAGAGCAGTGAATTAAGGTGTCAGGAGGATGGAAAAGGTCCTCGCAGCTGCTGCTATTGTTCAATGAATGAAGGCTCCTGTTCTGCCCATAACCAGGGAGCTGATAGGCCTCAATTTACACTTTTGCCCTTGGCTGGCTTCTCTGTGAGTGTCCCAAAGGCTCCATATTTCCATAATCTGCACATCTAAGACCCTGCTCCAGCTTCTGCTGCCTGACAGTGCAGGAGACAGCTCCAATAGCCCTGCGCAACCCTAGCGCTGGGGAGGCAGGAGCCCCAAGTACGCCTTTGCCCTTTATCCCTCTACCTCATTTATGTTTACAGACAAAGGATTAATCATTTGAAATTAACTTGAAACTAATTTCAAATAAGAACCTCTGTCATTTAAATTTTCTAAATAATTTATCAGAAAAAATTCTCTACGCTATTTTCAAAGTTTATAGTTCATTTGAGTCTATTTTCTTTTTCTGTTTTGCAGTTGCTTAATGTATCAACTACCCTATCTTAGTTCTAAGAGTTTAGAGCATTTTTCAGCATAGCATTTTTAATTACTACTAGCACTGACCAAATACTTTCTTGTTAGTCTTTTTTGACAAATACGGATTACATGAAAAATTCTAATATCTGCAAAAATGAGAAGATGCAGATTTAACACATCTTTTAGCAAAATTAAAACCAAACCAGGACCTTCTGTGAGAAGCCTCTTTCATTTTGAAGGAAAAAAAAAAAAATTAAAAATTAATTATTTTGTAGCAAGCAAGAAAACAATCTCTAGCCTAAATGATCCAACACACAAAATTTCCCCAAATACTCAGGTTGATTTTTATCTAAATTACAAGTGTTGGCAACTTTTAGCTCAACAGAATACCAGACACTTTTAAGGAAAAACTAAGCTTTGCAATGAACACGAAGAGTACCTGATTCCTCAGAGGTATAATGGAAAATGAGCAGTAGCAGACTTAGTGGAAAATGAAGGCAAATAAACCTTCTGGGGATTTATTTGAGTAAGCACATTTTAGTGAGGTTTAAATACAAGTAAACTCAAGTGCAATGTGATTCATTAACTTCAAGTTTAACTGAACAGCTCTCAAATAATCATGTCAAGAAATATTGAATAAGCATGAAGTGTAAGTATATGTTCCTGAAGAGAGAAAACTTGGAAAGAACCACTTTTGCAAATTCTAATACTTTTTCAAATACATGGCTGCAAAGGAATAATATTGGGACATAAAAAATTTTTAGCTAACAGACATGGTGAAACTGTAGATGTAGAGCCAAAAGGAAACAAGGTTTAAAAAATAAATAAATAAATTAAGCATGCTGTTCAGGCCTATGACTCAAAACCAAAAATAATCAAAAAGGCAGACAAAAAATACATGAACCGAAATATTTAAGTAGCATCTAAAGCCAGCTCTGATACTCACAGATTATCAAGGGTAAACTTAAATATGTGAACAGCAGAACACTTTCTGCTACCACACTGATGCTCAGTATCATGTTTACCGTTAGAATCCACTCAGCTGCTTATATAAATGGACAGGGTTTAGGCACATGTGCATGTATAGCATTTTAAGTACATCAGAAATACATAACGTGTGGCATAACTGCTTTATTGAGATAAATGGATGAAGACACAGAGAAGACCAGCTAGGACGTGAGCTGACTTCACATCAGCATGTTTGTGTGTCACATAACCCCCTAACACCACTATTTTACAGATGTTCTACTTTTCAAAAATCTGAACTATTCTTTAGTTCATAAAATAAAAGAGGGAAATACATATCAGATATGTGCAAAACTTCTATTAAAAAGGCATGATAATAATAATAATAAAAATAGAATTCATAATGCCTCAGAAGGCCCTCTTTCCGTTTGTTTTATTGTAGTGAAAACTAAGTAATGCATAGAAAAGCAATAAAACCTGCTGGTGTTTGCCATTACAGAGCACCTACCACAAACTGAACTAACTTCTGTGATTTCAATGAAGACTCACAGTGGGGGGAAACAGCAGTATATGTAGAAAAGAAACAATTTAAATTAAAAAGGGGGGAAGGCAAGAGAAAGGCAGAGAAGCTGGCAGTTACAGGGGTGTTGTACATCTTTTTAATTACACAACATCCTTAGAGTACTCAGTAATGTCACTGACTGAAGGCGTAACAAAATACATCGTTCCAGTGTCCTAAGCAAAATAGCCTATTTTTAGACAAACAAGTTGAGATTCGAACACTTAAGTGTATCTCTTGATTTTCCAAAGCACAGTTCCCTGTGACAACTGCCAGAGCTGAAGGGTGCTGAGCCCTCCAGAGGAGAAGCTACTGCTACCCCGTCTCAGGCTTGGCACTTAATTTTGGAAGTCATGGCTTCTCCTTTCCTTGGGAAAAAGGATTTTAACTAGGCATGCTTGTTAAAACTTAAATTACCAGCTGCAGCAAAATAAAAGTGGGGTTTTTTTTCAGTCAAGGAGCCATTTCAGTCTTCCAGTTATTTAACCACTAAAAAAAAGATCATGCCATGCCCCAGCAGCAGACAAAGTGCTGCCTATGGAGTTCTACAGCACGGCTCAAAGCTGCTATAATAATGCTTGGAACTTAGATACCACTTTTCATCTTCAAAGCAGTTTACAAACATTAACTAATTAATCCACACAACATCCCTCAGGCCCAGTTGGATCAAAAATGGGGCACTGCATGCTGGGACCTGAATCCTCCGTGGGCCCCAGCTCCAAATTAAAGATGAGCAATCTGCTCCTTCTTTTTTTATTTTTTTATTTTTTAAATAGACTCCTGATACATTGCCAATGCAGCCCTCTGTTGGGCAACATTTGGATGCCCCCAGCTTTAATCTCTATTAAAGTATCATGCCCCAGTCTGCCTTTGTTAATTTTGGATGTCTTGGAATCTATTAAACGTGGCACAGTTTCTCGGGCTTTTAACAAAGCTGTAGCTTTGAAAATGCATCTTCTTTTGTCTTCATTCGAGCTGGCTTCCATGCAAAGATCTTTTAGATGAGCTAGATAGTGAGTTTTCCGTTGTTGACGCATTAGCCTTAACTATTAACATATTCAGCATGATTTTCTAATATTTAACATTGCTTTTGCAGCAGCACGTAACTATTGCTCTTCACAAAGTCTAAGAGCCAGCTCCTCCTCTGATGTAAACTGGACTGCCAGTTTACAACAGCCCAGGAACTGACCCAAGAAGTTTAGCAGGGAGTTGGCTGCCACTATGACATCGTGTCAGACTGAGTCAGGAGACTGGCTGCATCCACCTCCAAATAGGAACATTAGAATTTAAAATAAATAGAATGACACTGTAAACCAGCAACACGAAAATAGGCATCTGCAAAAGGATCTAGGGGGATGACATCAACAGACAAAAGAGTGTCTGCTCCCAGTGTGAAACCAACACCAAAACAGCAGTGGAATGCTCTTAAACTAATTACTGCATTGCTGGACTTAGGAATGGAAAATACTACAACAAGGTAGTACATTGAAAGCACTGTTATGGAGCATGAAAGGTTTCATAGTCTATCTTGGAAAGTAAAGCCATTTGTGTTCCCCATCTGAATGAAGATGCCAGCTTTCTGGTAAAAAGCCTAGATTAAAATAGCACCTAAAAGATTCTGGGTGGAAAATAGTTGACCAAACCTCAAATATGCTGGAACTTCAGCATCGGCCCACAAATCCAAATCTCCCTCTTCTTTGAACAGGTTTAAATGTATAATTAAATCCACTGACTTAGCTGGTGGTTTTCCAAAACAAAGTGGATGTTGGACTGGACTCTGGTTGTAAAGATTTGTGTCTATACGCATTCATATTTTGATTTCCAGTTTCCTCAAATGTTTGGGGAATGGTGACATTTAATTAAGGAACTAAGGAAAGACTGTTTGGGTTCCTATCATTAATCATTTGAAACCTTACTGTACCTGTAGTGTCGGGAAATCTCTTCTTCCACCTGGGTGGTAAAGTCACATTTGGTACATGAGTGTTCTTTGTTCTCCTTGAGCATCAGCGGCCCCTCTGCCCCTGGCAGGGTGTTTGTTTCTGGTTTGACATCAGACGCTTGGGCTTCATGTGCATTCTCATAGTGAAGCAGGAGAACGTCCACGTCGGGAGTGGAGAATGAGCACTGATGGCACTGGTGTTTGACTCTAGAGCTTCCTGTCACCCCTGGAGACAGGTGCAAAAGCAAGAGAGCACAGTGGGAACAATTACTTTTTCTGCAAGCAAATGGGTAAGTAATTTCTCCAAGGTGCTTTTCTGGGCTGCAGAGGCCTCGGGGACAGAACTGACAGTGCTTAATGGTACATTTATGAATGTTGTGTAGCTGCTGATAGTGACGGAGAAGTGGGCCCACCACTATTACATCTGGGCCATGGCTCTTTGAGTACCTAAAATCACAGAACTGACAGTTGTAGCTTGTCACCATGCTGTCCTCTGCTCCTTTGCTAGTCAAGTCTTTCTTTTTTGCCACACTCGCACCCTTTTCTGTCTTTGTCACTAACTCCCCATCTGCATTTTTGGTTAGATCATTCTGGTTAATGACAGATCCCCTAGAAAGCTTATCATTCAGATCTGGGTGAAGGCTTCCTGCCTGGCTTCCCCCATGCTGTTTGCTGTAATGTTCTAATAGTTTCAATGAGCTGGACGATTCACAGCTGAAACTGCAAAATTTACACCAGTAGTAACTGGTTGTATCGGTACCATTTTGTCTAGAGGAATCTATTGGCTTGATGGGCACCGAATATCCAACTGGTGTATCATCTCCTGCTTTTACAGTGATTCTGTCTTGCCACTTCCCCAAGTCTCCAGAATCACAAGGTCGAAGAGTAGGACTGGATTTATTGGAGTTTTTCTCTGAAGCTTTACCAGAATCAGAGGAGGGAAGGGCTGCTTTCATTTTGTTTGGGTGAGTCTGTAAGAAGTGTTGCTCTAGTTCAGTGGAGGAGTTGCCCATGTACGTGAAATTGCAGAATTTGCAGCGGAAGTACTTGGTGTTGCCTTGGCAATCTGGAGTTTTCCGCCCAATGCCAATAAAGGTTCCACCTAAAGTAACCTGTGAATAAAGAATAAGATCATTTTAGCTCCACTACAGATTTACTTAAATAGCAAGAAAGGAAATTAAAAAAAGAGAAATAGCAATTAATTCATAAGGCTCTTTCATTAACCACCACCACCATTTTCAATTGTACTTATGTAACAAGATATCATGCGTATACACATATTCATATTTAGCAGTTATACCTGAAGATTTTGAAATGTTTCACATAGATGAATATATAATCCATATGAATAATATATTTGGGGAAACTGAGGCACACATACACAATTCTCCAAGGCATCTACTCCTTCCTTCACTAATCACTAAATCATTGATATAAGAACCAATAATCAGTTCCCATATCCGTTTGACAGAAGACTTTGCTGGGAGTCTATAGCAGCCTAAAGAACAGGCCCTGTCTTTTTCTTTCAACACAATTACATGTTTTAACTGTATTCAGACTTAACAGTCCAAGAGAATTGCTTTCTAAATAGGAGCAAACAAAAATTAAATCTGAAATAACAAGTTCAGTTTGCTGGGTCTGAGTATGACCCATTCTTACAAAAACTGTTCCTTCAGGAGTATCCAGTATCCACCACGATGCCTTGAACACAGCCACAGTGACTGATGTCTGAAATGAAAGGCAGTTTTCTTAAAGATTACTCAGTGCAGACATTCTCCAAGGAAATCTTCTGTTCCTCTCATGCACAGAGCTCATTTTAGTAAAATGAGGATGGAAAAACTACAGTAGAAAAATGGCATGTGGCAAAGAAACCTACCACACCCAAGTCCATGACATCACTGAGAAAAAAAAAGGTAGGTCTACTTAACAGCTCTCATGATCTCTGAGCAAAATGGTCTGCAGGAAGGAAACAAGGCTTCCAGAGCTTATGTTATTAAACCCTGTGTTCTCATAGCAGGCAGGCCAGCCCTTCCCGCAAGTGCACCACACCTGCCCGTGACATCAGGGAGAGATTTGCTGCTCCTATACAACTGGTTTGAAGGCCAAAGACAGAATCTACTGAAAAAAATGTCACCATTGTGCTCTTCTTTTCCTGAACAGTAAACACTATATGGCACCCAGAAGCTAATTCCTCTTTACACCCGAAATCCATAGACACTTACCTACTCCTTTGCTAAATCACTCCATATCATACACTCCAGTGCCAAGCACTGGCTAAATCTGTTTCTTAAATAAACTGAAAATTACTTTCTGTTTGTTTAGGAAACATATCTCATTAGGCAATGGTGAGTTGGGCAGACAAATAGCTAGGACTTAGCTGTAATAACATTTTCACTTAAACCGGGGCTCCAAGTACTGGTATCAAGTTATGAATTCAGTTTTGGAAAGGTTCTTTGGAAAAGAAATATTTTAATATATCTTCTTATATAAGAAGTATATTAATAAGATACTTCATACTATTCACTTTATGGCAAGCAAAAACTGGAGACAAAGGCACGCAAAGCCTGATCCACCGACAACAGTGGGATTTGGGCCTGCTCTGCAGTATCTGGCACTTCAGGTCTCCATCTGCTGCATTACTTCAATGTTCAAAGTCTCAATGGTGTTGAAAGACAACTTAAAGAAAGCACTGATGGAATTATGGTAAACAGAAAATAACAGCAACTTGCTGTGCTATTATATAAGTTGCAAGGTGATCTGGTTTTGCTCATTTAATTAGATACTTATGTTTGTTTTATGCACACACAGAAAACTGGCCAAAGGCTTTACCTTAAGTGGCTGTAATGAGTAAATACACCCATCACTCTCAGCCTACAGATAACAGACCTATTTTGCAGATACTCTGTAGACAGCAGTTAGGAACTGTGGGTGACAATAATCCCAGCTGCTGCTCATTGCTAATTACTTTTATTTCTGAACACTGGAAAACCATATTAGTACTTACATTTTGTTCAATGGACTGTAAATCACATTATTTCTGTAACTTGTGCTAATCCTGCTTAGTGGCCTACATAGCAAGTTTGTGTCCCATGCTAATACATCCTTCTCTGCATCATAAGAGGATAAAATAGAACTAAGTGTTCTCACACTATCTGTGTTAACCTTTTGTAACAGAGGGCACACACAATCTTTACAGCACTGGACAGTAACTGATTACCAGTTATTGGGTTGGCATTTCCCTGACTACCCTGTCACAGTTCAAAACAATGTGTCCTGTTAGGGAAGCATGTACCTGAAAGTAACACAGGGTCATCTTGATGTTACTACACTCCAAAGCTGTTCTTCACACACAGCATAACCTACTGAAAGCCTCCTTGGAGTAATCAGGTAAAGAGAACTGAAGAAAGTGGCTTCCATGCAAGGAGATTTCAAGAAGTACTTGAAGTGACAGTATAAACTGAAGCTGTTTCAGCTTTCAGGCAGCCAAATTTGGAAGAAGCCTACACATCTGCAGAACTGTTGGGATTCAAGCACACAAATGTTCAAGTCTTGGCTTGACTTTCAGATTTTTCAGTTACATATTGTATCTCTGTACAGGCACTAAAATCTTTCACCGGATATGTAATTGTCCTTAACCTACTGCTCTTTCTGACCTTCCCCAGAAAATTTAAAAATAAAGGAAAAAGAGAAGGAGAAAAGGGGGGTGGGAAATATGTATACACCCTAGAAATAAATATCCACATTTCTGTGTGTATCAGAAGTAATAGTTTCTTGTATTTATTCCCCTATTTCATTCTGATCACAGCAAAACCTAGTCCCTTGCTTTGCCTTGGCAGAGTTCTGTTTTCTTAAGTAGACACCCCTCCCCAACATAAAGAAGAGGAAACTAAACAAAAGCAATCCTAAAATTCTGCAGTTCTGTTACAGCAGTGGAGTCTGAAGTGCCAGCTGAAAAAATCAGCAGCAGTCACAAGTACAGCTTGCTCTAGAAATGTAAGGGCACTTACAGAGCTACAGTTCACTCAGTAAGCACAGAAGAAAACTAATCTCCATCATTCGCTTTTTAAAGGGAACCTAATATTCAAGACATTTGTCTGGAATGTGGAACCCTGATTTAGTTCTTTCCTTCACTGTCATTTGCTTGTGAGACCTTGGGATTATCACTCCTGCAACACTGCAGTTACGGCAATATAGCTGCTATTATTATGCTGTATAGAGGAAGACAACAATTAGAATGGATTCACCACTACTGTGCTTGAGATGGTTGCACTGATATTCTTCAAAGATTGCTCTTCAAAGCCATGTCTCAGTCTAGGATTAATCTGAAGTGCATTTCATAGTAAGACTGCCTGAAACTCAAAACTCTAAATCATTAAACTCATTCACTAATGGGGGAAATTATCAAAATCTAGAAGACTGGGAGAGAATTTACCCAAAGATTGAAGTTCATGTGTTAATACAACTAAGCTATCTCCTCATACACCACGCACATTTCCAAAAATAGCCAGAAAGAGGAGAAAAGATAGCACGATAACTGACAATGTTTCAAGATGTACTTTCTAAAGCATGTTGGCAAGTACTTCAACAAAGCTGTGTAATTGCACTGTATGTATCTAACAGATATGTCTGCATTACCTTAATTAGTCAGACCAAAAACAATGATTTCATCAAGTAGATGGACTTGGACAAGGAGAGGTAATTTCAGTGTTTTTTAAAATGTGCCTTTGGTATTTAATCTGTTCTCAATCCAAATGCTACCCTACTCTATTCTCCCACCCCTTTTCAAAATTCAATCCTAAATTTTATTACACCAAAGCAGTTTACAAATACTATTTACAGAAAATGAAAAAAGTTACCAAGTAAGACAAAGTCTTCCAGCTCCTGTAATCATACATTTCATGAAGACCATTCTACCTGCAGAAACTAGTGGCCTATATCCATGTAAGAGATTCAACCCAAGTCTTACATGCACAGAGCAAAGCTGTCTTTGACCCCTGGCTTCTTCTGCAACTACTGATTAGAAACTAGACCAACCATCTGCATTGGAACATCAAACATTAACAAATCTGCCTTTTTTTGATTATCTGGGTTACATCTTTGGCTAATCAGGAGGTGAAAGGCTCCAGATCCCTTACCAACCTCCTGAGCCATCCAGTCTGCCTTTGCCAATTACTCTTAATCTTCTAATCCTAAAATATTTTCTAATGCTCTTGTTTATTCATTTGCTTTGTGCAATATAGCATCCAGAACATTTTAACCATCCCACATTTATGAAGTTCTTCATGTTGTGCAGGCCAGAACAGATTCCTGGCTTTCATGCAAGTTTGTGTAACACCACCCAGTTCTCTAACCTCCATTATGGAGAACTCCCTACTCTCATTCTCTTTCTGCATGTAAAAGGAGGAGAATCTGCAGAGTATATTCTTAAAACTATTCACCACACTGTGATTGATTTATAGGTAGACTATATTGCACAAATGAGGCAAAGACTCGGGGAAAACTCCTGGCTTTCTAGGCTATTCATACTTACCAAATTAAGCAAGCAAGATATAGGTCCACATTCATTCGAGATGAGATTATTCTTCTCAAGATTTATTCTGTTATCACTGAAGCCAGTAATGGTTTTGACATTAGAATTTAAAAGGTATTTTTAAAACAAAGACAGCGACAGAACAATAAAGGACTTAAATTAAGGTCAGGAGACCAGATATGCAAAAACAACAAAAGGAACACAAAATCAAGACTTTTATTTGCTAGCTAATCCCAGTAGACTAATATCTAGCACCTAAAAGAAGCACAATTGCTTCTATTCTCTCTATATAAATATAAAATTACCAGACAGTTCCTTGGCTACTGTAAACTCAAACAACCTCACAGACTTTGAGGTCAAACTTGTACTGATTTACACCCGAAGAAAACCTAACTGCCTTTTTTTTTTCCCAAGCAACTTTATTTTTTGAGCCTCTCATCATTTCTGTGGGCTAGCTTAGCAGTTTATATCTTTAAATATATCTGTGACTATTACTAGTCTCACCAACTTTCTTCATTAACATCTCTTCAAAGACTACCAGATTATCTCTAGCATAAAGAAGAGGAATATTAACACATAAACAACTTTGCCTTGAAGGCTGTGAATATACATCACCTCAGTTGTTCCACAGAAACTGCCCATCTGAATGCTCTAAAATGAGGGTAGACTACTCCTTATTGAAAGAAGGCTAAAATAGCTCATTTCTGTCACAGAGCAAGTGAATGTTCCCAGGCACTTACTATTTAACAGCTAAGCAGCTGCTGTAAATCACTGCATATCATTCTGAATAGTAAACTTGGTAATGTCTCCCCAGAAATTATGTTAAAAACTTCTACCACATATAACAATATATATCATCACTTATCAGCTACAGTCAATATATAATTTAGATGCCTGTACATGAGAAAAAGAAGCACATATACGTATACAGACACACACAAGCATATACGTATGAATGTATATACACACGTTTTACCACCACCCATTTCTTCACCTGCCACCATTTCTTTTTCATGTCTGTGGTTTAGAAAAGATGACTGACTCTCATGAGGTGTGACTCTCTCAGTGTGCAACACAGTCTCAAAGCCTGATCATGACCCAGAAATGCGAATCAAAATAAACAGGTATGAACACATGTGGGTGCAACACCCAAAATAGCTTGACTGCCTCAAGCAGAAAAGTTCCCAGGAACAGTCCTCAAACATGGCTGACAGATGAAATGGGCCTTCTGGGCCACCTTCATCAAAGGTCTGTTCTAGCACCCTTCAAGATCTAGCATGGCATAATCTAGTTCAAGAGGTCAGAACACAGTTTATTTAGATTTAATTCGTGGTTTATGGACAATTGAGCCAACAATATAAAATTTGTGTCTATTTGTCTAAGATATGAGGAAAATCAAATTCATTCATTTACACGTTTTTCATTTGCTTGCGTTAACTAGTTACGTATCCATGTCACCTTGTAGGAAGCCCACTTGATGACAAAGTTGAACTTTAAGGTTTGATTTGTTACTAATACAAATGTAAATGCTGTACTTGTTTATTCCTCCAGTCTAAATTCTCACCATATCTGTAAGAGTCCCTTTGCCAAAACCACCAAAAATGTAGAGGAAAACCTTTAATATGAGAAGGAATGTTAATTAAATCTGCACCCCTATGAGCCCCTACAGATTTTTTAGTCTTACCTTCACAGCTTCATGTTCAATCAAACTGCTAATATGAGTGGAGGATAAAAAGCAGAAGCTATTAAGAAAACCACTGGTTCTCATTCAGCTGAATCTTAGTTAAACCAGACTTTATACTAGTCCCACACTTCCAACACGAGAACAGAAGAGCTGCCAGATTTGATAGACTGAAATCCAGACCACTAAAAAAAACACACGTGTTAACATTCTGTAGGCACATGAAGATCACCAGTAATTTATAAAGGAGACAAATGGAAGAGCTTTACACACTCCATCTGCATGGGCACTTCTGCCACTTTCTAGGGCCCTGCACAGCCTGGCAGCTGACTTCCAGAAGTGTTCTTAGTTGCTATGCAAATCCTGCAAAAGTTGTTACCCATATTCAGATGTGACAAAGGATTAGGGTTAGTAGTACAGGACAACTCTCATAATATGAGATGTCTAGAACCACAAATGAAAAAACCTGCTGCCAATCTTGTACTAGTCTACAGGACAATCAGACAACATAATACTTTCTTTTTTGACTCTTTTTTTCCCCAAGCTCACTGAAATACAGTCAAGAAACCTGGACGGCTCTTATCAGCCCATGGCTTTTTCAGAAGTTTGTCTTCTTATTTTTTATGGCAGTCTACTATCTAAAACCATGAAACAATCAAAATGAGAGAGCTGGATAAAACAAAAAATCCCACACTTTTTAGTACTTTTAGACAGGAGTCTGAATTTCTTTAATGGCTGAACATAAGAAGAGATAGATCTGCAACAACAAGCTCCAGAACCAGGACCATGCTGAGCAGGAAGCTCCTCAAAGGCAGCATACACAATGTGAAGCTGGCTAGAGTCAACCATAAAACTGCCGAGCGCTGCAGTATGTCTTTATTCACGGCTGCATGAATACCCTTCTCCCTTGGGATGTGCCATCTGAAACCCTCACCTGAACGCAGATGTTTCTGTCCTTTCTTTGACGGACACTGTATTCTTTTACAGTGTATCAGGAAGTAGGGTCATGCTCCCTTTTGTACAATAGCCTAATGGCTTGAACACTTGTTCAGGAAACAGGAAAAGTAGGCTCCTTTCCTTGCTCTTCCAAAGGGGATTCAAGCCCACTTCTTCCCCCTCACTGGGCAATGTCCTACCCCTTAGCTATAAGCTGATATATGAAAGACAGCATTCTCCAGCCTTTTTGTTGAAGCTGTCACACCCTCTACTATAAAAAAAAAATCGGGATGGAAAAAGGTCTCCTGCCTACTTGCTAGCAACCTGCCTGTCTCCAGACCTTTCTGTATACATTAAAGTCATTAGATCAAACACAGGAGACTTAATCATACGGCAGCAAAGCAATTCAGCATCGTGGCTGTTAACTTAGTCACCTGAGGTTTACTTTAAGTGAAGTCTTTAGACCTAGTCTAAAGTCTTCTGTTGCAGGAACATCCACAAAGCCATGCAGAGGCTAAAATATCCAACAAGACAAAGCTGAATATAGAGATGGATCAATCAAACGTGAAGAAAAACTAATGAGGGGCACCAGCAGAAGTTGATCCATTGAACTCACTTCAAATATTATTCTGATAAAAGCAATAAAGCTGATTAAAACATTCTTTGGGAATTCAGAGATGTGCTAGCAAATGTTTTCTGAAATCTATACTGGCAAGGAAGTTAATCTCCCAGAAACGGCTCAGTGATTTTACCAAATTCAATGGAATTTATTGTAACTTATGAAGCAAAAGCCTCTAAGGAAGAGCACGGGAACAAAGTGTATGGAAATTTTCAGAACAACATTTTCAAAGAAGGCAAAGGAATATTGCTGGATTAAATACTCAAATTAAGTAAAGATCTACACAGTAGTAAGGCCAGAAAGCTTGGATTATTTACACAGTTCCCAGCCAAATCCTCTTTGCATAGTACAAAACACAATCCCAACATTTGTGTACCTGGATGTAAAGCCAAATATGTATCCCTACTGTTTTGATAACTGCAATACAAATAAATAAAATAAATAAATAAACCCAACACTAAAAAACCAAACAAACAACCCCCCAAAAAACCCCAACCTAAAAGCTGGGTTTAGGGTTGGGGGGTGAGGGACTGTTTTTAGGGGGAGGGGGTGTTAAGATTTCTCAGACAGACTTCATTTTTGTGGTATAAGTTCAAAAATTCATTTGATTTTCTTCCATGCCCTTGGCAAACGGACTAGATCCCTACCTGTCTGCAATAGAAGACGCTGGGTTTTTCTGCACTCAGACATTTTTCTATTGCTTTTTTGTTTGCTTTTGTTATGAATGCAAACTATGGGGCTCAATAGCATCCCTCAGTAGTACAAATCTTCATATACCCTTGTCTTTGACTGACCACTGTGAGACAGATCAGTCGTCCTCCGGCTTCTGCAAACAGCTCCCTGGCCTGAGACGATAAATCCACCGATAACTTCCACCCCAGCTACAATAGAACAGTTTGTTAAGTGCAAGGGGATCAATAAATCAGACCTTAAGCCCAGTCCACTACTATTTCAAGTTAATTACAATGGGATTATTTTCCTTTAGCCCAGTACCTATACAAAATAATGTTGTTTAGATGAACCAATTATTCAGGTTCAGTTCCCTCTCCATGTTACACAGGAGTCTGGCTGAACCAATTTTAACCAGAGCTCCAATCAATACAACCCCTCATTGCGGCAGGAGACGCCAACTGTTCACAAGCATGAGAAAACTCCCCTCCAAAATGGACGTAGTAGCAACATAAACATGTGTGGGTGCAAAGGGGATTTTCAAATGTTCTTCTGCTGTATTTATGAATCTCACAAAGCTGCTCTGTATCGAGAGTGGGGGAGGAGAAAGCATAAAAAAATTAATCAGTTACTTATCTTCTGACATGCTTTGGATCAACATCTGGTGCCTGTGCAAGTGATGAAGTATGGCATTTGCCACAAAAGCTTATTTTATCTTCTCTTCCCAAATTGGGCAGGGAAAATTAGCACTCTTAAAAATTAAGTTTCCAGATCCAACTTTTTTTTTTTTTCATTTAAAATAAATTGCCAACATTGTATAGGCTGTCTGTTCTATTTTGGAAAATGTTTTTCGTCTGAGAAAAGACTGATCTTAAGTAGATTATCTATGGGCTGTTTCCTACCGCTTTTTGTCTCCCCTGCAGTATCTTGCTGCCAGGGTTTAGTAGACAAGTATAGTCTAGGTTCAGCTGTTTTATTTCTCCTTCTATCAGTTCAAACTGAGATAGCTCACACATCTGTTTTATTTCTGAAAGCAGTGCATAGGAAAAGTGTCCAGCTCACCCTAATCAAGCATAAACTTTCCTATAAATAACTAAGGACCTAACGAAACAATTGTTTGGAGGAAATGAAAGTGTGTTTAGAATCAAATTCCTCTATATGGTATGCCTGAGCTGTTCCAGTTTGAATGTCTTCCTGGCAGCATGGATCAGTTGCTCTAAGATGTTGTCCCTGGAGTCAGCAAACTGAAACTATAGCAGGAAATCCAGGTATTAACATCATAGTATGTGCTAATTATAAACCATCATTTCACATTGACGTTATTCATTTCTAACCTCTTTTAACTAAATCACATATTTGCTTTCTAATCACGGTTTGACAGGAGAGAGTGTCTGACACAAGACAGTGAAGTGATCTTTTAATAAGACAGCGGTTCAAAGATTGCAGCTTTTAGCATAGTAACAACCTTAGTTTAATTTGCTGCTCCATAAAGAAGTGGTAGAGTTTCTGAAAAAAGAGGAAAAGTTTAAATCACTTAAAAAGCTTCGAATTCCTGGCTTGTGTTCCAGTTTCAGTTTCTTACGTGAGGTTAGATGCTAGCCATCTTAATCCACTTTGATTTTATTTTTTTTCCTATAGCTGTGGTCTCAGCAAGCATTACTTAATATTTTTCACCTTCTGCTTTTTATCTTAGCATACTCTGGAGTTTTGTCTGGTGATTACCACCAACTGAGACATCAGGTATGAAAACATACACTTGAAATTGGATGGACATTTGAATTTGGTTTGTATGAAACTTTGTTATTTTGTTGTTTTTTTCTTAAAATATGATATTTTTTATTATAGAATATTGAGCTATCTTACCATATCTCTCAGCTCTCTCATGAGAGGATTTTTTAAAGTAGCATCACTTTTTTTCCCAACTAATTAAATATTGGCTGATAGGCAACTAACAGAGACTCCATGAAAAAGCTTTTGCGTTCACTTTTTCATGGAAAAATGAGTTTTTTTCTTTTTGTTACAGCAGTATCCATAGTTCTTTCCCCAGCTCCTGCTATATCAGAAGATGACTGAGGCAACAGCCCTTGCAAGCTCACTAACGTGAAGCACAGTGTGGATTATTGTTGATTTCTTAAATGTTTTAAATACCCATTGTGTATCTTGTTTTTCTGGCACTAGACAACTTCAGAATTGCCAAGACCTGCCATTTATTTTATCTTAATAAAGAATCAATAAGCCAAATCTTGACTCCCGGCAGCTGATAATTTAGGATTACATTTTTAATTTTCAGCTGCTGTCTTTTGTCTATCTGGATGTTGTTTTTCATTATTATTTGCTCTTTTCTTTCCGTGGCAGCAAATCCTTCAAGTATGATTAGCAATTCAGCAATTTGATGTTTGCTGAATAAGATCTTTTGCTACTGATTACCACAATAACTAAATCATACGCAGAAATACCACTGGTCAAAAAAACAAGTACTCTTCTGCAGTACAAGATGCTCAGCACACCTGTAGAAAGCCTCACTAAAATAGACCAAAAAGGTTCTTAAGGCTTAAGCAAGTTCTATGAAATAGAATCACCTAGGTAGGAGAGGCTTTGCAAATAACTGACTTTGCAGTTGGGAAGGCAGTCAGCAGAAGTGAAGAGGCTGGGAAAATACAAACCTGCACATCGTAAGTCCCATTTAATAAGACAGGCCTCTGGGAATTTATGTCCTGCAGCACCCCTGAAAGCACAGTGCGGTTGACTTTCTGGAAGTCTTTGGAGTGGCTGAACTGCACCATGTTGTGGAGAGCCAAAATTTTAGTGTCAAGCTCAGCATCCTGCCTGGTGCGGTTGTGCAGTCCTAGGTGGTACTTGCGGAAGTGTTTGATGAGATCTGTGGGGTCGTTCCCATAGTAACCGTATCCACAGATGTTACATTTGAAGTCCTGAAGCTCTGGAGACAGAGGCGCCGTATCTGGGTTATCATTTACCAACAAATCTGGTTTGGATTTGTTCAGCCTTAAACCCCCATCTGAAGGCACTTGTGGGTTTTTTGAGGCCATGGGGACCGGGCTTGAGCCTTGGCCATCAGTTTGACCACTTTGCACTTGCGCTGTTTCATCTGAAGCTTTTGGCGACATCTGATGCTCCTCATTTGTCTCCGCTGCATCTCCTGATGGGGTACAGACCACATCTTGGGTGTCATCTGCATCTGATTTTTGAGGAGACTTCAAGGCCTCACAGATTCCCCCAACAGCTGGAGATGAGAAAGCCAGCATATTTCTGTCTGTCACCTCATCATGAGGGAAGGATGGAACATTTCCTCCCTTATTGTGGCTTTCATAATTGAAGCCAGCCTTTTCACTCAGCACTGAGCTTTTCAAGTCCTTTTTAATGCTGGAAGATGGCTCTTGGACATGCATGCAAAGTTCCTCCTTGTTATTTAACTCTGCCGCATCACCCTGGTCAGTGTTTTCTTGCATCTGCTCTGCAGAAAATTCTTTTTTCCTTCCAGACTCTTCACTTTCAGTACCTGTAGACTCAAGGGTCTGTACCTCACCTTCACTAGCAACGTTTCTTAGAGGGGGGTTCTTTTTCCGGACCATATCTACCACAGAAAAAGAAAATAAAAAAAAAAAAAAAAGGCAAAAAAACCCTATAGAATTATTCAAGATATAGAACAGAAAACAAAGCTGGCACTTCTTAAAGCATTCTGAACTATATGAATACATCAACTTTTCAGAAAACTTTTGTCAAACAGGTTTTTAGACTATGCAGAAAACTGGAATTTTACATGTAAAAAAAAACAGCACACTGAAACTGAACTTAACTAAAAAGAAGACTTTAAAGCCTGAAAAAACACTGCCATTAGAGGCAGTTAATTACAGGTTTTGTTATAATTTCAGAAGATAACGGTCTGGCAGAAATAACTCATTTAGAATGCTTCTTTTAAAATACTTTTTTAAAACTAAGGGGAAAAATAATTAAGTCTAATGTTCATATACAGTACAACTACATGTAATGTAGCTCTGCAAAAATACACCTAAACGAAATAATCAGAAGAACTTAAACAAGATATTAGGAAGAAAAAGATTTAGGAGAGTAAGTAACTTCAGGCATCAGAGAAAGTATTTTTCCTAAGCAGGTATCAGTTTCTCTACAGCAAAAGCTCCCCCGTCGTACTGCCCATAAACTTCAAACAGGATTATATGGATATTCTAAAGTCTGCCCCACAGTCCATTTTTCGTGCAATTAGTTCTATTTGCCAAACAAAGAGAAACTAACTTTATTAGGAAACCCATTATCAATAAAACTTTACAGGCCTGGATCCAGACATCTGACATCACTGCATGGCTAAGTCGGGATCTACCCCCGAAAACACCTGGAATCCACATGGATCTAAACAGTCAAACCCTCCTCTGCTCAGTCTTCCTTGCAGACATGGCCACTGCTGCTAAGCCTGCCAGTACACTCTCTGAATCCACTAAAGAAAGCTGAGACAGGACAGCAAGAAGGATCAGAAAGAAAGAGTCTGCCACCAGTGAGTTAGCTGCTATCTTAACATGGGAGATTATGGAAGAACAAGCAATCAAACTATGGAGGTACTAAGCCAAACTTCTCATCTGCTACATATCTTCACCTTCCCCAGTCTACTTAAGAGAAAATACGTATATGAAAATTCCCTGCACTCTCCACTGTGTGGCTCTGGATTTGATATTCACCACCAGCTGGTTTGATCCATTTGTGTTCACATGCTAGCTAGGGGCAGAAGACAGATGTGCTACAACTTTATCTGTGCTCTTATCTTTGCCAATGCTGTCTACAGCAATGGATGGTTCTCTGCCAAACTGTGTGTGGTCCAGTGGCAGCAGGCTGCAGTACCACACATGAGATGTGAGCTGTAGACTCGAGCTTGAGCCACTGTTCCCATGCCTGCCACAGCCGGGCACCTACAGAGGCACTGGAGAGGCTCTACAAAGGGAGGACCACCTGGTGACGCTGGGAGCAGCACTGATGCACTCTAAATGGTGGTGTATCCAGGCCACTCGTGAACTTCTCAAAACAGTACTTTGAAAAGTACGGCTGAGGACAGAGGTTAAAAATAAAAGAACAGGCATCTGTACATACTCTTATTTACATCTGCTCCACATGAAAGGGCACTGTATGTTATGTTGATAAAAACAGACAACTTCTCAGGGGAAGTGTTCAACTTGTGTCTTGGGCTGGCTGTGTTGTCTTTGTGGTTGAGCTGATCCACAGGCAGCATGGGCTACAGTGAGACGGCTTTCACACAGAATGCCAGCTTGTGTTACAGAAATTTTGACACTCCGTGTGGTCTTAATAGGTTTCTTAAACGCCTACTGTGATTCCTTACTGTAGAAGACACACATTCTTGGGAACCAAGTGCCTTCTCTGTAATGTCAACTGCACCTACCAGGATACATACACACTGAATTTTACTTCACCTCCCCCAATAATTCTGAACATGAAGTCACTCAGAACTAACAGAAGAGAAAGATTTCCTGTTGTGGTAAGAGAACTATTACAATGCAGTCAGCCTACTAAAACAACATGCGCACCTATATAATTCAAAGGATAAAGACAGTCCTCAGCCTTTTAGTATTACCGCTTTGCTGTGGGACTTGCGAATGCTCTTGGTTAACACACACTAAAAATATATGTGAGCATTCCTGGCAGGTGTTCAGCTAAGTTTGTATTTTCCTCCTGGTTACACATCCCAAACCATTTTTAAAATAACGTCTGTTTAAATGCAATTCATGGCAGAGGATAGAGAAAGGAGTCTTGACTGCGCAGTGAAGAAAAATCAGAAATCAGGAAAGTAAACATCATGACTGTTACCTCAGTCAAAATTAAACAAGACTAAATGCAATGTTTTAAAATGTTTTTGTTACAGATATTTTTGGCAGATAAGGGAAGTTTAGAAATTTGCTATCTTCATGGCAACTGACAGAAGAGAGTCAGAGAAAAAGACAGGAAAAAATCCGTAAAGCAAAGAAAAGAAAAGTCTGGACAGCATACAGGCTAAATAGACACTACCCCAGATCTAGATGCTTTGGTTCAAATTTTCCTGATGTATTTGTGAGTCTGTGCGCTAACGGAGGGGAAAGGGGGAAGACAAAACATATCTGCCTAATAGAGCTTTTTCATGCAGTATTCTACACTTGGAGAAAGAAAGGAAATAAGATAACCTTGATTTAAATATAAAAACTTTAAGTTGAATTCAAAAGTTTTTTCCCTTCTTTTTTCTTTCAGCTTTTGAAAAATCATCTGACATTTGCTTGATATCCACTCAAGGGGACAGTAAGAAAAGACACAGGGTTGGCTTTTTTTGTCACTGAAATTCCACCACTATCATTTTTTCATAGACATATTATGTAAATAAAACTATATTTGCAATACTCCTAAATCGAAAAAACCATCCCCTAGCAAGTCATAAGTTAGATACAGAAAGAATATAGCCACTCTGAAATTATTATCTCTAAGACAAATAACAGATTGCACAATGTTTTATTGTGTGCCAAGAACGTTTTCAGTTAACAATTTCACTTGAAAAAAATGGATCACATACTTGTAAAATCATACCCAGCATTGACTTCATAAGGCATGTGGCTTTAGAGTGCTTTTTACAATTATTAATTCTATTAGTCAACTAGCAGGCGGGCTAATGCAATTGTCTTAGAAGATGCACGGAAGACACAGAAGACATTTTGAGAGCTGATCTGTATATCTGCAAAACAAAACAAAAAAAGGTTTTCCCTCCTAAATTATGCATTCAAAATATGCTTTTTACTTAAAAACATCATTATGCCTATTGTACATTCACATGCATCTATTAGTGGGCACTATACAGACAGCAGCTGCTGTTCTCTGCTTCCTTCAAATAGGACAAATCCCATAGCTGCCTCCTCCTCAGACAGACACACATGCTCTTACACACACACATACACAAATCTCAGAAGTGATGTTCTCCAAACAAGTTTAAAACAAGTTTAAAGAAAGTGTTGAAAACACTGAATAAATGCTGTAGAAAATGAAAGTGCCTTAAAAAATTCACATATATTAGCAGGCATTGTGCATCATAATGGGCCTGGCCTAATGAGACAGATAATGGAATACAAATAGCTGGTTCACATCCAGACTCTGCCATCAGCAACTGGAAGTCATCATCTGCTGGCTGCCTCATGCTCCACTTGAAACAAATTTCGTGGTGCTACTTTTGTTGTTAGTGGGCAAATTCCCACATCTCAAAAATGCCATCACAATAATAAGCACGTTTGCTTGGTAAAGAGGCCAAGTGATGAACAGCCATTGGGACTGAACTACCTTTTCGTCACTGGAAATGGTGATCTTCCCAAAATAAAAGAATTACTAAGCCTGATATGAATGAAAAGATTTCTTGAGCTGAGGGAACCCTGGATAAGGTCCAGGTTGCAGAACTTGTCTTTGAGGTCCATAACCCAGGATTTAATGTCTAATTTTCATTACACTGAAATTACCATTAAACTATGTGGGGTTTGTATTTATTTCTTTATTACCTGATACGATCACTCTCAGCTACTTTAAAGTGGAAATCATACTAATAGCTATATATAGTTTCCATCAAAACCAGCCAAGGTTATTCTACACGATTCATGCATCTGCAAGATAATTGTTCTCATTGAACTTTTCTGCTCAACAATCACTCATATCAGTTTATCCCTGGAAGCAAAAAGTGGAAACTTCTACTAAAATCAGTTTTTAATTCAGGATAATGAATTACCATGGTACTACAGTAGTTCATTAAAAAAAAAAAAAAAAACCTAATTCTGATAATCAATAGTTTCTTATTCGTGGTGAAGATAATGGCTAATTACCTACTGATCATCAGCTCCTGCAATGGGTCATTGCTGTTGCTCACTACTTTTATTGAATGTGATGACTTGTCATCAAAGCCTATTGCAACAGTATGGCTGTTGCCGTGGGCTTGCACTGCAGGTTTAGGTTAGATCTTAGTCATAAACTCTTTTCAGCAGAATAATACTTTAGAAAGATGTCTGAATTTTGTTAGATGCCAGTGGCTGCTTTTTAGACATGTAGATGCACAAGCAGATGAGCTCAGTCAAGGGTCTGTGAAAACTGTGATATCAGTCAGCAGGCTCAAGTAGGACCTCTTTGTTAAGGGATAGTAAAATTAATACTTTTACACTCTATATTACACCCACACACAGACATATAATGCACATATGGCGCTTAAACATCAATTATTTTGCCAGAATAATGCAGCAAAAAAAAATCATTAACTCTCAGTGTCTCAGCTTAATATATGTCTAATACTTACCTATCTCACAGGAGTGTTGTGAGGCTTAATTAATTAGTGACTGTAAAGCACTTTGTGATCCTCTAATGAAAGGTGCTACATAGCACAAAGTATTATTAAAATCATTAGGACCACAAAAAAGCCCTGTGGAATTCCAGCCTACACTGTCTGTTGGGGTTGGGAGTGATCTTATTATTAAAAGGCGACCGTCAGACTAATTTTCATAATTTTTTCAAGATCTCTTTTTTTTTCCTCCCTTTGCTGTTGTGATAGCATGTTAGTAGCTAGAAATTTAATCTTATCATCTTAATAACATACACTCATGTAGTTTATTACTGCAGGGCTAAAGAAGAGAACAGGGCTTTTGGCACTCATCTGGCTTTCCCTTTTAAGAAAAAAAATAAAAATAAAAATTGAGAGACATATTTTGACACCTTCCCACACTCCACCCCACCAGGACAGCCGATCATATGAGATGGCAGGATACTCACTAGAGCTGCATGGGAAAATACTGCTGTGGTTTTCATTTCTCCCTCCTTTTTTTTCCCCTTTTCTTTCACATACAAAAAAAAAAAAAAAAGGCACAAAACAAACCCCAGCTTATTACACATAAATAGGCTACAAAGACTGTCTGCTTTCTTTATATAAAAAAAACCTCAAGCGTTCAAAGTGTCGGCTTCTATTAAACACACACAGTCCTAACCGATCTGGAGCCTTCTTCCCACTCTCCATGTAAGAGCTGAGCAGCTGTAAGGCACACGAGCTCCTGTCCTGAGAGTGTGAATTTCTGGGAAACCATCTACACAGCAGGCTTCATCCTGGGAAGCCACCCTGCACCCAGCCCTCTGCCACAGCCCACACTGCCAGGCTGGTCTGGACCTGTGCTGAGCACAGCCAGAGAGCCAGCAAGCTAATTAGGACAGCCCATGGTTCAAAGACCTGTATGTTTGATAATTTAAGCATTTTCAAAAAGTAATAATACTAATAATGTGTAAATACACTGGAAACGCCATGCAAAATTGCTGCCTTCGCTGGTAATTAGATTATATCAGATGCAAACTACCCCCAGACTCAGCCACAGTGGTATAGGACTGGCTAAAGCTCCCCTCTTTCCACCTTCCGTCATGGATACTTGAACAGTAAAATGACAGCAAAGAGTTGTGTACAGCTTCACCCCCCCACCATCTCTAGCCAGGAGACAGAGCTAGAGGCAGCCACACATGATGCTTCTCTCCCAGCTTTGCTTGTGGTTCTCAGAGAAGACTGTCAGAAAACAACCAACGCATGGTCCTCACCCCTCTCTGCTGTGAAGGGAAGGCAAGAACAGCCTCTTTTGTGCAAGGAAATCAAGAACTGGGCCGTAAACCATGGGAGGGCAGAATAAGCTTAATGACAAGCAACTCCCTCTTCAACAAGACCACCTCCTCCCCATTTGGAACCAGCATATTCAGACATATCATACAAGACAGGGGACTTCTTGGCTCTAAGCAAGTGACAAATTAATTTCAAAGGACCTTTAAAACTATAGATGTTTTTCTACCAGCCCTAAAACGGCATGGCCACATTCTCCTGCCCAAGACTGCTTAAGAGTAAAACATGCCTCCTCGTATCAGTAAAATTTGGCAGGATCAGACATTGTATTTGATCAAAATCTAGCTCCTTGATATTCTGCACTCTGTATGTTCCACTGAAATGATGATAGCTTCATCAGTCTAGAAGATGCAAGGAGAAAACCATGCCTTATATGTAATTCCGGTAGATCAGTATTATAGCAAAACACTGTTGTTTTTCATCTCCTCTCTTCCTCTTTTGCATTTTCAGACTCTTCAGTTTGGTCCCTGATCACCAATTTGCCAAGAGCTTTCTGCAATTTTTTTTTCCACAAAATTTACAACAAAGAGACAAGTGAAAAAAAAAAGCTGCAGTCTGTTCAAGCTTGCTCCTTTCCATTTACATTTACTTTCCCAACATTAATCCTTCGCAAATCTCTAAAGGTGTACTTTCGGACATCTTAAATCCTGTTCAGCTACAAAGTGCTATCACCTTCAAACAACTCTCATCAAATAAATCTCTTATTAATTTAAATCAAATTAATTCAAAATGATCTTTTCTATCACCATATGCTTCAGAGCACAGCACGCATTAGTAGTCATCTAGCCGCTGGAATAAATCTAACCTTTTCCTATGGGTATAAAACAGACACTTGGTCATTTCAGAGAGTCTAGGAGTAGCATTTCGAAATAGATGGTTTGAGCCTACTTCCAGGCACACTTATTTCACTTAAAGCTCACTACCGGGGTAATCATGCAGACACTTTCAGGAGAAACTGAAGTCAAAAGGTGATTTGTCTGGAGAGGCAACACAGGGTGGAATATTATAGTATCATGCAACCAAAATGAAGAACTCTAAAATAGTTTTTATTCCAGGGTACCTGAGCATGGCAGTTTGCTGCTCTGCATTTCTGACTCGCCTGCTGTGGAGAGCTTGCTCCTACCAGACCTCCACTGCTACCCATCCAGGATGGGGGAGCCCAAGAAGGCAAAGATTTGCTTTGCTCTGGCTTTCAATCAAGCATCTAAAAATACTCTGTGAACATGACAACCTGGTAAACCTCAATGAAGCTTGTGAAACAGGCAAATTAATATCACTGCCATTTTACAGATGGAATTACCTACAGAGAGATGCAAAAATCAAGCTGTTCAAGGTGATGTGCAGGCAGCACTTCTAGCTACTGACTGAACCTGGTTTCTTTTGATGTCCAGACCCATATCCCTCTCCTGCATGTATTTCAGCAGGGAAAGCATCACCCTAGCACTTGGCAAAAGGCCAAGATCCTGCAATTTAATAAGGTACAGAAAGAACACCTCATGCGAAAGTCTAAATGCTCCAATATATCATGACAGTTATGGGATATAACCTGACATTTTATTTGTATGTAAATTAGTGTCCAAAACAGCATAAAAAGGCCACACTTTCAGAGAATATTGTGCCTTTGCTTCTCTGTTCTGCATTCACCTAAAATCAGCTTTGTGTATTAAAAGTAGTTTAATTTTTATGTATTGATGCTGCTTTGCATGCTCCCCAATCTGTTGTGATTGCACCACAGAGAGAACCCAGCCTGATTTGCTTACTGCAATAAAATAACCGGCTTCTGCCAGGACTGACGCCTCCTATGAGAACCCTGCCATCCTCACTGAATCTTCTGGTTATTCCATTAATTTCCTGTTGTTAAACTTTATAGGATTGTAGAACATTCTCTATTAGATGAGACCAGAGGTCCATTTAGTCTGGTGTTCTGCCCTGGAGAGCAGCCAAGAGCAGATCCTTCAAAGAAGGTTCAACTGCCTTTGGACAGATAGAGAATCACCTCCTCTGTGAAAAATAAATTGCTCCTAATCCTCAATACTTAGACCATGGCATACTTTCTGAAGAGTAAGAGGGTTTATAGCCCTTAATTATCTCTCATGTTCTACAATTTGTCATTAAATAAGTCTGTATATCCAACTGTATATCCACTTTCCAATGAAAGTGTCCAATATTTGTATAACATTGTGATGATCCTGGTTATCAGTGATATCTTGTAGCTCTCTCTTTACAATCCAATTACGAACTAAAAAAGAGCAAATACTTTAAGCAATTTGAATTTTCTTCTTGTCAATGAAGTAGAGTTTCACCTGTCTTGTACTAGTGGGAACTGAAGATCTAGGCTGGGGCACACCTATCACATCCCCTCTATTGAGCCTGTCTTTAGGGTAAATAACCACTGTCTTTCTAAACTCTTCTAGTAGGTGTGGCGATCTCATATGTTTCAATTTCTTTTCAGCCTGAGTAAACTCAGTGCTCTTTGTAATCCAAATGTCCTTTGAAGACAATGGGAGTTTAGGGTTTGCAAATGACTCAGAACTGAATCCCAGTTGAGTGCATTGGCAGAGGCAATTACAGTGCTGCCTTGAGATGAAGAGTGAGGAATGAAGGTGACCTCCCGGCTCCTAGGCAAGAGCAATCAGGTATGGATGCAAGAAGTGACTCATCTGTTCTTTTGCATTAACAATACTTATCCTATTTCCCTTGAAGCTAATGGCAAAAGCCCCACTGACTTTGAGAGGAGGGAGACAGATGTACTGCTGCTTTCTGCCAGGTGAGGCCTGTGATAGGATAGAAAAGCATCAAAGTTCCCTTGCCCCAAACTTCAGTCAAATGGAACCAAAAATTATTTGGAAGAAGAAGAGCAGATGGTTTTGGCTAGCATTTCAGAAAAGTTCAAATAAATTTGTTTCCAAGTAGAGAGAAAAAACAGCAAAAAAAAAAACAACAACAGCAAAAAAAAAAAAAAAACCACCACTTGAAACAGGGTTGAAATTTCAGCTGGATCAAAACTAAAACGAGGGAAGAAGGTAGAAGTCTATAGCCTGGACCTGAATCATCACCGGAGAGGGCATTATTGTAGCACTTTTCCCGAAAGACTAGAAGCAAAATGAACATGAGTTTGCAAAAATGTCCTTTTTTTTTTTTTTAAGAAAAAAATTGGCAAGGGTTTCCAGACACAAGTTACACAGGTAAGAAAGGGCAAGCAAGGGCAACAGGAGTTGAGCCCACGTACATCAAAGTAGACTTTGGCTTTGGGTACCTATCCAGACTGAGCCTTCAAAGGTTTTCGAATGTTGCCCTGTTGTTTAGCTAGAATCTTGTCTAAGCTTGCTCAGGAGAACCCACATTCAGAAGTATGGGAGAAGGGAAAAAGAACACACACTTTCCAAACTGTGATTTCAAAACAAAACAAAAACATGTAAATCTACATGCTGCAGGGTAATACTGGTAAGCGTGGCTAGCTATTGTTGCTCCATGCATTTCAATTTCCATATATTAGCATTCATTGCTGACATTATTAAATCCAAAGTTATTTGGATGCTTTGATCAGCAAATTGAATTTTGAGTCTCTATATGCTGTACCTATATTCACGTAAAGTTTACAAAACTATTATGTTTCCTTATTCTAACTCTTCCCCCCACATGCTGTGAGTTTCCATTTATCCCACAGCCATACATTCCAAACACAGATTATTTTATTTAGTAATATATTCAAGAATTTAGATAAAAAGAAAAGCAATGGAAAATCTTTGGCAATCTCTACATAAACAGTTTCTATACATTTGGGTTGAATCATCCAGTAAGCTCTCATCTTGATATGCCTGTGACAAATAAAACTTTCATCACCAATACACCCTCTTGACTTGGAGGTCAGGGTACAAGGAGATCTGTATTACAAAAATTTCTTATGCCTTTTACGGCTATCAGAAAAATTAACATGCCATTAAACATAAGCATGTCAGAGTTTTGGCACTGATTTTCCACTCGGCACAAATAACCCCACTCTCCATTGTGAATGGGAGAGAAACAACAGCAGTGGCAACCACAACAAAAGAGTGGATTGTGTGTTGCCTACATAGAACAGAAAGCTGTGCCTATTCAAGAAATCTTGGCCATTTGTCAGAAATTAGAGAACTGATGTTGGAGCCCAATATTAGTTCCAGCCAAAGCAGTGGTGAATTACCTTGCCTTTGGAATCATCCCGATTAACTAGGAAAGACTGTTGCAGCACGTATCATATAGTCCTCATGCAGGCTCAGAAACACGAAGCCACTTTCTTAACACAACTAAAATGGGGGGGGTGGTGTTAGGAGGAGATCAAACCCAAAGCAAATGCAAATGGATTCACTGTGAGTAGTTTGTCTATTATTTGCCCTTTTTATCTCTTATTTATGTTTCTTTTTAAGCTGAGGAATGAAGTGAAATGCCAATGAGAAAGCCACACTTATAATGCCTCCACCATAGTGATTTGTTATGAAAATGCTTTGAAACAGAGAAGCATTTTTCAGATAGCCGTAAGAATCAAATGCACATACTCTCTGAGGAATATAATTTGTTTTACCCATTTCAGTTCTGGTTGGTAATGGGGAAGGAGGGCACAGAGTAAAGAGACTCCTTGAGACTGCTGATGTGGCTTTGAAGCAGCTTCATGTAGCGAGGGCTGGCATTCCTTTAAAACTGGCAAAAGGTGCCAGCGTCAGCCTGTTGACTGCTGGATGAATATATATAGTGCAAATAATGCTGTTCTTGAATCAGTTTTTGCCCAACTCCCACATAAACTTTCCATGGGAAAATCTCATAATGCCTGCATAAGTGATTTTATGAATCTAGCTTTTAGCTTTTGACAGAAGATTTCTTACTCTACTGGCTTTGATTCTTTATTGCATTAAGGGGTAGTGCCAAAAGCCCTCACATTAGCTGCGACCATACAGACATCAGAAATTTAATTTAAACTGTGGCAATCTGCCAGGATCATAAAACACACACAAAAAAAGATTTTAAAAATTATAGTTTTTTTTTTGAAAGCGAAATATGTAATTTCCACAAACACAAGGACAATATAGGTTGCAGAATCTGCATGCTAAAACTACCGATACTTGAGTAGAAATCTGCAGTCCGCAGAGAACAAACAGAAGTGGTCAGTTGTTTTTCCCACTGAAGATACATTTTGAAATGAGTTGGACACCACTGTATCTCTTTTCCATCAATAATCTATCTCAAAGTTCCTTTAAGGAAACAAAAAAAACTCTAAGAACTTCTCTAAAAAAGTTACATGGAAGTACAACCACAGATTACGCTAACACTTCCATTCTCAAAAATCCCCTATACACAAGCAAGCCTTACCGCACTGCTCCTGTCTTCCTCCTCAGAGCTGCCTTCTCACCACCTCAATTCCCAATCCAGTACCTCACCAGTTCTAAGAAATATCCGGCAATGATGTAGGGATGATTTGTTGCACTGAGATATATACCACAAAAATGGAACGCTTTTGCTGTTTTCACTTATAAAGAAAGCAACTTATTAAAGCAGCTTCTGGGTTCACTGGCATCTTACAGTCTAAAAAAAGTCCCAAAATTATTTGCAGAGGCTACAACAGCACCTTCTTTGAAGTAATGTTGCAACTTGTGCAAAGGAATTTGGGATGTACCTGAGATCTGAAGGTGCGGGCTACAAATTAACACAGCCAATTAGGTGGAGAGGCTGAGAGTCCAACACAGATGGGGCAAGATAACTACAACTGAACACAAGGACTGCCAAATGTAAGCCAGTTGGCTGAGTATAGATCATGTCATCCTGCTCAGCTAGCTGCTGCCCAATCAATAATCTGTTGCTGTTTGCTCTCCCCATGCCAATCAATCCAAGCTAGGACTGCTTCTAATTTTCCAGTCTAGGAATAGCTTCAGAACATCCACAACTGTTACTTCAAACAACTCAAGAAATAAATGTTTCATCTGCACATCAGCGTGCAGATTCTTCCCAAAATGGGACTAGTCGAGAGTAAATAATTACTCCTGTAACAGCCTGATCTGATAAACCACAAGACATAAGGCTGCAAAAGTGATCTTTGTACCATTAGCAGTCAGGAGAGAATCCAGCTTCTAAAATTACTTGATTAACTGATACAGGACCCAAAAACTCTGATAATTCTGTAGAGAATGTTTCACAACAGATACAGCCATTTTTTTAGAGATTAGTATTAGCTATAAATTTCTTATCCCCTGAAATCTGGTACAACTGGATTTATGCTGCAAAGATGCCTTGCTTTACAAAAAGACAGAGATGAAATCAGAGACAATGAAATTTAGGCATCTCTTCAACAATTATTTTGTTAAGCAGTATGTATTGAAAGAATAAGAATACATAAGAGGAATTAGAAATGATCTTCATAACTTATTCGTGGCTTCTCTTCTTGTGAGTAATGAGAACAGCCCAAGATCACACAGATAAAAATCTTAATGTCATAAGACATTCATTTAACCATTTGTATGTAGATAACAAGATGAGCAAATATATGCATACATGAAATAAAGAACAGAGACTGCAATAAACAGAAGTCGTGTATTTGTGAAGCAGCTGATACTTGGGTCTTCCCCAGCATGAGAATCTACTGTTCAAACCAAACATAGACTTGAGTCGTCCTTTGTTTTTTAAAAAAACAACCTTTTGTATCATTGAATCCCCCAGCATCTTGACAGGCCTTGGCCCATTAATAGAAAAAAAAAAATTACCCTTTATAATTCCCAGATCAATTTGATTTCCTATCTTATTACACACCAAGTTGTTGCAGCTCTGGATCTCCTTTGAGTTTAAACCAAAAAAACCCAACTTCACTAGTAACACTTACTCTTCAACCGCACACAGCAGAAGCTCCCCATTGCTCCCATTTTGCCTGCTCACAAGATGGCATGCTTGTCTCACTTCACCACACGAATAAGTCTGTATTACACTCACAGCATCAGGGATAATTAAAGGTTAGGCACGGAGCTGGTAGCGCTGTTAGTGAGCTGAGCAATGCACTCCCAAACCACTGATGGCCCCAGTGGTGCTGCAGGTACACTTGTGCTGGGGTGCCCACAGTCCCCAGCACACACAGACCTGGTTCTCTCTTGCAAAGTTCAAACACAGGACCTGGAAATTGCAAATCCCAGAGAAAAAAAAAAGTACCTTCTTTAGCCCAAACTGAACTTTATCTACCTAGAATGGTACCAGCATCTGAGCTAAAGTATAGCTGTGTAAATCAACAGTGCACTGCAATCTGGGCAACATACACACAGTTAATTAGAATCTAAAATTACTGAAAATTATGATCTCCCTTGCATCTTTCTAACAGCTTCACATATCGATGCCTAATGTTTCATTATGTTTCAATTTGAATCATAACTGTAAATCACTGGCAAAACAGAAGAATGAGACATAAGATAGGGGAAGGGAAGAGGATGCATTACAGAGAGACTGGGTTTGAGAAACTTCATGAAATAATAAAATCAGCAACAAAAATACTCAGACACAGAAAGTCTACAGCAGGCAGTGGAATGAAGATTAAGTGCGGCAGACCCAGTGGTTCACTCATCACAGTTAGAGAGAGTTAAGACTTGTTTGAATTTAAATAAACATCCTTTTTTCTTTTTATTTTCTTTACAGACAGGAGTGGGGAATAGAAACAATAGGAACACTGTTATACCTGTTGATTTCACTCATATTCATTGTAAAGGCTCTAAGAAAACATAAAAGATGACACCTTTTATTTTAGCTATAGCAAGAGTGCGCAAAGTCTAGGACTTCAGTTCATGTGGCAAGTACATACATTTAATTGTTCACACAGATACTTTGAGTTAACCAGTGTCCTTTATACAGGTAACCAGCTGCTAACCATTTTCTCCAAATCCCTACATTTTGCCCTGAAATCACAGCATCATAAATTAATTTTGAACAGAGCAAAAAGGAAATATATGTTAGGCTATGATGGAGCAGGGATGCGAACACTGTAACTGAGGAAATATCAGTGGCTTAGGCATCAAGGTGGGCAAAAAGGAAGACCACTGTGCCGGCTCACACTGGCACCATGATGCTGTGCATGCCGGGAACGGTGAACGCACAAGAAAGCACTAGGCAGGGATTTCTTTTCATTGTCAGCTAAACTGCTTCCTGTAATTATAAATATATAATTGTTAAAGCAAGAAAATTATTTAACTGCACTGACAAAAAATTAATTCCCAAAGAATATGCAAAAGATTAAGCGACACCAGTCTATCAGCATAAGATAACTGTGGCAATCCAGCACTTCTGAAGCAGACAACCTGGCATATTACTTGCTTTGGTACATGAGAAAAATCCAACATCAGATCATGGGTACATCTAAACTGTGGGATACACTTCCGCAGCTTCCAGCTCTAAATGCACACCCTGGCAACATCCTGACTACGCATCAGAAAATCTGGTTTGGCACCATTCTCCTACGCACTTTGGACTCCATCAGTAGAAACCCAAGCGAACAGATGAAGTGCAACATGCGCCATCCAGCAGATAGGGGTTATGGTGCCTGGCCTGCAAGAGAGATATGGCAACTGCTTGTTGCTGGCTTATTCTTCCCATGAGCATTTCACATTTCAGTAATATTAAAGAGACACTTTCTGCTCTGATTTATAAAGCCATTTTTTCATTACTATTTTACCTTTTTCTTTTTTTTTTTTTTTCCTTAAAATAGTTGATCATAAAAAGAGAGGCTGGTCAGTCCTATGGATAGATGAGTAGCCAAGAACTGGGAAATGTCTCCTAATTTCCTTTGTCTCCTCAGAAAAGCAGTATCACATGCTAACTGCTCCCACTTGAAATCACCCATATCATGGCTATGTTTATACTGTTTTCATAACACTCATCAAGAAGTGAGCCTGGTCTTGAGGCCAAATGACAAGGCAGAGACTGAAACTCTACTACTTTATTCTCAAGTCAGCTCTTTCCATTTGAACTGGTCCATCAGGGTCTAAAGTCTCACTTCAAACAGCTGCATCACAGATGATCTAACAAGACAAATACTCAAGTGAGTTATAGAAAGTATATACAGAAAGTACTTTCTGTATAGAAAGTACTAAAGATGGAAGATGACAATGTTTTGTTGTATCTTCAATCTAGAGAGGGACTGGGGTACCATACAGAAAACGACTGAAAATTGTATTACAAGTTGAAATGGAAAATAGTAAGGAAGAGTATATGCAAGGAAGAGTGTATGCTCTGTGAAAGAACAATCCATGGCACCTTATTAATGAAAAAAATTAACCACAATTATAAATCATACTTCAAAAGGCCTTGCTATGTCCCAGACAAGATTCTTAGCAGAAAAAGGTAATAATGTCACATCTGACACTGCATTAAGGAAACTATTTAAAATGTTAAAGAAAGATTAATTTTAAATAATATTAATGAAGATACAGAAGATGGGACTCTTGTCTACATGAACACGTGCAGTGCAGCTCATTTAGACTAGCAACACAATTGCTAGCAGCAGGTAAACATTAGGAAGGGAAAAGCTTAGGATCATGTTGGCATAAGAACAAATAGACTAGCCATGATTAACTTTGGGCTGAAAATGAGAAGGAAGGGTTTTAACTGACAAAGCAGTGAGGCTATGAAACATCCTTCCACCAGATGCAGTCAAGGCAAAAAAAAAACCTACCTAATTTTAAGATGAAGATGGGTCATTTCATAAAAGGGATTACATATGCTGATTGAAGTTCAAAGAGCTACCCACTGCTCACAACTGCCACAAAACTTCAGGACAACGTACACTAACCCACTTTTTTCAGGGTATGCACAGCCTTACCACTATTCCTTAAAACTGCATGTGCCAAGGGCACAGTTTCCTCAAAAGCAGATAGGGAAAGGCTATTCTTTTGTCTCTATCCATTTTAAGAAATATATTTATTTTCACAGTGACTTTCTGCATTACCCATAAAGCCAATAGTCTTTAAAAGACAGTATCTTCCACCTCCAAAGAAAATACAAGACATGTAATGTTTCTTACTTGGGCAGTAGGAATTAACTGTAAGATTACCAGTATCAAAGCCCTTGTCAAAATGCCACTTCCACCCTTTTGAACTGTCTTACCAGTCATTTATCTGTGTGACACTGCTATACTCCAAACAGGCACTGTACAATTCTTTTTGTATTTTAAAGATTTTAATCTATTTAGATGAAACCAATAGGTTTGGGTGATGCCTGCTGTTCTCTCTACTGAAGAAAATGAAACTTTTGCTCCGATTCAATGGGGACAGAATGCTATCCATCTCCTTGCTCATTCCTGGAGCCACCCCATCTCCCTAGCTTGTTGCAACACCCCTGTTTTCAGGTAACTCACAATGCAAAAGCAAATATGGCAACAGATAGCTAAGCAGAGAAGCCTTATGTGGTCAAACTGACCAATGCAACCCTCACAATTCCTAAAAAGCTTTTTATGGGGTTCATTTGGGCCTGACCAACCTTCACACATTAATTTGGTTCAGCTGTGTAAACACCAAGTCATTTGCTCAAGTTTCTTCTTCTTCCACAATAGCATGATATACTATTCTTTTTTCTCTTTTATTGCACTGAAACACATTTAAATATGTATTTGTTTATGGTACATACTGTCTGCTAGAACCAGGGCTCTTTGATAATCCATGATCTGGCAGGCCTTTCCAGCATCCAATTTCTTTCTGATATGCCACATAAAGCCTTTTTTTTCCATTCTGCTTGTGAGAAATGCATATTCAAGATTTCTCCTGCTAAGTAGGCACAGTGTGGAGGAGAAGGTAACCCTGACAGAGTTCAAAGTAAAGCTTACCAACATTTCTTGGCTGTCGCCAAGTCAAGCAGAGGGTGCAACAGGCAGATCCAGTAGCCAAGATCTGAAGATGCAATTTTATGATGGGCTTAAGCCATCATAAGCCATTGGTCCTGAAGAAGCCCTGCCCTTCCCTTCACCCTGCCCTGTGCCTGCACCCACACTCTGGCCAAAAACACCCTGATCAGCCCTGGGGCTGGCAGGAGGCTGTTTGGACTGTCCCCTTCTGTGGCAGCTCAGGCTTGGATTAAAAAAGCCTACTTCTCCTTGGGAAAGCCATTTCCCAGTACATTTTCAGCCCAACTTTGCAAATTCAACCAGCACTAGAACTGCACTAGCACTAGTCCCACCAAACCAGGAAAGGGTCACACACCTGAAAAATCTCCAGCAGAGTCCAAATCAAACCATTACCACCTGCTCCTCACCCCAGAAGCACTACTAAGCAGTTCAGCACACTGAAGGTCCACAGCCAGAGCCCATAAGTCTCATTTGCCTGACCAAGAGAAGGCTGCATGTAGGCCAACCACTACCACCCACCCGATGTAACCAAGTTCCTGCATGTCTGCAGCCCTCCTCACCAGTGCACGAGGAAAGCAAACCATCAGGAATAGTGTGGGTGAATAAAAGTACGCTATACCATAAAGGAGGGACTGGTTTAAAACATAGGAGGTTTTTTTAAAAATGGAAAGAAAAAAAAGAATCTTTGAGGAGAAAACTATCTGGCAGAAAATGTAGCTGCTGTCTTCAGAAAAGTAAAATCATTATTGCAAGCAAACTGATTCATTAAATAACATGCAGGGGAGGGGTTATAATGTCCTCCTTGTCATTAAAACACTTTGAAACTATAGTTCTGTAAGATATACTAATGATATTCAGCTTTTATATTACACAGCAGAAGCTATGCCAAGTGGAATTTGTAGTGCTGTGTTACACAGGAGTTCAGGTTAGAAAAGCAGTTATCAGTTCACATTGACTATAAACATATTTAAAATGCACTGACCATACCATGCAGAAACCAGATGTAAAGGTGATTTCCCATCCACACCCTTCAGTACATTCCTCCTCCACCCAGCAACCTCCTTCTACGAGCGAGAATCCCAGTTTTGGCATACTTTTCTCAAAAATTAAAAGCCTGATTGCATGATGGAAGTCTAATCAATTATTTTTCCTCCCCATGTCCTCATTTGAATGCTACTAATAAAGAACAACACTATTGGAAATAAACTATCAGTTTATGCTTACAAGTTTGCCCAATAGTTCAAGGAGTTTTATTTCAGTGAAATTAAGTTCTGGTGCTTATTAAAAATAGCAAAATGCAGGCCTCAGAACCAGTGGAATTGGCAAAATCAAGTTTCCATGTGATTTATCAGCTTCACTGTCACAGTAACTAACTCAGTGCATTTTTTTTGCTTGGTTCTTTTTGTAAGCTGTCAGGAGAAGTCATTCTATCAAACAGAAATGTAACACTGTTTTATGGCTTATCTCTTTTGCCCTGGGTTACATCAGTAAGTCATCTCCCCCTGTCAACTTGACAAGAGTCTTTTTGGTGTTGACCTTAAAAGGACACAGCTGTGACAACTTTGGGTTTTTTTTCTGTTAATAGTTCTCAACTGAATACTTGTTCTTGTTAGTCTGGGGTCCTCATCTGGCACTGTTTTACCCCACGAACAGATTGAGCACAAAGCTTTGGTCATCCACTCCGATAGTATCTTCCTGCCTTTATTACAAGAGGAACTGGAGAAGTCAGGGGTAGATTTTACTCCAGCAAAATCATTACTGATTACAAGAGGTCTTCTAGATTTGGTCTTACTTTCTTAATGCTCTGTAATTAATGAGTGTGTACATAGATCTTTATTTCCACAGCCCTTTGCTCAAGATATTAAGAACTCCAATCCCTGGACTCAATCCCCCCCAGCATTTTCACATAAATAATTGTGTCTGACTATCTCCAGGTCCCAGAATTTGAAGATAGTATCAAACTGCTCGGGATTTCAGAATAAAGAAGGAATAATATACTATCAACTATATATCATCAACTTGTCTTACTATAGTACCCCAGCTAGGGGATATTTGGAAAATATAAAAACATTTAGGTAATCTGAAATCAGCACTTAGTATTTCTGCCACACATCATCTAATAAATACATTATTGATTTAATGAAATAATATGATTTTGTGCCAAATCTCTCATAAAGAGGTACAGGTACATGTCGTATTTCAAATTCCCTGCACTCTGTGCACTGATGTTTATTTGCACAGATACAGGCTTTAATAAGTAATTTACGTATCACCAGTTTTAATCATGATTTAAATTGGCAGCCCAAAAGCATCAATGCACACATACAATGAGGTTAAAATTGTTTATGTCTTCACTGTATTTCTGAAAAGTGACAACTCAGGAAATAATTCTTAAAAGACGTCAGCTGTAACTAAATGTTGTTTTATCAAAGGAAGAAGTCTTTCTTGGGTTAATGACTTGTATACATCGTATCTACAGGCACTTAATTAAGAAGCTACACAGCTCAATACCACCTTTTGTGCTTGCACATGTTTTTATGTTGATACATATTACAGATTTCATTTCATGCTTTATATTTATTAGATGATAAGGGGGTTTATGGTTTACAAAAGCTGGAATTATATTAAAAATCATTTAAAAACTCCTTAAAGTATTGTTCATCAGTTCAGTGATGCCTGAGATATGCAAGAAAGAAAAAAAACAACCAAAAAAAAGAATTTACAAAACCTGTTTTGCATTTTAAACTAATTTAAACGAAGAACTACATGTGATTTGTTCACTGTACAATTGTTCATCCAATTGTGTTGGTTTATCACATTCTAGATGTAACAAATTTCATCATCTCACACTCTGTTTTCATCCACAGAATGGAAAATAAGGAAAAGGAAAATAACCTTTCTGCTCCTTTTGGGGTTTCTTGGGTTTGGGGTTGTTTTTCTCTTCTCAGTTTCTGGTAAGCTTTATTTTGAAAATGAGTGCCACTGAGCAGAATGCAAAATGGAGAAAACAGTGTCACTGCACCAGCAGAGGAAGCCTCTGGCAAAAGCAGTTTAATCACTTCCACAAACTGGTTCCAGGTGTTTAGCTAGCCATTTCCACCAGGACTGTGGTGTGACTTTACTTAAAACTTTGGCAGCAAATAGGTAAATAAACATAATCAAACAGTACAGCAAGCCGTGTAGACTTAGGCCTTAACACAGATAAAAATCTGAAAGTCTTATTTTTAAAAGGTAAATATTTAAGTTTTAAAAAAAAAAATATATAGTTTTTTCCTGTTTAAAAAAATAATTTCTTTCTGAAGCATTATGTACCTTTATTATTCATATTAGACCAGTTAGGAGTCCGATGACTGTTTTAATATATACTGCAGTAGTTTCATATAACATCTTTCGGGATAGAAAACATGCTTTAATATGCTACACATTAAAAATCAAACCACATACATGATGCTACCAGTTTCACTATGCTCCTGCAAGTATCTGCAACATCAGACTATTAGGCACGATGATCACAGAAGAGAAAAACCTAACTGGCAGAAGTCTCAATGGGCTTAAACCAGAACAAAAAAAGTGTACTTAATTTATGAGCTGAAAGTCTGTCTGCAGTTTGGCACATCCAGCACATCACACCATGTAATTTTATAAAAATCAAATAACTTTGCAAATCACTTCAAATATTTCCTTTCTCATTGGTTTTCATCATGTTTGAAAGGAGGGAGGAAAAATTACAGGATGAAATGAAAGGAAAAATGTAATGATCTAGGACCATAACTCTCCTGAACGAATGTTCCTACATTTTTGGATTATGGACCACTGTCAAACTTCAGACGTAACAGGGAACCACTATGCAGCCTGCACATCAAACTTTTAATTAAAACCCCTAAATGGATGATATGATACTGCAGATCAGTATCATGCCATGATTATATGTGTCTGCAGACCATAATTTGGAAACAAATATATTAAAGGATTAATTTTCCAAAAGGGAATGCTAGTTTCTGGGCTTCTTGGAATAGCCATTCTATCTATTGAGACACAGTATCTCAGCATGCAAATATCTTAAGACCTCCAAATCTATGAGGTTTTAATAGTACAAGTGAAAAACACTAGTTTGAGACAGGGTTTTTTCATTAAATGTCATGAGACAATTCCAAGATGACTGTATGAAAAAAAAAGACTACTACTTTATCCTGATATTTTCCTCTCAATTTAGATTGGATTATTGGATTGGATTCTGTTGGGGGGGAAGCTCGTGGGGTTTTTTTTGTTGTTTTTTTTTTTTTCCGCTAAGTAAAACTGACCAGACTCGGAACCTCTTTATTATAAAGTACCCATAAAGTGAGGTCAACAAAGTGATTTACAAAGGTGTCCTAGAAAGGACCAGCCTATGAACTGAAAAGCTCTACTTGCTTCAGTTCAGGCTTATCACTGCAGAATGTGGAGCAGAGTGTTGGGGTTTATATATAAACACACATATATATTATTTGTTAGCATCTGTGTTTACAATATAGAACACAAACAGGTTTCATATATATGTGCATATGAAGGCGTTCAGAAGGCAAATTAAAAAAAAAAAAGGGGGGGTGGGGAAGACTATTAATTTTAAGGGCTCTAAATTTGTTTAGGGAAACGGTGGGGGGGAGAGGGGGTGTTGTCCCAAGCTGGAGTGGGACAGCCGCGGTTGCCGGTTTCTGCCCCGAGTGACAGAGAGGGGGAAGCGCCGTTAATCACCGCGTTCTGGGAAAAGGCAGAGAAAGAGGGAGCAACCGCTTTCCGCAACACTTCCTGCGATAAGGCAGCCAGCGCTGGCACACGGACACGGACACACAGGCGCACACACACGAGGCTGCAAACGTGACCCATAGCCCTACACCCAGGCATCTCTCACACACACACACACACACACACACACACACAAAGACACGCTAAATCCTTTCAGCTCCCGTCCGACGTGCTGCAGGGGGTTCCGGGGTCCGGGCAGGGGAGCCCGCTGTTCCATCCCTGCCTCCCCCCGCACCAGCGGCGGGCAGAGCCGGCGGCTCTCCGTGACGCTCATTCAAGACACGGACCCAGAACGTCTAAGATGAACAAAGGAATCTCGGCTGATACAGCCGAGTTTGGACTTCTTTCTACTTTTTTTTTTTAAACTCAAGGACGATCCCAGCAAAACTTCCTTCGCTCGGAGCCAACGCGGTACCCGCGGCCCTTTCCCAAGGCTCTGAGAAGTCTTTAAAGACTTGGAAAGAGTTGTAAATAAGATAGAGGAGAGAGAAGTACCGGCATTAAGGCCAACACGTCCCTATATCATCCGATAACTTCCCCTTACATGCACACTACAATACGAGTTTGCTGATCACAGCTTTTCCACTGTACCAGAGCCAAGTGCGGGCAATTACTTACACTTATGTAGACTTCTATAAGAGATAACAGTTATTTCTATTGAAAAGGCACAAGCTGGGGCGGGGGGGAGGGGGCTCTTCTTTTTTTTTTTTTTTCTTCTTTTTTTTTTTTTTTACCTTTTTCGTTTTTTTTTCCTCCCTCCTAATTTGTCTGTCACTACTGACTGCTTACGAGCACAGACGGGTATCTGTGCAGGGCACGAACTCACCCGGCACTCCTCAGAGCCCCAAAGCGCACCGCCGAGTGGGAGTCCTGTCCGGGCCTGGAACGGCGCTGCCGAACACCAACCAGCCCACCCCGCTTCTGCAAAGCGCACCGACTGCCAGAGCTTGGGCCGTACCCCGCTCCCACCGGGCAGTCCCTGCGGTGCCCGGCCCCCCTCACCCCGGGGCGGGCGGAACTCGCCCGCGGACCCGCAACAGCCCCTTGGGCAACGGGGCCTCCCGCCGTGAAGGCCAGACCCAGACCCAGACCCAGACCACCACACTTGGGCACGTGAAGCCACCGCGGGCCCGGGCGCCTTCACCAGCCACGTCCCTGCGGCCAAGATAAAGACGAGCAATCTACGCACTTCTAATGCAAATGAGATGCAGCCCTCGGGCGCTTAGCAAATTGCCAGTGCATTGGGTATGCCCCTGCTCTTTTAGCTTTGTTTCCACATGTGCTGAAAGTTGAGGAGTGCTGGTTGTGTCTTACTTCCCACCACTAAAGGACACGGCACAGACAGAGCAAGTAGGAAAATGATCTTTCAGTAGCAGCGCTTACAGACCAGATGGCCTGTGCCGGCATCTTTACTTATACCCAGGGACATCTACCAGTGACATCCCACTGGTATTTCCTCTGAAATTGGTGTTGGAGCCAGTATCTCCAACAAAAGAAGGTACACTGCATCTATGGAGTCACCACCTCTGCATTCACTTTTTAAGCAAAACTGTCTGACCTTTACACATCTGAGAGAAAGGATTCCTGCAAGGAAGACGTACCTGTATTAATAAACCAGGGGCATTTTACAGGCTGCAGAAGCATTACATGAAAGAGGGCTTCCATTGCCTCAGTATGAACTCACAGGTGTTTAAAGCAGGTATTAAAAACATGATTCACCATAATAAAGACATCCCAAACAACTACTTAAAGTGATTCAAAATACAACATTTGGGGGTGGGGAGGTGACCATACACTGCATCTACTCCTCCCCTCCCGCCTTCTCCCCAGAAAAAAAAAAAACTCAGAAACTCTAATAATAATAAATAAGGAATAATGATGTTGGCAGATATTTATACTTTATCCAGAAGTACAGCGGGGTTCTTAACAAGATTAGGTCTCGCTTTCAGTTTCACTCACCACTGAACTAGTCAGCTTTGAGGACTGCACTCAAGACGTGTGGATTGTTACCTAGGAGTTACAGAAAGTGTATCGGCACATTCAAGAAAGACAGTATCATACTCTATAAGGGAAAATTATGGCTAAAACAGAAGATACAAGTCTAAAACACTGCTCAACAAATCTTTTCTTCCCCAAATGCACAATATACATAGTAACAGGAGCACCGAATACTTACTATGCTAATGCAGAGGAATAAGTGAGTATCTGTTGCGTGACTTACAAAGCGAGAGGAAAAAGGAGCAATTTTTTCATGGAAGCTTCAGATCACACAGGTGGCATTTACCTCATTCACATCCTCCTCCTTTCACTGCACTTCAATGTGAAGAAGACAGCCTTAGCAATACTGATCTCAGAAATCCAAAACATTGCAGAGACCACACTGCAGCAACAGTTGAATCTGCTTCGCATGCACTGACGTACCTCCTCAATGTCTGAAAGAAATTCCAGTTCCAGTCAGCCCACAAGAGACATGTTGCCTGACTGTACCTTGATGGTATTGTTTATGAAGAAGATGATTTACACATTCGTAATGATTTAAGCAGCTACTTTGCATACATTACAGAGAGAACCTGAAACATGTGACCTGCTTCACAGGGCAGGATTATACCTCTGTTCTTGTTGTGTCATGTGCAACCACATTATTTAGTAGTTAAAGCCCAAGCGAGCACTCTAGTATTCCATTGCCCTTGCCGCGCATGCAGTGCAAGAGTTTCGGCATGCTTCTGAAACCAAAGCTTAGCCTCCCAACTTCTAAAGATAGACAGTTAAATAAATGATATAATTGTCAAAGGGGCTCAGTCAAACCTACCACATGGTTCTGCCCACTCAGGATTATGATGTTTGCTGGTAGACTTTTTAGGGCAGGAAATCTTTCATGGTGTTAATAAATTTGTAACAATGATCATAGTCTTAGGGGCCACTCCAATACAAACTTTTATTAGCACATACACCACCTCTAACAAAGCACTGAGGATAGGTGTGTGATCCTCATCAGTTAGAAATAAACAGTAAGAATTTTAAATCCTTTTTTCCTGCATTGTTTAATTAAAAAAAAAAAAAAAAAAAAAACAAAGCTTTTCAGAAAATGCAAATTAATATCCAAAGTATGGCTGGGCTTACAGCCTGTCAGTGCTCCTCCATAAATTTAAGTTGTTTTTATTGATCCATACACTTCTAAAGTTCATTACTGCTTTGATAATTACAAGATAATTAAATACAAGACAGAGCATGTATCATGCTGGGGAATCATTTAGTGAGTGAACTGTTGTGCTGAAAAGTGGAATTCTTTCAGTCACTCACAGCGTGGTGATACATCAGTAACAAACCAAACAGGAGCTATTTTGGGGATGATCCAATGGCTACCAGAGCCACAGAGGGCAGCAGTAAAACAGAAGGTTTGGAATTAAATTGAAGTCCTGCCACACAGGCCTTCACACTTTGCAAACACATGAAACAAGAGCACGTTCACATGCAGGTTTACCTCAGCCCCAGAGCAAGTGCAGCACTTGACATATAATACGTAAAAAAAAAAAGCCAATGTCTCACAAATGTCGAATTAAGAGAGGAAAACTGGTGGGTGGAGGGGGAGGTATCTTAGCAGCACCAGGAGTGAAGGCACCAAAGCTCTGTTCACAGCTTTGCTGCTGGCTCACTTTAACACTGCAGTTATTCAGATTCCCTGTGCCTTGGCTCACCCCTCAGTACAATGGGTATAATACTTCATCCTGTCCTTAAAAGGCAATTACTGCTTGTAAAATACTCTGGGAACCTTGATTAAAATGCACTGCAGCTTTGTGATAAGTATTGCCTCTGAAAGAGCGCGCGAGCTTGGATTTGACGGTAGGAAGTACTACCTGACAGCTGGAAAAGAAAACTAATCATTCTGAAGGAGAAGTATGTGCTTGACCTATGCACACCTGTAGGTGGATCCCTCCTGGAATATTTTCTTTTTTTCAGTTACTATGTGTACATTGCAAAGAGAGTAGCAGAGAGAATGGATAATTAAAAAGGTTTTGAAAAGCTCTGGTATTTTCACCAGAGGATCAGAGTGGGCCATCTTCAAGAACTCTGATGCACAACTATATGTAATTAAAAAAAAATAATTATTTGTAATGCTCCTCAAACCCTGTTTTCATTAAGGAGGGGAGAAAAAAAAAGATCACTTTAAATATGAATGCTTTATGAATAAAGAAATTCTTTTTAAATTGATGAGCATTCATTTTCCCATACAGTCGCATAAAGTCTGAGTAGTTCACCTAAAACATAATTATCAACGTTTTAAACCACATTTTCCCCTTGAAAATACATAAATAAATAAGCACGCCAAAATCTTTTTTGTTCATTAAGAGCCAGATCCAGCAGAAAACATCTGCAGACTTCTAGACCAAGCAAGCCCTGGAAGGCCATGGGTACTGGCTGCACCTTGTGCCAACCCCAAAAATTTGGCTGGTTCAGAAAGATTTAAACAAAACAAGAAAAGCCCTGCAGCTTTACATGTCTGGGAATTGTGGAACTGCATTAGGTTTATGAATAAAGAATAGGGGTGAGAAAAAAAGCTCCTTTTAAAAAGGAGATCCCTGTCTCTCCCGTCCTCCGCCATTCCAGGTACCAGACAGTGGCTCCCCTTCCTCCCCAGCGATACCATGGAGCTGTCATCAGCAGCTGCAGCCCAAACTGTAGGGTTCACCTGCACCCCCTGCCACAGAGGAGATAGGAGGTCCCAAATCCAGTGCTCACCGCCCCTTTGCACCAATGGGTGCCCAAGCATCCAGCTCCCAGCCACACTCCTAGACATGCAGTAGCTGTCACCATCCAACCCAAAGGAGTGTCCCTGGGATGGGAGCCAGCCCAAGTTGTTCAAAGGCCACTGCAGGGCTACCACGGAGGGGCAGACGCTGCTTGGGGTGAAGAGACACCTCTGAGAAGGTGGCCTAGGGCACAGTGATCTCCCCTGAGCTAGCAGCCTCTCTTAGCTCCCTGGAAGGATCGAGCTCTACAAGCAGTCCAGGATTTCTACCACGGTCTGGAACAGACTCCAACATGCAGTGCGGGGAAAGAGCTTCGGCTACCACAGGCACCAAGCAGCACACATTTAGGTTTTGGGCTACCCTGAGTGTGTGCATGCATGCAAACACAACGAAGTAACTAACAGTGTCGGAACGGCTGCCTGCTGAAATAAAACAAAAGTTCAGGAAGTCAGTTTAGGACCAGGGCCCTGTTACTGCAGCGGATGAAAATTCAAGAACCTGCTGCTACTGTATTTGCCATGGTTTTAGACTTCTGAGAGAAATAATGTCTTTTTCTTGCTATTTCTTCATTATATCCCTCTCTGGGAAAGCCAAGAAAACTACCACTGATTTAAGCCACACTTTGTCTTCTGCCCCATTCTGAGGACCAGCCTACATTTCAGATCAACACCCAGCTCATCTCATGCGGCTGGCCCTGCATGGGGAAAAGGACCAGGCGGGTTTTGAAAAGATCTAGTAACAGTACGCCCATGTGTTCTGTATAAGGCTGTCCCAAAAGTTTGGTTTCACAGCGTTCATTTTATAGACACCTCCTCGAGAGGAACAGCAGCTGCAGTATGCTGCCTTGGTTAGCAAGATGTGATACACGCAGAGATATGTACTTAGGATAGCACAGAGGGACTTTGTGCAATGACCATATAACTGCAGACACTTTGCAGGTGTGTGTTTACAATACTATTTATATAGTGCCGAAAGTGGACTACATTAATACACAGTGTGTATGATTCACTGTCACTAGTCCTGCCTTCCAATACTGCGGACCCTAAGATAAATAACATCGCTACACCCACTCCCATACAATACACAGACTTATTAGTTTATTTATATATACAAAGTTTCCAACTGAAATTAGAGATTTTTTTAATTATAAAAACTTCTTGAATTGAAACCTTTATGAGTTGAAATGAGCCAGCTGACCAAAAAAACAGCAAACTGTGAAGCCAAGGGACTTGTATTTAAAATGCGTAAGCTGGCTATCTTAAATAAATAACATGAATCTGAACACACACTAAAATAAATCTTGTTTTTTAACAATTCTAGATACAAACAATCATCACATTTATCATTACAGCTTTATATACCTGTTGAATTACTGCTTTCAAAGCCTCACAAAATGTACCAGTATGTTTGAACTAAAATGTGTGAAGGTGCTCTTGTGGGAAACATTGCATTCTATATTAATTTTTTATTTAAAAAAAAAGAAAAAAGCTTACACAGCCTCAGAAAAAAATAAAAAAAAAAGTGGCAAAAATCCCAACTTTGTCCATTCATGATTCGATTCTTTCTTTGCCGTAATAAAATTCTATGAAAATGTTGCCAGAAACAAAGTCAATCTCCGCAAGGACTTTGTCATCTTTCTTTAAAACCAGGGAGTAATGAGCCTGAAGATGTACAGTATGCTATAAAGATGAGATCCTTGTCATTTTTTGCCCATGTCTAGCATGTAATGAATAATAAAAAAAGGAAAAAAAAAACCCTGAAACTCTAAATTCTGTCTGTGAAACAACCCAGTAAGACCCCAAGATGATGTCTTACAAATTGGAACAGCAGCAGTAGTAACATCTGTAAACTCAGAATTAAGGAGACAGCATTTCATTTTTTACACAATTTTTTAAAAGTGTTTTAAAATGCCTCATCCTATTCTACAGAATGGGCACTAAAAGCCATAAATTACTGGATCGGTAAGTAAATTCACCATCTACTAGAAAAATGATTCCTGAGATAACTCAAGAAAGTAAAAGCTGAAGAGCTTGCTGCTAGTAGTTAATGGGATAACCTGACTCCAAAATCAGAACAAAATATTTTCCTTTCATTAATAGAGGAAAAACAACAACAGCAACAAAAAAAAACTTTAAAAGGTACACAATTAGTTAGCTTTGCAGTGATTAATCCAACAACTGCAAAGCCAAAAACAACTTTAGGCACTTAACCATGAAACTGTCAGTTCTTTTTGCTTGACGATAAAGCATCCAAGAAGTAAACATTAACTTCTGTTTTTTCTATGTACGTATTCCATCACGAGAAGATGATAACCAAAGAATTACCAGGCAAGCACAGCAGAGGCTTTTTAGACCTGACAGAGGTGAGATGTGCCTGGATTATGTTTTCCTCACTGCCAGCTCTAATAAGGCAGTTCATACTGTTCCCTAAAACTTGACAGAAAGAACTGAAAATCAGACTGAAAATCTCTTTTTCAGGAAACAAAGAGCTCATCACAGTAAGAGAGCTTTGGGAATGAAGAGACCCCTATACTAACCACATCTTCTCCATATCAAGGCAAAAGCAGTCAGCAGCTCTTCCTCAGACCAACTCTCCTAAGGAAGCAAATGGAATTTCTGCCCACGTAAGGAATGCAAAAGCATATTCTTTATCATCCCTTTCAAATAAACTCCAAAACTGAATAACTACTGAACAAAATGAAAAAGGGCAGGAAGCTAAAGAGCAAACTAAAAGAACAGATCAACATATTTCTCTGACCTGCAAGTATCTAATTCAAGCACATTCTTCTTTCAAACAAGATGCCTACGAGCGTTTTGATGGCTGCTCATAATCAGATGTGTCACTCACAAAATTACAGTGTTTGGGGAGGGTACTGGGCAACTGAAAATGGCTTTTGCTAGAAGTATGTCACAAGCACATCTTTTAGTCACCTCAGAATTGCACACAACTTCACTTCACTCCTTTGTGCTGGCTGCATGTGGGTTGCTTCACAGAAATACAACTGCAGTAATCTGCTTGACAGTAAACAGTAATCAGTAAACACTATTTACTGAGCAGATACATGCCCCTGCTATTCCCTCAGCTTACCTATCCCCCATCTCTTGCCTTCCACCCTCAACCCTCTCGCTCTTGGAAATTTTAGAGGGGGGGGATAAATAAATACAGGTAGTGGAATAGTGAAATCCTGTAGCTGGCAAGGTTTTCCTCTCTGAATGGACAAATTCTTAACTCCACACAGCTCCAGACACTGAAGGATTAGATCCTAACCAGGGAAAACACAGGAAAATGGTAATAAATATCTCATGGTAATCCACAGGAACTTTGGTCCCAATGTGATTTTCGTATAGTATCCTAAAATAAATGGCATTACAACATCCATAGTCTCAGTTCATATATCAGAGCACGCTCTCCCTCTTGCCTTTCCTTCTCTCATGTAGTGCATTTTCTGAGAAAATGTACTTCTTTCCGCAAAAGTAAAGTCAATGCAGTCCCATTCCTGACTGAAAGCAGCACAGTAGCTCAGTGAAAACTACCATGAACCAAACCACACTGCAGAGGACTGCAGCTGAGGAGTGCGGGTTTATGGCAGCAGTACTCTGGTAAGGTTTCACCAGAAATTCCTTCTGACAAGACAAAGGAAGTCACAGTTTGCTGGAGATAAAAAATAAACAAATTGTATTCATATGCAGTAAGAGCACTTCATGTCATAGCGGATTTTCAGTTCTCTTTCTATTCAGGCATGTGTCTTTTGGGCAATAAATTCTGAAAACCCAGGAAGGTAAAGCTTGCTTAACCATGAGTCTCCTTTCACCCAGTAAAATAAATTCCACAGCTGCTGTTTCTTTCTCCTATGACTATTTTTTAAGCTCCCTCCCACTGATAACTCGCCACTGTCACACTCCACCATTGAAACAAAAAACTTCAAAGATGCCAGCTTTTCAGATTCTTAATTTTATCCCATTCAGGTAAAGCATTTTGCACCTGCATTGGCAGAGGTACCAGGTCATCTTTGTTAATAAAGTTTCTCACATTCACAAATAAATATTGAAACAACTGAAGAAGATATAAAAAGGAAAAAAAAAAAAAGGTAGACAAACCCATTTTAAATGTTCCTTAGATAATGCAGTACCATAGCAAATCTCTAAGGAAAGTTAAGCTGAAACTGCCATGAACACCATATAAATTTGCACCACTGGGATATTTAAGGTCCAATAAATCTTACTTTCCAATGGTTTTAAAACTCCAGAAAACAGGTTTTCAGCTCTAGACTCCGTATGTTGTAACAAAACTGTCTACCTAAAAGCTATCAACTCAGACCTGCCACCTGTGAGAAATACTTTCAGAACATACCCATGTTTGCTGAACTACCAAATTATGAAAACCTTCATTAAGAAAAAACAAACCACAAACACACATATATGCATACATAAAAACCAACCAAACAACTTACGCTTTTTCTCTTTGCATGATAATGCTCAAGAAAGTCAGTTAAAAATGCCCCTATTTCCAATTCAAATTCTTATTAATTTATTTGAACTATCTCATGTTGCAGTCAACAACATGAAACCAACAACTAATTGCAAAAAAAAAAAAAAAATGAAATGGAAAGCAATAAAATCCATCATGGTTCAGACACGATATACTGAACAACAGCAGAAGAGCCAAGAGTTAACGTCAACCTAAGAAATCACACCACTGTGCGATTTATCTGGTACTGTTAAAAAGACTAACAATTGCTAAAAAAATATCAGATGGTACAGAAAAGCATTTTATTTACTGTGCTGCAACTTTCTGCAGCTTGGTTATATCAAAAGCACATTCTGTGGACAATGAAAGTCACTGCTTTCCTTGACCTGTCAAAACCATCCTGATGCCCATGGCATGGCACGCAATTTTATGAAGGCATTTACAGCCTGTTTACATGGATATACCTGTAGTACTGGGGCTTCAGTTGCTGCATGGCTACTTCTAGGAGCCTTTCAGAGCATAGTTGGTGGGGAACAAGAAGCAAACGTGGCCGTGAAGCCAGTGGGTAGAAGCAGGGCTCATAAGCAGGTGCACCTCCTAAACCTGCTTTATATTTTCATTCCCCTTTGGGAAGCCGACTGATTTCAAACCAAAAGAATCACTTTTAAAGGTGACAGACCAAACCATGGTCCCGTCAAAGGGCAGCTATGCACTGTGGCCTGACTATCCCAAGCGGGGCAGCAAAAACGCAAGATGGAGCTTTATGAAATGTTGCTGTGTCCTGCGTCCAGTGTAACCGCTTTAAAGCAGCAAACTGTTGTAAGTGTAACAAGTAAGTGTAACTGTAGTAAGTGCGACTGTATTAAGTGTAACATGTAAATACCACAGTTCTCGGTAAGCTGCAATGTTAGGAGGAAGTTTCCTGATGAGGATCAGATTTTACTCCAGATGAAGTTAGCACAAGTTTTGTCCCTTACTGGTACATGGGGTGATCAGAGCCATAATCAGAGGGCTTTAATCAATCTTTGGTCATACCTACACTTCTGTTGCCAGGCAAAGCAGGTAAGAATAACTCTCACAAAAATTCACCTAAAAATCAAACCAGCCCAAACATTAAAAGAATTTTCTAAAAGAATATAAAAACAAAAATCAAGTTATGCTAAACTTTGTTTTCTCACTTGCAAACTTCATATTGTAAACAACTGAAGGGCACGGATGCAAAACGGATTCTTGCCTAGATTCGTAAGCTTTTCCAGGGGTTGTAATATCCTGCATCTGATGACATCATGAAACTAACAAGTAAAAGTTGGGTTTCAATTTGTTCTACTTTTCCCTCATTAGTCTCTGTGTCAGAAATAGAATAAGAACCCTCATTAAGTCACATTAAATTCTTTAAACTCATTAAGGGCTCAGAGAAAGAACAATACAAACACTGGTGTTTTCGTAAAATATTATGCAACACAGATGGACTTCAATTTCCATGTATTTTTAGAATGTATGTATGTGCATACAGCAGCCAAAGAGAGACCGATATGTGTGAGGGAGAAACGTAGAGGCAGAGTAACAGAGACAAGGCAGAGCATACCTTACATATGACAGAATGATACCTAGATAAAAGTGGATTATGCATGATCACTTCTGACCCAATATAGATGAAGCGCTTAATGCTTTGTATCCTGAACTGTGTCAGAGTTGGAGTCCGAGCCATACCCCACATTTCTTTTCAATTAATGATTCCTCAGAACTTTTTCCAAGGAGAAGAAAACCTTGAGGGCCGCAGAGCCAGCAGCAATCAAGTGGCAATCAGACTTTCTGACCATGGACTACCTTGATTGCTGCTGCTGTAGCCTAACATACCACCTGATTGCAGCTGAAGATACAGCTACTAGTCATGCTTATGGACTTACATGTAAGATACAGGTGTGTGCAAGATTTCAACAGTACTGGAGCGTACCTCTGGGTGTGCAAAGGGTGGGTATTTGTTAGAAGATTTATTGTAGCTGAATTACTCAGATATATGTGGTTGATAACTTTTGATCCTACCCCCATAAGACTGGAAATATGAGCTCAATGCCACAAAATTATTTACATTCCTATAGTATGTTCAAACAACTATTACAGGATTAATTTAATCCATTATTACTTTTTTGTAATAGATGGACATAACATGCAAATATGAATTTAGTTCTAAAGAAAACTCCAGATCTGAAGAACATGGAAGGAGACTAATTAGGTGGCATAAATTTCAGATGTCTCTAGCTAGGCACAGAAAGAAAACTGTATATAGAGTAGATGGGAGACCCAGGTTACTGTTCCTTTCCTTCTTACCACTGTAACAGCCGAAATGAGATGTGGGATTTTCACTGACAGCCTCCAGACCTGAGCATCCAGACCTGGGTGCCAGGGCAGCGCAGGCAAGCAGCCTCCACTCTGAAGCTCTCCCATTTCTCTATCAGAGTCAGATACTGTTCCCCTGAAAGGCACATGGTAAGGCTAATCTATTTTCACAAGCTTTTGCCTCAGGTATGTGGGGCAAGGTTTACTTTATTAATTGTTTCTGTGTGCGTGCATGTCCATATCTATGCGTGCAGGAGGAGAAAGCTTGGCAATGATCAGCATGTACTGCAAATTTGGTTTATAATCTGTAACTGCAGCTGGCGAAAGTCTGATGAGTATATTTAATACAACTAAAAATGAGAACACTAAATAAAAAAGCAAACTATGTACAGATTAGGAAGCTGAAATCAGAGGTATCTTGCTTTCATTAATTGAACTCATGAAGCAATGTTTCATCTACATACCAAGTTCTAGATGATGTTGCATATAACTCACAGCATTTGCTTGAAAAACGGCATGTGAGAAAGTTAAAAAGAATCATACCCCAAAGAAAATAGCTTTATCCTAACTCATTTAACTTCCATTAAACATTAAACCACATCTGCACATAGGAATTTTGGGCGATACTTAACTTCAGCATCCACTTCAAACTTTTTTCTAGATCAGTTGAGAATTTGTTTCTTAAAATAAGCCCAGTGAAGTCACTGGGAGATGCAAAAACAGTCTGAAAGTATCTGTCTAGGCAGAGTTGGCTATGTTCTTTTTAATTAATTACTAGCAGAAATTCCCCACACACACTTTTTTTTTTTTTTGTGAACCACCAAGCTGTATGTTTAATTTTTTAAGTTTCAGCATGTATTTTAGACTTCCAGACTTTGCAAAGCAGGTCAGGAATACCCAGAGGATACACATTTGAAGGCTACAGATAGCAGAACACACCATTTACGGCTTTGTATATACACATACATACACATGCTATATAATATAGGTAGAGAGATTCAATGATTTAAACACATTACATCTATACTGTATTTCAAGAACATTCAGATATTTACACTGTTAGATCACCACTCATTTTAGACCTACACTAGTGCCAGCTGCCAAAAAAGGTACATAAATCAAAATATGTTACCTTTGTTCAAACAATACTGCTGTTCATTATATAATAGAAACTGTCATGCTTAATCTTCCAGGAACCAAAAACTGGTACATTCTTGGATCAGAGGTGCCTTGAAATGGTTTGAGGCAAAACTGAAGCATATTGTTTAAGTAAATCTTGCTGAGAAACATAAGTGCATTGATGATTTTTAACATCATCTTTTACAGACTTTTTTTTCCCCAGATACATTAATAAACTAAAAACGCTGGCATATTTTCAAAATGCAGAGAGATGAACACATTGGTGGTTTTTCTATAACATTTTTATAATATCAAATTATACATTCCCTCCTGCATTGGCAGCCTCGCTAAATGTAATGGGGGATCTGAAAAGGATACTTGAGAACAAACCCCACGGTGAAGTAAAATGTACCTATGAAAATTACATGTTGACTTTGAGAATACCCCAAAACTAAACTTTTCCTTGGGAGTTCTCAGTCTTATCCAGTACCCCGACGGTTACTGCAGGCACTAAGCTACAGGCTGCAATGTTCATTTTCCATTAGAGATGAAAAAATTGCCAAAAGCAGCATATAAAAATATGTCTACAGCATTGTATAGAGAAATACAGAGAAATGGCAGAAATGCCTTACATTCTTTAGAGTTGGAACTTTTCAAACTTATATTTTAATCTGAGAAAGTGCTAAATAGAAATAAGTGCACTTTACTTATGGAGGAAAATCTGGTTTGCAGCATTATGATTCCTGAACTTCTTCAGATTTTTAAGACTACAAAGCAAGTGTTTTACAATTTCATCTTTAAGAGCACAGATTATACAATACTCATCAGGCAGACACAATCTTACTTACAGACAGACACAGTCACACATAATTCTGCAGAGGCCAATCCTGCAGCCTTTACTGAATTCAAAAGTCCCCCTGACGTCAATGAGTATTTTTCAAGAAGGAGAATTGCAGGATCAGGCCCAAAAAGTGCTTATGAAGATGAGATGTTACTTCAACAGATTGAATGTTAGATTAAATACAAAGATTGAGGGAAGACAAGTCTGGGGTTTAAACCCTAGGGAGGATTGACATTTAAAGTGTTGCCACTGAATTATAGCTCTCCACATTGGGTGGGGTAACCTCCTACTGGGTGGAGTGTCTCCCCTAAAGGAAGGGAAAACTGGCACAAGCCAACTTGGTCTTTGAACGATTTCCCTACTTGCCAACTTATGAAGTCGTCCTGACGTCAACTTCGTCAAGAAAGTCTATTGCCCAACTCTTTTACCGTAGAAAGTTTGCTTGTGTTCAAAACCCCACCAGACGTAGAAAAGAAATCAGGAAAAGAAGCCAGAAAAAAAAGATAATTAGAAAATAAAAGAAAAGAGAACAGACTGGATTTTCTTAAGTACAGTTAATTTTAAAAAATCCTGTTGGATTTTCTCGTTTCTAATATCAGCTTAATACAAACAGATACAGATCGCAAAAGACTATTACTAGACATAGTTTAAAATCTGGTTAGCTTTAAAATATGAGGTGGAGAATGCACAGAAAGTGGCTGCTCGGCAAGATAGGATCTCTCCTGTCTTCTGCAATGGGCAGTGAGTATCCTCCCAATCAGCATCACTAACAGGTGTAAAACGCTCTCATACTGGGAAAATAATACTCATTGAACTGCCATCAAAGGTATTTTTAATATATTACTCCCCTCTGAATCAAAATAAGTAATTTCTCCAAAGGGAAGCTTCAGGTGCTGGGTGAGAGAAGGGGGGGGTGGGGGGGGGTGGGGGCACAGACAGACGACACCAAACAAAAAAAAAAAAAACAAAACAAGAAAAAGGATAAAACATCTCAAAACACCCATGGGAAAGGGAGAAAAAAAAATAAAAATTAGAAAACACTTTAAGTTACCGTAACCTGAAATGCACCACCATCACAAAGAGCAATTGGAGAAATCCAGCAGAGCTCAGCAGGAAAGATTTTTTAATAACAGATTGAAAAACAAGAATAAAAATAACTGCATCAACAGGGCCTTTCTTCCTCAGGCCACAAGCCCATTTTTACTTGAAATTTAAAAAAATGGCAGTTTGGCCACTAAAACCAATCCAGAACATTATTAAAAGTTAAAAGCTACCAATTACTTCTGTCTGTTCTTTTAAAGCAAAGTTTGGCATTACGTCAGTTGGTTTAAAGAAAACAAGAAAGAGAGAGAGAGAAAGAAGGAGAGAAAGTTTCCTGCTTGTATAAATTAAACCACCAGGGAAGGTGTCTAGCCACTTGTAAAGCATTTATTACAGGTTTTTAAAGGGCTAGTAACATTTTAAAAATTAAATATTTTTAAATACATTTAAGGGGAAAAAAAAAAGTCCATCTGAGCCTGGAAAGAAAGCAGACTTACAAGAAATTAGACATGCATTAACTGCAGCTAAGAAAGTAAAAATTACTGTTAGGACTAAACCTTGCAATCCAAAATAATGAATTTTCAAGGCAGAAATAATCCTACTGTAGCTGCTGCACTCGCACATATCCCCCAAGAGCATGTAAAAGTTCCACCGAACTTTACAGGATGGAACCAACTGGGTTCTGTAGGAACGTCCTACGGAAGTGCCACTCATGACAGCTATGCAATTAAATGAAAAATTTTCTCTCTATGGCTTTTCCAAATCCACATATAGGGACCCACAGCAGGAGTAAGATTCCTTAGTTAATGCAGCAGGACAATAATAAAAAAATCACTGACAGAAAGATTAGCAATTTCTATTAAAATTTAGATGTATTTTTCACTAGTGGTGTTATTAAATTTTAAAGAACCACTTTAAAGGTACTAGAAAATAAGAAACAGATAGCAGAGAACATGAATAAAACATAGATGACTATTAAATAAAGTTTCTTACATGCAGCTATGCCAGTTCACTTAAATCACAGTCTTCTAAACCCCATGACACCAAATCAGACTCCTCTGACTCTGGTCGACACATCAAGTGGAATGGTGTTTGGTTGTGCAATGCTTCTGGGGTGTGACAAAATGTCCACTGGGGACTTAAATCGAGACCATAGTAGTTATTCTTCCATTGCTCAAGTGTTTCATTTGAGCTTTGGTCTGCATGACAAGAAGTCAGAATAATACACCAGCACTTCTCTCCCCTCTGTGCTCCTCTGCCCCAGCAGCGTTTCGTATGTTCTGGGCACGTATACAACTGGCTAAAGAGCTTCGTTCTGGAAGGCCCTTTATTGATTAGGTGCAAAACAACATCAAGAAGTGAATAATGAGCATAATCTAAAAAATGTAGTTGCATGTCTTGCCCTTGTAAACATTTACCATTTAATGGTGTAATTGTACTTTAATCCTTCACATCATCTGATATAACTCATTACGTGTTTTTCTTTTAATTAGCAAACACAATCCAAAAAAAGCAAAGCCCGGAAAGTTTGTACATACCATAAAAACTGAAGTGAAAATAGTCTCAAAGTAATCACATATTCTCTCTTTGGATGAAGGCTTATCTTTTTAAAGTCAAAAAGAGAACTTCATTGGCACAGGGTAGAAAAAAAGAACTCCATAATTCATGACAGTACCAAGAAAAAAAGTTCTTCTCCAGGAGGACTGGAAAGGGCACTTTTATTTATCTTCTGGACAGACAAAAATAGTAGAACCTAGACCAGATATGCTGTAATTAATGTATCCAAAGGTCAACAGGCAATGGTATTTATACAATAGATGGCTGCAGACTACACTGGTTATAGTATTAATCACCAGTATTTGAAAATAGCATTGTTCTCTTACTAGGTAAGAACTTCAGAAAGTTTCAGAAACTGAAAAGAAACTTTTTCTTTTCTTCTCATACCTGCCTGCTGTTCTTTTTAACCAATCACTTTTTAACTCACGAGGTGTAATATTTGGGACAAAAATGCACAAGTTTATAGTCACCCAGGACTGCCAAAACCAGACCCAGACTACCTCACTAGTTGTTTTGAGGAAACTAAATTAAGCAAGGGCAAACACCAACTGGAAAGTTGTCAGTTCACTGAATGAATGCCTTCATTTTACACACCAGTTAGAATATCTTGATCAGAATATATTTCTGTTCAAGGCCAATACTTTTACTACCAGGTGGCAGTTTGTTTTAACTGAAACTGTATTAAAAATGTAATTTATTTCCACTTTACTTGCACCTAACAAAAAGGGCTGTCAGATTCCCAGCCTGTCTTGTTCAAAAATATTTAACCATAAACTTTCTCACAATGTTATATTTGGTGTTACCCACAAACCTTTATTAAAGTTATACTGCCAGTGTGGCTGCAGTCAAGATCTGAGAATGCTTCTATTAAGATTATTACATTAAAATATTGTTGAGAGTTTGCTAGAGACATACATATTCATATACATATGCCCCCACCCCCTAAACTTGGAAGGAAAGTTCCACATAAAAAGAAAAATTTAAATACATACCCAAAGTTGCCGGTTTGTAATTAAAATTTGGGGTTTTTCCTAAACATCTTTGCTAATTTTTTAACTCTTTCACACTGTAATGTAAAATAGGTTTGTTTCAAAGCAACTACCTGATAAAGTACTAAAAGAGGTAATTCACATGAACAGAAAGTAATTAGTCATTGTTTGCACAATGCTTTGAAAACATAAAACCCTATGTGTCAACTAGCATTCAAATATAATATGATTGAAATACACAGATTTAACAAGCAACCACTGCATCTCACACTCAGGTCCACAAACAGGAATTAGTGCTATGCTGCTGCTAATGCACAATCACGATACATGAATAGTAATATTCTTCACACGCAGCCAGAGTATGCATGGTAACAGTGCGTACTATGAAAGTTTACTATGAACGATGGACAACACATGATAGAAAAATAATCCTGCTAGGGATTCACCCAATAATGCTGAATTTACTCAATCGCCAATGAAAACAAAGCTACCCATACAGCTACTGTATAAATTATGCTGAAAATGCATTAAAAAGAAAAGAGGGTAACCTGGCTGCATTGTGTTTGATACCCAAAGAAGTCTCAGATCTCTGAAGTTGTCATTTACATTTCTTCCCTTTATTAACATCACTGTGAAATAAAGAAAAAATAAAGCCATACTTTCACAGGCAGAGATTGCCCGGTCTTATTTAGAGTCTGTTTTAGAGGATCACAGGCAAAACATATAAACTTAAAAGCTGATGCAACTTTGCCCTTTACTTGCTTTGTTGTGACTACGTATATGCAAAGTTCCAAACAGAGAGAAGTTATTACATATAGCCCCGAAAAAGAAAAGAAAGTGCGATAATCAGACAGAACAGGGTGGATTATGAACTGACTACTCTTCTCATATCTGATCTCTCGTTTTAAAAAGGTGAAGCAGACTTCTGTTGTCACAAACAGCCTGAGGATTAACTTGTATATAGGCACTGATGCACTACTGAACTCCAACATTATTGATTCTATGTGGCAAACGTCAAGCAGGTATATATTTTTCAGGAGGGAAAAGGAAAAAGACTTCTTCACCCCAACACCCCCACCACCACCCCCCCACAGAGAAAGGTGCCATTTGTTTGTTTTGACCACGATATTAACAAACTTTCATTCAGTGGTTAAAATAGAAAGAGGGGAGAAAAAAAAAATCTTTCTAAGTGTTGATATCATTTCCAGGCAGTCTTGTCAGCATCACAATTTACAGGAAATAGCTGATGCTCTCAAACAAACCCTGTATTTACTCATAGACCCAGAGTACTTAAAAACAACAACAAAAAAAAAAAAAACAAACAAAAAAAAAAAAAAAAAAAAAAAAAAAAAACACCTCACTCTTTTGGAGGGCTTTTTTAAAATGTCACTCTGGTGGAATATCTGAGAGCTGTTTAACTCCACACGCATACTGCAAACATGAGGCAAACACAAACTGCACTTCAGAAGACTACTGTAACTTTTATTCTTTTTGTCCACATCAGGAACTGGCTCTTACCACTACTTTCCTTTGCTGCCCTCACATTTCTAACTCAGGCAATCGTCTCTAAATGTTCAACTCTTCCTAAAACCAACAGGAAAGTAACATGATGCCACCAACATCCATAGGTTTCAGTGGTGAGGTTGAATAAGAGTGCCTGAATGGCAAAGAAGTTTGGTGGTTCCTTGGGAGACTTAATGAATTCTATCAAAGCAAACCTGACGCTGTCACATTATGGTTTGTTTCAATCAACATTCAAACTGCGCACCGCGCTGTAGAAGCAGCGGAGGCAGCACGGTCTGCATAGCACCTCGCAGTCTTTTCTCCCTAAGAAATCTGTTCCCCTCGGAGGGGACCTGTCCCCCGTGTGCTGAGGTGCCCCGGCCAGGCAAGGTACTCGCAGTGGCCGAGGCCGCAGCGATGGAGGGGGGCCGGCTCTGCACTCCAGCTCATCACTCATGCGACAGCTCAGCCGGCGCGCTTGAGAAGTTTGCCATTTGCAGACAGAAAACACAAACCGACTGTGAAAAAAAAAAAAAAGAGTAAAATATAAAGAAGGCTAGCGGGCCCCAGCAGAAACCGCGTAGGAGTGCCGGGATGTCTGAGCGCCTTGATTTGCACCAGGGAGGCAGATAAACAAAGCCCCCGAAATGTCGACACCCCACCCCCCCCCTCCCTCCCCGGGAGCCGGCTGTATCCCAGGGCAGCGCGGCGGCGGGCGATACCTCGGCACTGACCCCGGCCCGGCCGCCGCGCTGCCCCTCCAGCCCGGTCTCGCCCCCATTCATTCCTTCTCTCCGGACAGCAAACACGCGGGGAGCAGCCTCCGAGGGCGAGGGACGGGGCAGGGAGGGAGACGCTCCACCAACTTGTGTTGGGCAGGGGAGAGCCGAGCGGGGGGACGCCGCGCTGGGAGCGGAGCTTCGCCTTTAAGAGGGAAAAGTTTTACGTTTCTCCGCGCTCTGATTTCAAAAAAAAAAAAAAAAAAAGCAAAACACAACACACAAAAAAGTCACCACCACCATGTCGCCTTTTCCCCCGGTGTTGTGACCGGGAGGGACCCCAAGCCCCCCTCCCGGCGCAGCACAGCTCCGCACCCGGCCTCTCCCGGTGTGTTCCCGGGCAAGGAGAAGGAAAAAGGGTAAAAAAAAAAAAAAAAAAAAAAAAAACCGAATAAAAGAAAAAAGAAAAAAGAAGGGGAAAAAAAAAGTTTTTCCCAAACTTACTACTCTTCATGATGGTGTCTCTGTGCCCCGCTTGTCATGATCCCCATTAAAACTTCCAGCAGCGGCAGGAGCGGCAGGACTGTGCGACTGCAGCTCATCGGATGCAAACCCTCTTTGCTCGTCTTCTACTTCCACCCCCCGCGTCTCCCTTCCCCTCCCCCCGGAGCGCCCCGGTGGCGGGGAATCGGCGGCCGCGGAGATAAGGCGCGGAGCGGCGCGGAGGGGAGGGCACAGCCGAGCCCAGCAGAGCCGCACCAGCCCGCGGCCACCGCTCCCCTCCCCGCCTCCGGGCCAGGGGGCTGCTCCCCCTGCCCGCCACCGCCGCCGCTGAACTTGACCCTCCCGACTCCAGCGGGGCTATCTCCGTTTTGAAGTCGCCACTTTCCAGCCATCACATATGGCTTTGACCCACCGGCGGGGGGAACTGGGGGCGCGGGGGGGTGGAGGTGGATGCACCAAAAACGCCTGTGAAACACGAGCAGCCCCGCTCCCTGTGAGCATGGCCCCCGCTTTTGTTGTTTGTTGATTATTGGGGGGGGTATATTTTGAGGGAGGGGGGTGTATCTTGGGGGGGGTCACCCGCGCTGCACACACACACCCCCCCCTTTCCATTCGGGCACCGCGCCGCTGCCCCCACACACACCCAGCGCGGCGCTCCCCCCTTGCCGCTGCCGCGCCGCCCCCTCCCGGCCCGCCGTCCGCGGCGCCCTCCCCGCCGCCGGGCCGCCCCCACCCGCGCCCCCCCGCGCCTTACCTGTTGATTAACCGTCAGCAACAGCCCCGGCAGCCTGGAAGATGGTGGGGCCGCGGAGCGAGCCATGAACCGTCTCCTGCTGCCGGCAGAGTTGGCCGCGGATTATGTGGCGGTGGCCGGGGAGAGGAGGGAGCGAGGGGGGGGACGGGCGGGGGGCCGCGGCGCCGCTGCCTCCCCCCTCGGCCCCGCTCGGCGGGGAGGGGGCGACGGGCCCGCCGTCCGCCGGCGGGCGGTGCGGTGCGGAGGCGGGGGCGGGGGCGCGGCGGGCAGGGGGCGCGGGCCGGGGCACGGCACGGCGGCCCCGCCAGCGGCGAGGCGGCGGCCTGGGAGCGCGGGGCGGCCGGCGCGTTATCAGGACTGTTATCGCTTGTCAGGACCTCCGTCTGCCCGCATTACGTCAGTTTCAAGACACCAACACTATTAATATCAAAGGAGCCTTCGCGGAGGAAAGCGCCACCCCAGACGGAGCGCCCTTAAAGAGACAGTGCAGGCGGCCCCGCCGTGCGGCCCGCGCCGCCCCCCGCCGCACGCCTCCGCCCGCCGCGGCGCGACGCGACGCGACGCGGCCTCCGCCGCCGGGACACGGGCACGGACACGGGCACAAGAACGGGCACGAGCGGAGGCCGCGGAGAGGACGCGTCGCCCCTTGGCCGCGGGGACTTGGGCTGAGTTGGCGCAGGAATGGCCCGCAGGCCACGGCCGGAGGCTGCCCGGCCTTGTGCTGTCACTGCCGCCGGCCGCTGACCCGCGGGATTGGGAAAATAGGGGGGAAAAACAGGCGCGACCCACGTGCGGCAATAGCTGATCCCTTCGGGAGAGCCGCTCTGTGCACAGGGAATGGGGGTTTAGTGTCCTCACACTCCTCTTTTTCTCCCCAGCCTCCGTTTCTGTGCGGGTGTTGAGGAGGACGGAGAAGCATCTTCCAGGTTTGGGGATGAGTAACTCCCCGTTACCGGCTGCCCTGGGATACCAACCGCCAAGCTGCTCTGACAAAACCCCTACAACTTTTCTTGCTTGTGCAGAACCTTTCGATTCAAAATTCTCGTGCTACAAGCTGTCAGAAGTCTGTATGTTAATGTAAAAACACTCTCCAAGGAGCAGCAGTACATAAAAGGTTCCTGTGAAAGGGTTTTAAAATCCCAAATATAGTAGGCGTTAAAAACTATGTAAACATTTGTTGGGCATTTGGACACAATTTTTCTGCAGTTAGGTGACTTTATATGGCATGTTTTTCCTCCCCTGCAAGTCGTTTTAAGCTGATTTCACATTAAAATAGAGGCATTCTCTTTGCTTGCAACTGCTAACACGTTATTCAAGGGAGAAGCTGGAAAAGAGTTAAAACATTACAGTGTGGGAGATGAAGATGCTTCCCCCAAAATGTTTGAAATTACATAACTTTTTCCTTACAATTTTGTTCTCAAATACATGGTGAAATGTAAAGCGTAAAATCTTCAGAGATACATGCTGACGCAAATGAAACCCTACAGTAAAACGTATGGCATCTGCAGCCCACTCTCCAAACTTCAACATTCTTCATACATGTTTATTATGATCCTCTGGCAGATTTGCAAAGTAATTGTTCATGTAAATCACCCAGCAACACGTTCTCCCCCCCAAGTTCTTTTGTAGGATTGTCTGATAAAGTGCTTTATGAATAGAAAAGCAATAATTCACGTACAAGAGGTGAACTTGACATGTTGGAAGGTAAAATACAGTTGCAGGACGAGGCACACAGTAGGATCCCAGAGACAGGGAGAGGAGAACTGACAGATTATGTGTGGGACTCCCTCTGTACCCATCAGCAGAAAATCAGTTCGATGCAGCAGAGATGTTTATATATGGAATGAGAAGGAAAGTATTATCAGAATTTAAAGTTTGTTATAAAGTCTGCCTCACTACTTGAGTGCTGGGGCAGTGCTCGGTAGCACCTCACTAATATGCACACAGAGAACCTTTCCTGACTTTGTAAACCTTCAGTTTTTCTCAAGCTGCAAATGCCATGGCTGAATCACAGTCAAAGAGACAAACCGCTCTCACAAATTTTAGAGAATGAAGAATTCTGAAAAGCAAGTACTTTCGTCCCATTCACACTAATTCCGATGTGGTTTTCTCTGTAATCTAGGTTTTATTATTGTTACTGAGCATGTAGCCCCGAGTGAATGTTCACTTGGCAGATGTCTTGCATATGAAGGGTTAAAATCAGCAGGTATTTTGTCTGATGACTTGGCTAAGCATCTTACAAGCAGGGCTTGAGTGGAAAATATTTAAACAAGGGTTATTCCCCTTTGCTGCTCTGCTCTAGTGAGACTTATTAACGTCTTTTTATTTTAAACCAGGAAATGATGCCCCCCACACCTTAAATCTCAGCCAGCTCGTATGTGTGGCTGCAGCTTTCCCAGGTTTTTTTCATATTATGACAGACAAACCATGAAGATCGATAACAATGAAAGTGCAGGTTTCAACATGTGTAAACCTTGATAGCAAACACACCCCTTGTCACCTGTAGAACAATATTAGAGAGATGTATTTTTAAAAGGCATAAGCCTCTCTGTGCATGTGCTTTTAAAATGAAACCGCAAAAGCCGTTCATAAGCAAAGATGGGAAGGTCAAAGCATGTCTTCATAGTTTCAAGTAGACAACTCTAATGAAAGACTGTATCTCTCAGAAAAAGTTTGTTACTGTATCTGTATAAAAAATGCCTTCATGATACATTTTGCATTTCAAGTTCAAATAAAGCAGATCAAGAAGATGTCAATATCAATCTGTTTATATTCACCCCAAAAGAGCTGTAGAGAACTTAATAAAGGCAAAAATATTTTCATAAACTTTTTTCAGGCAAATTATTTATTTATGAAATAATTTACAAAGAAAATTTTTACCTCATGGCTTAGATACATTGCATATGCTTATGATTGACACAGTATGTTCAGGCTCAAAGGCCCATATAGCCTTTTTATTTTTTCTTCTTCTTTTTTCTTTTTTTTTTTTTTTTTTTATCTTAGCAGGGATATTTCAAAACAGCCAACTAATTCATGAAGTCATACAGTAATTGTTTGACAGTTGTTTCCAATATAGAAAAATAAGTTGTGTATATTGTTTTCATTCAAATATTTGTTGATTTGTTGTTAGAATCCTTTGACGTTGACATGCCACAAATTGCATTAGGAGAAATATTGGAGATTTATTTTCATTTATTATCTTCTGCTGTCAAACATTTGCAAAACCACTTAAAAGCAAGTTTTTTTTCACTTTATTCGAAACTCGCAGTCTGCGTGATAGTAGGTTGTTGCTGAAATACCAAGTTCGGCTTTCTGAAACAGATAAGATCTGAGGAAATGAAGGAAAAGCAGCATAGCAAGAAGATGCAGAGAAAGTGCTGCTTTCAGTGAGAGGCATGAATAAAGTAACTCCTAAATAAATCTCCTTTTTTTTTTTTTTCACACCCAGGCACATTCTCCATTGAGGGAGAATACAGAGGCCAGTCACAGTTGCTTCTTGAAGGAAAACAGTATAACAGTCATTGTTTATCAAGATGACATAACATGCCATTTATGCCTTTATTGTTTAATGCAGTTTCTCTTGTAGTTTACTCAGCGTAGATACAAAGAGGGATTAACAGTTAAGCATAAGCATACTTGTTTTACAATTTCAGCCTTTTAGTGCATAACTTACTTACTTAAAGTACTAGAGCCTGTAATCACAATGATTTTACCTGATGGAACATGCATTTCAGAAATATAATCCAACTGTTTACCCTAACACGTCATAAATTGCAATTCTTCACAAAAACCTCAGAGATTGACATCCATTGCTCTTAAATGCCTGCTGCTTTAGCACACATCATCAAGAAAGCATTTTTGTATTATTCTCCCTCCAGTTGGTAGTATATCACATGAATTCGAAAGACCATTTTCTTACACTGTCTTCAATAATGAGCATTTTGAGGAGCATTTAGTTATGTGTCTGAGGCACTCCAGTGTGAGTTTCTTGGGAATATAAACACAGCAACTTGCAGGATTTCTGCAGACCCACTTCTTTCCCTTGCACAGCTTTCGTCACATGAAATCATAGGGAAACTTTTGCTCCCTTTCTTGCATCCTGCACAGAGTCAAGTTTCTAAACTTCAAGTTTTGCACCAGAGGCAAAAAACTACTACTGATTTTCAAAGAAATGGGACTGAGGACCCTAACAATGCGGTTGAAGCTTCTCTGAAAAGAGGTTGTGTGTTGTGATAGACAGGGCAGCACTGAGAACAGCCAATGAAATAGCATGCAACAGAAGAGCTAATACCGTGGCATCATCCCAGATTCAACAGATGTTTTCTAGGGGGATTGGATATCTGGTAATGGGAAATGGAACCTTTCTCTTCTATGTCACTGGTTTTAACACAGGCCAGTACCGATGGAAAGTCAGTAATATCCAATGCTTGTTTGGTAGCTTTCGCCACTGCATGATAGAAGTATGTCCTTAGGCCCATAGCACACTGTGGCTGGCCAGGACTTCCCAGTGGCACTGCTGATGAGAGGGCCTTGCACAGAAATGCCTGGAAACCCTTTCCCCTGTGAGGGATCTCCTGGGGAGGAATAAGGAACACCAACTGGGCATAGACTGCTCCTGCTAATATTAGGCATGCCTGCAGGTAGTTAAATAACTCTGGCAGCAGCAAAAGATAATTTATCACTTTGCACTATCATAAAATCTACTAGAAAATTAGAAATGCTAAAACACCAGACTCCCTGAAATCATTTACATGCAGGAATCCACATAATTGTATAGATCTTGATCTTAAAATGCTATGTAAAAGGCATTCATCCAAAGCTCTGAAAAACCTCACATGCGCATATGCATACATATGAAGTAACATACAATGAGTGCCTCCCAACAAATACCAATAAAAGAGGTGGCAGCATTTCTTTGACATTTCACGCACAAGTTCAGCATATCAAAACAGCCTGAGCCCCCTGTCCTGTCATCACTCCTGCCAGTCAGAGCTACTACCAATCTCTGCCTCAGTTCCATATTCTTCCCTCCAGCATTTTTGAGAAGGTTAATCTGGATCTGTTCAAAGTGCATTGTAGTAAATGGGAAAAGTAAAAAGCTACAAATGAGTTTAGTAATCTTTACATCAGGTCCTGTATGCAAGTATTTTTCATTCTTATTCTTAATGTTCTTTGCTATGAAATTGCCATGTTCTGCACATAACAATATCAAAACTCACTACAGTATCTTTTAATATAACGCAACAATTCTGTGCAATTGAGTTTTTGGCTCAAAGTGAGTTTCCTTTCATTTGATTTTTTTGTAAATAGCTTTTTCTTTTCCATTCTCAGTGTGTTCAAATCTTCATTTTAATGTGACAGACTACAAGCAACATGTTTTTATTGCAGAAAAGATTTATTTACATACGTACTGATGTGAGGTCTCAGATTAAGTTTAGGATAAGGAAATATCTTTCAAATATATATATATATTTCACTTTGCAGAAAGTACACTTCCCATTCCAAGACAAACATCGAATGCATACCCACAATGTATGGCCAAGGAGGTACAGTAATTACTACTGAGAATCTCAGATACACAATGCATTGGTGAAATTACCAAGATGCTGTCACTATTTCCAAGTGGAGGGAAAATCACACAATGAAGGTAAACATGGCAACATAACATGTGGTCATTAGTGGTCTCTGTCATTCTCCTATGAAGCTTTTTCAAGCATTCACACAAATAACTAGTCAACTAAACTAATATATCTAACTTTCAAAGCATGCAATGTTGTGTAAGGAAGGGCTTGACCCTAATCTGGCCTTGCCCTCTGTATCATGAACCAGTCCATCTAGTAAAGACATGATCTGATGAACCACTGTGTGCTAGGAGTGATTACTGATAGGTGTAAATTTGCCTTGCGTCAGCTCCTGAAGTTGGACTGGAGGATTTTTGGAGCAGAAGGAAGAAATGTCAGCATGTTTGCAGAATCAGAGAATCATAGAATGGCTGAGGCTGGAAGGGACCTCTGCAGGTCACCTTGTCCAGCGTCCCTGCTCAAGCAGGTTCACCTACAGCCGGTTGCCCAGGACCAGTTCCTCCATTTGGAGCCTTCCTAGTTCTCCAATAGTCAACACGACTGCTCAGTTCAGGTTGTTCCTGAACCGAGACAACTCAAAAGAGCTTTCTAATCTGGGTGAGAAGCACACCCTGACCCATTTTCTGTCTGACCTCTGCATAAGAATAAACACATATCCTCAGCTCTGAAATTTAAACGTGATACCTCTTTTAATGTTTACTCTTTGGAAACAGGTAACCTAACAAGAATGCCACCTTGGTTAACACTAAGGCTTGTCAACACCAAGATTAATATATACCACGTCCTTTAGTTGTGAAACAGCAGTGCCACTGTCTTTGTTGAAAAACATGAAACAGTTGTAGGCATCCTTTAAACTTATTCAAGAGCTTGCTTAATTGTCCTCAGTAGCTATCAGTCGTGAAAGAGGATTTCTTTGGAAACAGCAATCCCTTCAGGGAACAGCACATCAACCTACACAAGTGGCATCAGCCTTACATCACTTGGTTCTGCTCTCACTTAGAAACCTCATTTCTGTTCATACCTCTCACTCTTCAGGAGCTGGATCACATGCCCATACACAAGGTTTTACTGAGCATACCATGAATCAGGCAAAAATAATGCTGATGGATCAGTGTTCATTTACACTTGGGATCCTAATGTGGTGAAGTGCAGATCATGACCCAGAAAACATGTGTGTCCTTGTCTGCTTCAATGCCTGGACAAACTGATTCCACAGAGGGAAAAAAATAGTCTTTACTACTTTTTTATTTTTTTTCCTCCTTCCTGAGTCCACTGCTTTTAGCTCCTTTCATTGCTCACATAAAACAGACAGTTACCTTATGACATACTAAAATATTTATGTGTTAGACGTCTTATTTAACAATGGCCAGAAATACCCTTAATAGGCTGGTGAAAAACCAGGATAGTTTTGGCAATTTTGCTGTAAATGCTATATTTTTTTCCCCCACTAAGTGTATGCATCAGTAAAACAAAAACCCGAAACCAAAACTAGAAAAACTCAACTCAAGCTGAATAATTCATCCCTGACCAATCCCTTCTCCCTTAGTTCTTTAAAGCATCACAGAATGCATTATATTATTGACGTTAACGTACACATTGCGCTAAGGATCATTAGCTATTTTTAAGTAAAGGAAATAAACTTACAACATTATGAGTAATATATGAAAGAGTCAGTCATACAGGTGACTTGTAAATAAAACATTTGTGATTAATAGCTTTATATTTAGGAACTATTTAGGAATCAAAGCAGTAAAACCAAATAAGGAGTCGGAAGATATATCTCAGAAACGACTGTATGACCTTCATGAGCCCTTAGTCACAAAAGCCAGAATAGCTTGCACATAGGAAGCATCCTTGGAGGCAATTGTGCCAGTGTCCTGTTTCTCCTTGTCAGGAGATGGAGACAGCCCAACCAGCAATCCAGAGATGTAATGTGCAGCCTGCACACTGTGTTGCAAATCCAGATGTGTAAATTCAGTGCACTGAGAAATTAACTCCTATTTTTTTATGAATGCAGGTGATGCAACACACAGAGTGAATCCAGACCAGTGGTGGGGTGTGCGTTCTCAAGAGCAGGCTTGGAGAAGAGAGAGTAACACATTGGAAAGTCTAGAAAAAACACACTTTTTGGAATTCTGCACATCACTTTTTTGTTTGATTTTCACAGGCCCAGATGAGAATGTGAATGAAAAGAAGGGACCCAAGTATAAAGATGGAAGTGCATGCATGAAATTAGCTAGAAAAGATAGCTTTTAGGGAGATGTGTACACATATGCTCCTAATTATGACAAGCAGTCCAATGAGGCTATCAGGCAGAGAGAAGTAAACAAAAGGATGCATCAGAGAAAGTAGCACCTCTCCTTCGGCAAACTTCAAGTATCATTTAGACTTTTGAAGAGATGCATTTTAACACAACCTGTATAAGAAGAGAGTCCTTTTTTCCCTTCCTCAGTAATGCCATTATTTGAGATATGTAAGCATTGGAAGAAAAAAAAAAGGCTACTTGGGAGGGGCTCATGCATAGCAAATTTGTTTTCCCCCTTCCCCATCCGCTGTAATTACAACCATTCAGACAAAGCTGGTTTTCCCAGTAGAGCTGGCTGAAAATGCACTTAATTTACATGGCCTAATTGGGCTTTTTTGGCCAAGGTTGTTCTATACACTGACACTAGGACTAGGTACTTAACATTGAAAAGTACATCATTGCGGTATTGAAGTTAAGGTTTTCATTACTTTGAAGTTAGAAAATTCAGTACGAAGGTGTCTCCTGTAACATTAGTGCTTCAGTAGTGTGTATCTGCATAAGAATAATAATGGTAATTATATTGGTCCCAACAGTTGAGTCTGCAGATTAAACAGCCATCATTTAGTTTCTTCTTTCTCTATGAAAGGATTAAAAAAGAATTTAGATGTATTTGCTATTACATGAAATGTTGGATACATAGTCCTGTGGCCTTCAGAAATCAGTAGAATGAGCAGATCAGCTGATTTGTGAAGATCTGCTACAGAAGTGATTTAGGAAAAAATCAGCTGCTTCTATAATTCTGCTATTTGCATTATGTAAGTAGGTTATTTTTGTCTTTTATTATTGTATTTGTAGCTATCTTGTCTCACTTAGCAAGACACATAGTTCATAAATATGTATCTTATAACCTTTTCTAAGCCAAGTGCACAGGTTTGGTTTCAGAGCCTTCCATATTGTAGGTGTACTCTACAATCAGAGAGGTTTTGCACAGTCATCAGTGCAAGCTCAAGCCATGTCTAGAAAGAAAATTTACATAAATATTTCACCAGGCCTTAGTGTAGACAAGGTTCCTGCAGCTGAACCTGTTTTTCAGCATATTTAATTGCCACAGTAATTAGAACATGAGGGCTCAAATCCACAAAGATATTTGGAAGCCTAATTCTCATTAATTTCAATTGAGAGATGGCACTTACATCTCTTTATGGACGTAGAAGACAGGGAAACCTCAATAATCTTATCTCTTCTAAAACTCCCAGACAAATATTGCTATCAGCTTCTTCAGAACAGCAGGAATTTTAATTCCTGATGAAGATACATCTTAAGCACAGGAAATGATAAGATAACAGTGAAGGCCTCATTTGTCTCTCACCTCCTTTCCACCCATCCAGCCCTTTCAAACTTCAGGAAGCTCCCAGATTGCAGGATGCTTTAGGGAACTCCAAAAGCAAATAAAAGATATTCTCTGGTGACTGCTGGAAAATGAAGCTGGCAGGTTGGGCTGTGTTATGGTCTGACAAAGAAGAGTTAGTGGAAGAGCATGGCACTATAGCCCTACATAATTCTTAGATGTAAAGAGAAATTATGAAACTCCTCCAGATGTGAGCCCTTACTAAGACTGAAGTTTCTGGACCTGCAGCTGATTATCCAAGTCTGGCTCAGAGGCTGGCCTTGTCATGCTGTCCTCTTCCACTAACACATCTATATTCCTTTGCTTGTGCTATGCCAAAATTCATGCACTGCAAGCCATAAAAGGGAATTGATCCAGTAGAAAATGACCTTTTAAATCCTTTTTCTTAATTATCAGTTCAAAAATACAGTATCTGGGACAGCGAAAAGGGTAGGAATTCCTTTTCTGATAGGGTCTTTGTCATAAAACATTGGACAACCTTTGAAGGAATGTCTCCACAGCCACCTGTGAGGGCCATGGAAAGAGTGATGACTACCATCAAATGCCCTTTGAAGGAGTTTCTCTCTCTTCATCCATAACTACTGAAGAAACCCAGCTTCTTAGTTAACAACTGGGGATGCTATTTAGGTGATATGAATGCACACTCAGAGTTACATTATTAATTACAATCTCCCCACTTCAGTCTGAGCTTTGCCTTGATAAGCCATGTATCTGCAATGATAGTTACTAAATAAATGTCAAAAATATTTAAGATAGAGCTTAAAGCCAGAAAAAAAAAAAAATCACAATATCTGGTTTACCTTTCTGTATAATTCTGGCCATGGAACACTCAATACTGGCTGTGCCAGAGCAATAACTGCAATGTGAAGATAATATATCTTTCTGAAGATGTCTGTCTTGATTTAAAGACTTCCAGTGATGAAGGATTCACTGCACTCCTAGGTAAGTTGTTCCAGTATTTAATTACCATCACTCTTTAAAATGTCCCTGACCTGATTTAGTATAACTTCAACTTCCAGTTCTATTTTACTATATTTTACTTTATTTTATTCACCTATTTTACCCAAATGAGACCCTCTCCTCCATGTATGGACTTACAGACCACAGTTTCATCACCAGTTACCCTCCTTTCCCATAAAGCAAACAGATGAAGTTTCCTTCATCTCTTATCCTGGATAATTTCAGTTGCTTTTTCTGAGTCTTCCATCATTCATTTAAATACTTTTTGAAGTAGGTATGCTACCACTGGTCAAAGGTTAGAGCTATTCTGTTAGCTTTCAAACTTCAGTGTTTATCTATACTTCATAAGTATCTGAGATTCACATATCACTAATATAAACATAAAATATCTGTTCAAGCAAGTGCCCAGGGATCTTTTTTAATTCTTTTTTATAAATCTAGGTCTATTTGCTGATCAACAGTGAACATTTCAAAACCACTTTTCACCCTTCATAGAAAACCAATCTGTGCTTTGTGATCTGTTTTTTTGTTTGTTTTTTTCTTTTTTTTAATAAGCTTTCTGTGATTTATTTTCTTTGGTTTATGTGTTGAAAGTGGAAGAAAATCTTTCAAGACTTTGAAAATTACTGAAATAAGCACAATGTACTTAATCCTCAGACTTCTCATAGCAAAAGTCACTCTGGTCTAATTTACAAGAGGCCCTAAAAATAAAGGATTTCCTTTCTAATGGTGAGAAATAATTAGTCATTAGTTGTAGTTTCTGTTGTAAGCCTGGGCAGCAATGTCACGAAATAGTACAGAGTCAGTTTTTTACACTGGCTATTGTTACTTGGGCTTTAATAAGAAGATCCTAGGAAGGATTTTGCCTGCTGAGACACCAAGTTATAATCTTTCAAATGAAGCCAAGCTAATAACTATTCCCAGAGCAAGACGAATCTGCAAGCACTAACTAGGTTAGTGGCTATTACATTCTGCGTTTAATCTTGAATATGATAGATAGGCAGGTGGGAGGGGGACTAAGGGGAATATTTGAACAGCAAAAGAAACCATTCCTCTAAGATGATAACAAAATTGTGACAGCATCTTGAACTGCTTTGTTCACATTCAAGCCAAAGTGAGTTGAAGTAATTTACCACTCTGAAGGTGACAAAGGTAAGGTAAGAAAAGCACAGCTTTTCTCATCATGAGAGTGTCTATCCAGGACACCTGCATCAAGCAAGCTCACAGTGAGAATTCTAAGTGGGAAAGAAGCAAGAATTCAGCCTATGCATCCGTTTGCTGTAGTAAGAGTGGCTCTGCATCTGCCTCAGGCACTCACAGGGTACTGCGTGTGGCATTGCTTTGCAGTGCCTGTCTGATGGAGAAAGGATTTAGACCTCTCCCACATGGATGTGAGGTGCTTCACAAATCACGTACGTGTTTGTGCAGTGGTGTTATCAGATTGCCACCCTTTCCTGTGACCAGCATTTGTGGTGTGCCCACTCTGCTGGAGGTCCAACACAGGTGATCAAGGTGCCAGGAAGACAGCTTGCCAGCCATCCCCATGGCTCACAGACGAGCTCCTCATAGGCTTCCAACATCTGTCAACAGAAATGTGCCACAGCATGAAACTTCAGCTGTTTATGGCACAAAACCCACAAGCATGTCACTGTGCCACCAGGTTTCATTCCAGGCCTCTACCATCTCTACAGCAGTTGTTAACCGATCAGCCTCATACCTATGCTCAACAAAAGGGGCTTGGGTGGTGCTGACTGAATGTTTCTAGTTCTGTGTGGTTTTCCAGAGAGTATATTAGTTACTTTTGCTCCAGTTCGAAGGCACTGGAGATCAAAAGTGTCTTGCACCTCAGTCCTTATTAAGGATGAAGTTCCTGGGATGGGTGGGTGTTCAGGACCTGTGGATGTCTGCTGTGGAGCATATCAGCCCAAAAGGTGTTTATGTATGCAGACAATGGAAGGGATCACAAACACAAAGGAAAAAATGGACACCACTTCCAGTAAATGGATACAGATGTCTGATCAGTGAAGAGGGTGCTCTGCTGGCACAGTGGCGTATTCAGTGGCACATTTATTTCTGTGCTTTCCTGGTTTTGTTTGTTTGTTTGTCTGGGCAAATACCTTAGGAAACTTCAAAAAAAAAAAAAAAAGGAAAAAGAATTGTTTAAATGTCAAATATAAAATGTGACTTACTTTAAGCATGTGTGTGTTTCAACCAGCTCTTTGACATTAAAAAGGCAAAAAGCATATTTTGTCTCACAACCTGCTTAAAGCAAAACAAAAAGCTAAGTTACAACTCCTTGCAAACAATGAAGGCAATAAATACAGTAAATTACTGTTTTATGTGAGACAATATACCAATGTTAACTGAAGCAGTGGAATTAGAAAACAAACTCCCTCTGGGAACAATTCTCACACCCCTGTTTTAGAAGGAAGCAGAGTTTACTCGTAAATAATTTAATGCATTTACTCCTGCTAGACTGGACTGACAGGTCTTCCATATACTGAAGCTTTGCTTCTTTGATAATTGCAAACTTCTTGAACTGAGAAAGTTGTCAACTAAAATGATCTGCACAGTCCCTGTAGGACTATCTAGGAACATACAGATATGCTCTATTACTAAATTTGGCTGTCATGCAGGTCACCAGTTAATAATATTATTATTATTCCTTCAGACTTACTTCTGTTTATGAGTAAGTAAATAATCACCCATTCAAAGTTATATAACAATCCGTTAGCAACTGTAGCAGTTGCTTATATGGATAAGCAATACAAAGGAAAAGACACGTTATTATCTGTGGGGTTTTGATGCCATTTATCAGCTAGAAGAAAAAAAGGAGATGAAGCAGCTGAGTCTGTAAGCACAGCATGATAACCTCTGCTACACAGAAGTACAAAAGAACCAGAAGAACAGAAACAAGAACTGCATAAATTGTGTTCCCTGTTACCTGCCTCAGAAAGCTTCCTCACAAAATACTGAACTTTGCTCTTGTATTTGTTTACACTTCCTCTTCATGTCTTATTTTCATGCCACATTTTTACCTGCTTTATCCGCAGTGTTGATATATCTTAACTCACAGAAATGTACTGGATTCAGAGGTTGTCACTTTCTTTCAGCAAGAAGGGTTTCGGCACTTCTGGGTACAGAGCCATCATAATTACAACTTTTTCTAACCCACTTCTGTTTGACTTAACCTTTCTCTATTAACCACTGAAATGCATCTTCATATGCATACTATGTACCATCTAGCCTTAACTTCAGCCTTCACTGTGGCTTTCCTTCTCACAGATGACTCTCAGGCATCAGGACTACCCGCAGATTTCCTAAGACCCGAGTAGAAGAGAACTTGGAAACTGGTTGCTTGACACAGAGATGAACAGTAGGAATTTTGGCACTGAGTTCTCCCAGAAATGATTATTCACAGTTGCTTATTCCCTGAACAGTCAGGGCCAGTCTTGGAGACCATAGGCACAGATCTGTCAGCATTTCAGGGCCTCCTCTAATCTAATTTGTAGCTGTGCAAGACTGCTATTTAGACTGGTCACTAAGTAGCTGCAAGCCTTGCTCCAGCCTCAGGAGACAAGACCATTAGGAGCATTGTGAAATAGCTGAGTAACCCTAGCACTGGGGGAGGCCAGCATTCCCAACACAGCTCTACTAACACTGATCCTTCCTGCAGAGCTCCCCAAACACCTCCCACCGGTGTGGGAGTTACTACTCTCCCTTTGCTACTCACTGCAACCCAGTGAGCTGGAGGAAGTTCTGATGCTGCTGCCGTTGCCGCTTTAACCCTCCCACAAATTCCAGCAGGGAAAGACAGTGAAAATTATCTGGGAATGAGCTGAATCAGCTTCTTTTGTGTCAGTGCCTTGGCCGCACCCGCTGTGTGGCCAGGTCCACCCAGCACTCATCAGCTTCTGAGTGGGAACTGGAGAAAGCTTGTGTGCTTGTGGACTTCCCTCCATGCTGGGAAGGTAATAACCTGGGTCTGGGAGTGAAAGGGTTAAAATTAGATCTCTGCTTTGAGTTCCTCATAGGCAGAAATTGGATCTCATTACCTCCAATACTGGAATGAATTTGTAAAGACCTTCACAAGAGATACAGCTGTGATGTGCTGATTCTGCTCTGTTCAGGATTTTCAGGAAACTGGCCAGTGGCTGTTAGTGCAGGAAGGCCTGGACTTGCAAGTTCCTTGGTCAGTGGTCATGTGCCACATTCTTTTGAACACTGGTAGAAAAGCACAAACCTCAACACAGTCATCCTGGGACCTGCCTCTTCAAAGACAAACAGCAGCCCAGCAGCTGGTGCCCCCAAGCTTTTACAGTTATAAATTAGCAATGCTTGAATGTGATCCAGAACCATTTTACAACCACAGTCCTAAAAGATCTGGGCATATGCACGTGAGTCTAATCACAGCATCTTAAAACATTTTTAAGTAAGGAGGGCAAAGGGCTGATAAATTGCTTTTGGACAGTCATCTCAAGTGTGTGAAGCCAGCTCAGCAGCTATGACCATTTTCAAGTCGCAATATCTTTACCTCTGGCGCTCCACCCTGACAGGATTTACACACAGACTTTCAGAGCGGATGAACAGATACCTGCATTCAGGAGTGCTCAGGATAGCAAGGGACATGCAGCATCCAGCATCAAAGAAAACACCAACAGCTTGTTGAATAACTGGTTTGTTATGTATGCTTCACATAGGTTAATTTAAGTGGATCATCACCCTTCTATTGTATGCTTGTTTCCTAGAGATGTCCTGGAATGGGCAGATTTATGGTGTCCTGCTGATATAACATTCCTACATTTCTCAAATACATTACATTGCTGCCATTAATGGTTTAGCTTGCATCTTATTTAATTGAATAGTCGAACTGGAGAGAGAATTGTTTAGACTTACTCTAATTTTTGTTATTCTAAATATTTTAGGGTTGGATTTCTGTTTTCTTTTTGTGATCTTGAAGAAACAAGGACTTGCTACACAGATAAGGATGAGACACTCTGAGATTTTTTATGGTAAAAAAAGAAATAGCTGATTAGGGTTGCACAGAGGAACACCGTGACGTACCTGTCTGATATACGTGACCTTGTGTTAAAGACTTTTGAAAAGGTTCCTGCTGGTATTTACTGGGTATCAAATTATGTATATGTGGTTATTAAGAGAATAATATGTGAGTTTGCCTGTAATCATTGCAGCTAATATTATTATACCTCAAAGAGAATGTAAACATTTCTCAATACATTTTCAGTGTGTTTACTTTGCTCATGTGAATGTGCTTCCTGTATAATTATGAGCATTTACATCCTAGGAGTACATATGGGCTTAAATTTACAGATAAGCTTAGTCTCATTGGTTTTACTGAACTACTGGAAGTTCAGCCAGTACATTTTTTTTCATACACAGGAAACAAAAGCATTTCAATGTTTTTGGACAAATGTGAAAAAGCGATCATGCAACTACAAGAGGTAGAATCAGGGCTTAACATTTAGAAACTTTAGACACACACACTAAAAATTAAAAAAAGACTTAATTTCAAACTTTTAGCCCTACCTGGCCTCCTAAGGACTGGGAAAGTCTGATACGCGCCTTATATGCCTGTATTATAATGTATAAAACATTAGGGTGTTTTAATTGTTCCATCTCAGAGTTGTCACAGAAATACAAATATTCTCTATTGTCACTTTCCAGAGTCAGAGACACAAAAGCAGAAGTCATCTATAAATCCTAAACCTGAGAATATTCAAATTCGTGCATCTAAGATAAAATATTTATAGAATTTAATAGCATTAAATAACTGATTTTCTAATATACAATGGCAACATGCGCTTAAGCATTTTTTCTGAATTAATTCTTGCTTCATCTCCAACAGCTGTGGTTTAGTAAAGAGTCCAACCCCGATAAAAACAATTCCTGTTATAGAAGCTATACCACTTGGCACTTTGTTATAATGTTAAAAACATGTACTGTGTTTCTCATGGAATTTGTTTAGCCTCTCCTTCCAACCATTAGATCGTGTTATGTCTGCTAGACTGAGAAACCCTTTATTATCAAATTTTGTTCCCATCTGTATATATATTTCTATCAAATCAGATCCTTTATGTTCTCCCATATGTCTTTATACCCCAGGAACCTTGAGCTCATCTTCTCTCCACTAAATCACGAACAGCAGAACTGGATACAATAATTCCAGTGCAGTGGTAATTTAGCCTTGGCAAATGAAGATTTCCAAAATGGCTTATTGACTACAACATTGCTGTTTCAACTCATATTAAGCTAACTATCCAACTCAATCATCTAAGGCTTTTTCAGACCATGACCTCAATTCTTTATGGATTACTTTCCTTGTTCTCGTGTTCACAACATTGCATTTTCCCATCCTGAAACATTTTAGTTCACCACTACTAGCTTACTAGGTCATTCTGTACCAATAGCCTGTCTTCTGTTACTTAGCCTCCTTCCAATCTTTGCACCATCTAAAATGTGTAGCTTTTATATCCCACCCAAGAAATTGCTAAGAACATTATAAGCAGCAGGACAATATAACTGATAGTTGCAAAGACATGCTAAAATCAGAGTTGCTTAATTTGTTAGTATAATATTAGTTTTATTTTAGTCTTCTGTTTTATTCCCAGTGTTCCATAACCAATTCTTTAAAAGTTGTTATTATACACATATAATTTGGATTTGCTCTTTTGAAATATCTAATAGTAGCGGCTGTGTTTGTCATTAGTCTTCCTCACATTTGAAGTAGAAAGTATTCCATTAATATGTAGTACTATCACGTTTTTCCTTCAAACATAAGTCAAACACACTGATTTAGTGCTTATGCTCTTTCTTAATTGGTTAAATTTTGTTAGTAATCAGTCAACACCATAATTTTGATTCTATTTATACTCAAGGTCCTAACACATTCTTTTGGTTACTTTTTAATTGTACTGACCCATTCTCTTCCTGATTTCTTTTGCTCTCCATCTCAAATTTGTATGCTTCCTAACTCATTTATCATCAATGCTATCATCTTTTGATTTTTTTGTGTAAGCAGACAGATAGTTTTAGATACATACGTGCTGGAAAAAAAATGAGGAGTGTTTTAGATTGTCATAATCTTTAGAGTTGATTAGATAGACTTCTCTTTAAGCCAGACTGTTTTTCTAATCCTTTAGACTTCCTTTTCAACTTGGAGAGTGGTGGAACCACTAGCAGATTCAACCAGTAGAGCAGCTTCTGGAATAGTAGATCAACTTCTACTGCTTCTCCTGAATTACTACTTGTATTCTTCTGTTTATTTCCACCCCCACCCCACCTTCACACACAGAGGATTGTTTTCCATGTAGAAACACATATGGCAGCAGGGAAAAACATAGGTAAGTACTAATGAAACAGAGGTATGATGCAGAATATATAATTAGATGTGAATTTTTAGTGTAGTATGGCAGCAAAAGAGTAACTGACGAAAGTATCAACTATGCAAGGGGATGTATAGTGTAAGATTATTTCTCTATAGCTCTGGTCTGACCACGGACAAATTATTATATTCAGTCTTGGGCACCTCCTTAGTAATTCAGAAAGAATTCAGAGAAGAGTGGCAAAAGTGATTACATACCGATCAAATAAGACTGAGGCTATGGACACGTGAAAAGAGCTCAAGGCTTGAGCCTGGAGCAAGTTGTACATTGCATCTCCATACAAAGAAGCTAAGCATGATTATATGTATATAACACAATCTAAATGCATAACTCTGGACTATATATCTACAGAGAGTTACATTTAAAATTGTATGTTAAAAGAATGTTCAGGTTGCAAAATCAAGCATTCAAGTGGTAGGAAATGCCTGCGCAATGTTAATTTAGTCCCTTTGTGAATATTCATGATGATACAGCCTGTAGCTGTATGATCCATCAGCAATGTATTTTTCCATACTCATATCCTGGCTCATGTTTACCTCCTCTTGTCTGATCCTTGTTTTGGTCTTCTGCTTGCCACAGCTCCTGCCTGTCCTATCTTGTATCGTCTCCCCATCCTCTCCCTGAGACGACTTCTGTTTGCCCATAATCCTTGCTCCTTAAGCCTCTCTTTTTGCTCATACCTCTTCCGTATTCTAATCTTCTCTTAGCACTTCCCACTTTCTTCATCTCTCCACATTAGTCAGATAATTCTTCTTTACTTCCTACAGACATCTTAGCAAAAGGAATGCTGAGAACACAGAAAAGCCCGATTTCCTGCTCTCATGTGTGATATTCAGGCCCACAAAGGCATGAACAGCTGGGACAAAAAATACAAAGTCTTTTTCTGTCCTTTCAGCCCTCTTAAAGTAAGCTCAGTCATTTAAGGGGAGACACAGTTGTGTCAGAGCTCTGCTGTTGTTGAGCTTGTGGAATTAAGGTAGAACTTTCTAAGAATGTAATCATTATAACAAGGGTCTGCTAAACCTGTGTAAGTAGTGGATTCTTTTTTCCCCCTGGAATTGCATAGTTTGACAGGGGTGTTGTGGGATGTCAAAAAGCATAGTCCTAGTGTTAGTAGCCATCCTCCCCAGAAACCAAAATTCAAGCGTGTGCTGCAAGGCATGTGCCTGTTACAGCTTCTCAAAAGAAAGGAATGTAATTCTCTCTTGTGGTAGATTTTCTCCCCTTAATCCCAGTCTCAGAGAAGGCTGACTTGTACTGTTCAATACTCTCCAAAGAAATAAGCTCAAGACATTCATGTAGAGAGTAAAATTTCTGTCCAAACGATCATTTGACTTAGCAGCATGAAGCAAGACTTTATAACAAGAAGTGATGGGCAGCCATAACTATAGATGGGTCTAACAGCCCTACCTATACCATTGAGAGAAAAACTGGCGACACAGTGGCTTAGGGGAAAACATAACACCCTACAAATATCTGGCAGGTAAAATGGAAAGGATGGACAGAAATTATTTAGGATTCCCCAAGTGGAAGTTACAGCATGAAACAGTGCTATGAAATAATCTCATATGGGAACTAATGTAAACCCTTTACATTTTTTTCTGAGCAAAAATATGAAGTGTAGCACAGGGAATCATCTTTCACTGAGGAGGAGTTGGGCTGGATGATCTATTAGAACTTTTCCATCTCTTTCTTCTTAATTAGCAGTAAAAGATTTACCAGTGACCAAAAAAGTAAAAAAAAGAAAAAAGAAAAAAGCAGAAGTTCTCTCACCCAGTCCCTCTCTGTCTCTTTAGGTGGAGGCTCTGCTCACTGTATGTATCAGAAGGGAGAATGTATCAAGAAGATGAAGAAACATCTTCAGCCAATAAAAGAATTGAAGACCCTAATGGTGTAGCTGGCAGCAAAAGTGAGCCAAGCTTCTTCCTGTAACTAAGGAAGAAACATTTAATGGAAATTCATGTATGATAAGATTTAAAAAAAATCAAGACAATTCCTTTACTGCTGTGTAATTTATGCAGTCACTTAAGAGGGAAAAAATAAGGAGTCCAACTGTCTTGTAATAGCTGTATTAGAAATGGACAGGATTATAGTTTACAGCTTTTATATTGCTTCTACACCTTGTAGAGAAATATATAAATTTTCAGTTATAATTTAAGGATTTAACTTCTAATCTAATCTTCTAGGTGAAAGAGCCTTTAGCTCTCCACACCTACATTCTTTTGGATGGGTGAGGACAGCATGAAAAGTATCTCCTAAAAATTAATAACATGCAGTTTGCTCAATTTTTCCATCTGATTTTTTCCTCTCTTTCCAGTTCTCTAAGAGACCCTTATTTTATGAAGTTAAATAGCCTTAGAGTGAAACAACTTACCCGTTATTAAACTAAATTGTTTCCTGACAGCAGGTTCTTCGATACCAGCTGCCTCAGGTGGAGACAAATTCCTTTTGAGGATTAAATAGATTTCTAAATAACACCTGACGTAACTCTTACAAAAGACTATACTCAATCATATATGGCCAGCCTTCCTTATCTGATAAGATACATGATAAAACTTCTTATGACCCAGAGCCACAAGACATTTAAAGCCAGAGGCTTGGTGGATGGAGGGAGTCTGTGAGTAGTTTATGGATAAGAGATGACAACTCTTTCCCAAGTGGCTCAGGACTGGAGTAACTGGGTCCAGCATGGAGTCCAAAGGTTATTTTCTGGTGTCAGTCACAGCTCACTTCCTCCCACAGAGGGGACTCAAGTTACTAAGGAGGCCCCATGGTAGTAAAGCCACAGTGAAGAAAACCAAAAAGTTCCTGCATGGAGTCATACTCAAACATGTGAAAACTATAGTGGGAGGCGCTGATCACCTTTCTTTGGTGGCCAGCAACAGGACACGAGGAAATGGAATGAATCTGTGTCAGGGAAAATTCAGATTGGACATTTGGAAAAAGTTCTTCACTGAGAGGATGGTCAGTCACTGGAACAGGCTCCCCAGGGAACTGATCATGGCACTAAACCTATTAGAGTTCAAGGGGTGCCAGGATGACCGTCTTAGTCATATGGTTTTGTTTTAGGTAGTCCTACAAGAATCAGTAAGTTGAACTCAGTCCTCATGGGGCCCTTCCAACTTCTTTTATTCTATGATTCTATGCATATACATGGGGCTTACAGATTGGATATCCATCTACAAGACAATAATAATAATCTAATCTATCGTTACAAAAGAATAGGAGTTATATTTACAAATCTAATTTTTGAGATGTTTAAAACTACCACAGACAGAAAAATAATCATTATGAAATAATAAATAATCTTGTTCTGACTTAGAGATGGGCAGAATAGTTCTAGGGGTTCGCAGACGTTTTTTCCCACTTCTCAGCAGCCTTCAGCCTCAGTAGTGGCCATTGTGGTGTGACCTATTAGCATTTGTCAATTTTATGTCATGAAACTTGGAACTGGTCTGTGTATCACCAGTGGCAAATATGGCATAGTATTGCTCCTGAGTTCAGATCATGTCGACATTTGCTGCTGGACAAAGGAACTTTTGAGATTTTGTCTTGAAAGTCTTTACCGTCTCAAATTCCATCTTATTCTATTTTCTCTTAACTTCCTTTCTGTGCTACTTAAAAATGCAGCTATATGTGATAAAACTTTTCAATATATATTTTACTTGTAACTGTTTCCCTGTTTGCCAAAATTATTTATACAATACACCATCTTCCACAAAGTCTCTCATCTCTGCTATGTATCAAAAGTGCACATCGTGTTAATTCAGATTTATTAAAAAAACAAAGCTGCTCATCTCTGAGATTGAGACATATTCAGATCACCATATGCATAGTCTGTATTTAAGGTCTGTCTGTCACAGAAGCTGCATATGCAGAAACTCTGTGTTCCTGTTATCTTCTACATTGAGCTAAATACATGTGATCCTAAAATAATTATAGTTGCAAAAGTTTGAATCCTGAAGCACGCACAGTATCCTCATTGGTGCAAAAGTGAATGACACTAAAGGGGTTTTTAAAAAGTGAAGTAGAATATTGACTAGAAAATTATGCTTTTATATTTGCTTCCTCTGGGAATCAAGGAGTCAAAAGTGAAAATTCAGGGGGCAGTTCCAGGGAGAGAATTTTTCTCTTTGTGGAAGGATCAGGTTTATATCATGTATGGGGAGAGGAAAGCTTGTGGCTCCCTATTCCATTGACCTTTTACAGTGCAGGTGGCTGGTATTCCCCATCCCTGCCACTGCTGCTCTGAAGGGTCCACAGTGGCTGATTCCGGCCAACAAACATTGGATGCTGTTATAATCCATATGTGTTGATAAAATACCATAGGTGCTCAGAGGCAGGACCAAGGGCCTTTTGCAGGGACAAATTCCCTGAAAATCATTTTAGATAAAGAGGGTGGGAATGGATGGATAGCTGGTGTGTTTCTGGTTCCAGTCTCTGCTACTGTGGGAGTAAGCACTAAAACTCCTATCTCTCCCCCCACTTCTTAAAAGTCATTCCAGATGAAACTGAGTCTTTGCAAGGTGTTGTGATTGGCACCAGCTCTAAAAAGGTCATGGAAAACTGGTCAGGGTTCTGCTTTCAGCTGTTAGGGGTAGGATTTCTCAGTATGTGGCCAGATAATAGTAGCTGTATTAGTACACAAGGAAGAAAAGTAGACATAGTGTGATATTTTTATCTTATCAACAAATAAATCATAATACAAAGACAGCAAGCCCCAAAGGTCTTTTATTCAGGTGTTGTAAGCTTAAAAAAAAAACAAAATGTCATTTATCTCAGGTAGACGTAGACTCTGTTTAAAGAAACTGTTCTTGGAAGACAACTCAGCAAGCATATTTAACGTTAATGGGATTGGGAAGAATAATTTATGTATATTAGAAAAGAGGAAGCCCAAAAAATCATAAGAACTGAAGCCAATTCAAAATTATTTAGGATGTTGTACAAGTTACAACAGTACATTCCGTGACTTGTAGACTAATATCGAATATCATAAGGAGTCTTTACAAAATCAAAGACCAGACACTGCTCAGAATGTTAGATCTATGATGAATATGAATCAATTCCACTCTCTTTTCGGCCCTGACCACCATTCCCATGGCAATTGACTGAAGTTAAACTATACAAACTAAAAGCAAAATGAGAATGCCATCAATAGTATGCATTCAAAAATGTAACTTCAGGAATGAACAGGAGATTGCCAATCTTAGTCCCTCACCTACTTCTACTCTGCCAGGTATCATTTCATATTCTTTCTTTCCTCAAGCCACAAGTCAGTAGAATCATACTGCATTGATCTGTCAGAGATAGGTACATCCATAGTCTAAAATTCACAATAAGGCTAAATTTGGATTCCAGTCCTATTACAGAATGCCACCTTCCTCAATAAATACTGTACTTGGCTATAAGACAGCTTCCTCCCTTTTTATATTGATATATTTTTTAAATTTTTATATTTTTAATTTTTTTTTTTTTTTTCACTTGGAGAAAGTCACTGTTTCAAGGCACATTAGACTATTAGACCCTGGTCTAAGAATAATAAATAGAAAAATGCTGAAACTGGAAAAGTTCAAATTGACACATTTATAACAGTGGGAGTAATCACCCTATGAATCAGATTTCCAAGGGATGTGGTAAATTTTCCATAATTAGGGATCTTTAAGTCAAGACTGGATAACTTATTAAGGGGAATATTCCAATTCTATTATAAATCCTTAAATCTAATGCAGGAATAAGCTGGCTAGAGTTGTATGTATGGTCTGACTTATGCAGAAAAGCAGATATCATAGTGATTCTGTGTGACCTTAACATCCATGAAAATAATAGTAACTGTAAAAATAATAGCATTACAGCTATTTAAGTAGTTGAATCAAAATCCTGAGTTTTATTTAACAAATGCTATTATGTAAGCACTTGACTTTCAAGGATACTATGAGTCAAATAGCTTTTGATGTACTCTGTGTGCAACATCCTATAGCAAACTGAAATCAAAATAAGGAGTTGTTCTACATCAATCTCTGACAAAAAGGAAAAGAAAATAAATCAAACAGAACTGATGAATGCAAGGGAAATCAAAGCTCCAAATTCCAAGGAAAGTAAAATCAACTTCAATTTCAGGAAAACAGTGGGGACTCTTTTTTTTTTTTTTATTGCAATTTAGTTTTTCTTCTGAGATTGTAATTCACTAGAAAATCCACTTGGCACTTTTTTCATTGCTGCCATTTATAAAACTGTTTTCTTAATGAAGACAATCTACTATGAGGTAAAAGCAGGAACATTTTAGAGCAAACTATTCTACTGAAGATAAAGTAGGAAGCAGCAGTCCATGGAGATCTAGATGGGGCAGAAATTTCAAAGGCGGGCATTTTTGGCTTAGTGTTGTTCTCTCTGAAACCAGTGGAAAAACTGAGTGATTTTTTTAAAATAAAGTACTTTATTGGAAGCAAAGCGTGGTCAGGGAGATGTGTTTGTGATAATTAAACCTTTTGTGTCAACTACCTGAAAACTTTTCAAGTTTAATGGTGCAGTAGTAGATGACTATCATCATTCCCAAAGCTTTGCTTTGTGATAATTATTTGTCCTGGTTTCAGCTGCCTGCCCGGTTAAACCAAGACATTATCATAAATCCCTACCTTTCCCTTCAATGAGAAGGAATTTTCTTCCTCTTACCTCTTATGTTTGCTTTATGTCAGGGAATATAAGCCTGGCCAGATAGACAAGAGAAGCATAGGGCATCAGATCCTTCATTCATTTAGTAAGACCAGAAAATATTTTAAACTGAAAACACTGAAATAAGCATTTCAACATACAATTTGACATCTCATTAATCTTTTCACAATCCTTTAAAATTTCAGAGAGGCATTATTACTTGAACCTTCTCAGAAATTAGTGTGATACATACTGTTTAATCATTTAACCGATGTCAACCTGCCATAATGCTGTGTCGCATTGCTATAGACAAGTGAAAGACCCCTCAGACATGGCTGCCTGGGCTGGGCAAAGCACCAGGGCTCACATCCCATGTGCTGCTTCAGGTCATTAAAGGATCCGATCCCTGCGCACCAAGGCTTAGTCCTTAGTCTCCTTACAATACCAGTATGTTAAAAAAGCATTCATTAGGAGGAAAGGAGGAAATTACAAGCAGAGAAAGATGATAATAATTTGCAGAAGTGCTCATAACTATTATTATTTAGTATTTGCACTGTGATAGCATCTATGAACAGAGTCTGTGGCAGAGCTGGAAACGGCATCTAGCTCTTGTGAGCACCAGTTAAGTGCCAAAACCACAAGTCCTTCCTTCCTCCCACACTGTATGTATTTGTAAAGAATTATGTTTGTGTTTTTTTTTTTTTAATTTTTGTAACTGCTACAACACTGTTAACCCCACACAATATTCTAGTCTGGTTTTGGGTCAGGAAATTACAGTTTTTAAGGATATTTTCATTATATACTTGTTTTTTCTCTAGATCATTTTAGTGCTTTCTACTTTGAAAAGACCATGAATGAAGGAAAAGGATTTACCACATCACACTTGTGCATTCTCAGCAATTACTCATATGCACTTATTCACATGTTCATATGCATATAGTCACAAAATTCAACTTGTAGAAAACATTGATTTCAAGGGTACTCTCACAGTCTGTGACTGAGCAAACATAGAAACCAATTAACCTCTCTCAGACACTACAAAGACAAGTAAGAGGAAGTGAGAAAAAAAAAGGAACTAGCAAAGTTTCAAACAATGGATTCAAAGAAAAAAGTCCGTGTACGGTTTTTCATCCCCCCAACAATGAAATGTGTGTCTTTTAATTTTCATTCTTGTAGTAAGCGCAGATTGCTGTGGATCCTGCTTGCAAAATTTGCAGTGGGGAAAAGGAGCAGGAAAAGAGTTAAGTGAGCCAGGATAGGAGGAGCCCTTCAGAGTCTGTTAAAAGATGTAAATAACTTTTGTACTGAATGTGGCTCTGATTAAACAAAGCCATTATTATTAGCTTTTTAAAACTGTAAGTCTGAAATATACACAGCAACTTGCCAAGTAACAATGACATGTCACTTGTTTCCTATTCTTCTCACTTTCATCCTAGTTTTACCCTCTTCCTGTCCATATTATTCTCATTCTTAACTTTGGGCCCCGTACTGATTAACCCAGTGGAGTCCAGGTCCCTGATGTGGTTTCTAGAGGCTACTGCAACATAAAAAGCATGTAACTAGTAATAATAATAGTCTCCAGACACCACTGGGCATGGTGCTTATTACCATGAGTAGTCTCATTGAAGTCAATGACACTGCTTTCTTCCAGGGGTAGTTGCAGTGCTGTTAATGGCACTCTTGGTAGTGTAAACACCACACCCTATGAAAGTGTTTAAAATATCAGGACTTTATAAGCTATTCTGGCCAGGTAATCTGTCTTTAGTTGTCCTGCTGAGCATCCCACATGATTATGACATGATGTATTGCAAATTAGAAATGCAGTATCTTCAGCTGTAGGTTTTTTCACTTTTATAGTTCACTCTTCACAGAAACATGGCAGTTATATTACAACTAGTATTCTGAATTCCTTTTTCTCTAACTTACCTATGTGCCTGTAAATCTTATGGGAATTTTCCAATCAGACTGAAATTCAGACAACCACAATAGGACTACTGGATACAGTTAGTGCTTCAAGCACACTGCTGCTTGAGTCAGAATTTCCGAGGATTTAACCATCTTTGGTCTCAAGGAAAAGAAAAAATATAAATTCATCAATCATTAAAAAGAGAAACTCTCAGCAGGGTTTTTTGTGCATGCAGACATGCAGACCATGCTGAAGCTACAATAACTCCCAAAGTGACCTCAGTCACTCAGTGTTTTTTTCAATCATTTTTTTTTTTAAAGAAGATAAAGTTGAGTTTCAGTAGAGTTGAGGTTTTGGCAAAGCAGCATGTTTGTTTGGGAAGGACTGTCTTGCACAGAAATCAGTGATTGCCGTTCAGGTGGGGTAGCCAAAAATATGAATGAAGAAAGCAGTGAGTCTGTCCTTCCTTCAGCCAATTTCAGTTAAAATTGAATTACTCTGTGTGCTGAGAGAGAATTGCTTAGGAGTAGGAAAGTGGTAGGAAAGCACAACATGGCGTAGCATTAGCCAGGTGGGAGAGCCACTGGCAGGGGTCTTCCTGTTACAGGAACTGAAATCCCAGAGGGATGAAGAACTTCATATGTTTATGTGTGCATGTGTAAAACTGAAAATGCTTCAAAGCTATATGTATACAACAGTAAAATGGTGAGGGGAGGTAAAAATATGTGGCCCAGAGTGCCCAGAGGAGCAGACAAATTCATTAAATTATTCAAGTCACTAAAACTATCTCCATGTAATGAAGTTCAAAAGAAAAATTGTGCAAAATGATCATGCATTCCTAATGGAAAGATTTCTCTTTCATTAACAAACAACAAAAAGTAACTCATCCCAAGTAGATCCAGTGAGAAAAACAAAGTAAAACAAACAAACAAACAGAAAAACTTTGTTAAAACTAATTTAGGTATGCCCTTTCTGAGGATCAGGTGTAACAAATCCAAGCTTCTGAAAAGCAGGGAATGCATGGGCAGATCTCTCAGTTTAAATTTCTGAAATCTATGAAATTCAAGTTTTAATTTGCCTCCATCTGCCCTACACTCAAACACTCAGCTCCACAGAAAGAGCACCACATCAACTTTTTTTTTTTTTTTAAATTGTTATTTACAGTGCCTTCATCCTTCTGCAGATGGCTCAGGCTAACACTTTTCTTTCACTTACCAGTCTGTAAACCCACAGACCTCCTATCTAGCTGCTGACAATCTCAGTAGCCTACCACCAACGTAATATACCCATGACAGTGCAGAAATAAAGTATATAGGCTCTTCCCAGGTGCATCAGTATCTTTCCCCTTTGATGGTGAAAGCTGGAGTCATTCAGAGGGATTCAGATACACACCCAGAGAGACACAACAGCTCCCCAGTCATCTCTTACCACAGTCACTGCCATGCCTCACTGCTCCATCATAACCTTCTATCTCTGCACATACAGCTCATATACTGAACGCAACAGAAAACCCTCCAGAGAATCACCAGCAACTATATGCAACTTCCAGAGGGCACAATTAGTCTGCAGAGACATGTCATTTAACTCTCTGTTTCCCAGTTTTCAAAACTCTTGAGTTTTACTGTGTCCTTGTTGTGGAATGACACAAACGACATTTTCTTAATTCATAAAGCACTGTTTTTCTCTTAGTAAGTATATTAAATATTCCAAGGAATTACTTTATAGCTGATACATTCATCAGCACATTGCAAGTCATGCTACAGAGCATGCACAGAAAGCAAAGTTTCACATTCATAATTGTGAATATTTACCCCATGAGACTGATTTTAAGTGCTGTGATAATTTGATTACTGTGTATTTTCAGTGAAAATAGCTCCAGTAACTTGGTGCTCCTTCTAAAAGTATTTCTAGCATGTACACAAATGAAGCAGCTATTCAGAGTTTGAGTGGCGAATTGTAAGAGAAAGCAACTACCTTTTTTTCAGGCGTAATCTGCAAATAGAACAACAGAGAAAATTAACCTAAGAGAACAGGAATTAAATATTCAATGTGAAGAGCAGGGGCTCACATTGTATCACAGAAAAATGAACAGGTCTGTAGAAACACAAACTATTTTTAATGACCCTTCATGGAGCTGTAATGGTACATCTTGCACTAGGTTCTTGAAGATCAATTAATAGTTAGGATGAAAGGGCCAAGAATCCATGCCGTCTTACTGCCCTGAGGCTCTGAGTTCAGCAAAGAAACACAAACTTCGCCAGTAAACTTATCATCCAGGGCTTTGCATCTGGCAGTCTGTGGAAAGTTTGATTTAAAAGTTAAGTCTCAAAGTGTGCTCTCAAGCTCCTGGTGTGTTCAAAATAGGACCAAGTTCAGGTTTAGACATGCTGTCAGCCTGCAAAGGACTGGGCCTGCTCCTGAGGGTGCCCAGGAGCTTCTCTTGGCACATTTAAGTGTTAAGGAACATAAAAGTTAGGAGGCATGTCTAGCCTTTGAGCCAGCTGGAATATACACTTGTCTCAGCAGCACATTACCTCCACAACCCACATATGCACTGTTTCCAAATCAGTATAACAATAAATTCCTTTCAATCTCTTGTGGCAACACTTCCTGAGCCCTTTTAGTGAGCAAAATAGACTGGGTGCTGCATTTAATACTTGCTTAGTGACAGACCTCTGTCACCTTTTAGGGTGGCAGGTAAGTGTGTGTACAAGGTACCTGGTATATCAGAAGGTAGGTCCTGAATTTCTACTGACACTTACTTTTGGGAGCAGTGGCCAGTGGAAGGCTGCTGTGCAGCAAGACAGCATCTTTCCGGCAGCCTTACAGCTGATTCCTACCAAAGATAATACACTACCCAGCTATGCTGCAGAAATGGAAAGCCACAAGGAGTCCAAGCAAACAAACTCCCCAACTCTGCGAGTTCTTAGCCTTTTGTGTGTGTGTGTTTGTTTGTTGTTTGGTTTTGATTTTGTTTTCTTTGCAATACCAGAGTGGTTGGAAGGGACAGGCAATTTGAAAACAAAGGTTTATCTGTGTTGTTTATACCAGGCACTTAGATACCGTTGTGAAATTATAGCTATTTGAATTCACAGATACATGTTTACATACAGAGAAGGGACAGCAAATACATACATACAAGCTGAACTGTGTTGTCACTGTATACTCTTAATTTTCAAGAGAAAATACAATAATATATCCCATGGCAGTTATTTTTCTAAGCTCATGTTTGTCTTTGTAATCGTTATGCCCACGTAAAACATTTGAACTAGACCTCTAAGTGTGGAAAAGGCAGCCTAATCTGATGGAAGAGGACACTAGACAGCAGGGAGATTGCATTTGCACATTAGAGAATGATTCTCTTTTCCAGGCTGTTTTGTCCTTCTGGACAGAGTGCCAAAAATGATAAGTATAAATGGTAGCTTAAACAAAGCTCAGTTTAAATTCAGATGCTAATTGTGCAACTGGATGGCTCATGGTGCACATGCACAGGGGCACAGGCAGAGGATTCTTTGCAATCCCTACATTTGAACCTGGTGGAAAAATCCGTTCTTACTTAAAGGTTACTTTAAGGAGACACTAATCTCCGTGACTGCATAATTATGACTTTTTGTGTATCTCTAATAAAATCAAATGTATTTTCAGCTTTAAAAGGAAAGTATTAAAGCGCCCTGACCACAGAAAGCTTTTTTATGAATATGACCCTTTGTCCCAAGTAACTATTGCATCAGGGAATACAGTGACATGCATGTTGCTTAAGTTTAGAAGGAAAAAAAGGTTTTAAATTTCACAGCAAGATAAAATATTAGTATCTCTATAGGGAACTGCTTCTGAAAATAACTACTAGTGGAAAAAACAGAAGCACACAGGGACAGTATCGAACATCCCAGGTGGATCATTAGCTGAGAATTTTAACTTTTCATACCAACATGCCTGTTCCCATAAACCCCAGATATCTGTTTTCTTAAGAGAAAAAAGGTGTATTATTGCTGTTTTTCCAGCTTAAAAACAGTAAAGAAAATCCTTACCTGGAATTTCAATAATTAATGCAAGATACATGAGCAGTAAAAAGTAATGATTGGAATACACCCGTTTTCTGAAGTCAGATGAGTACTTTAAAACATGGATATCAGAAAAATGTGAGACTGAGCAAGTGTAACACATGTATGGTGAAAGACAATAGAATGTAAGTATTAATAGAAACCAGTTCCCAGTTGCAAACATTTTCTGAGGGAATACAGTTAGAAGTTAAGCATTTGATATCCTATGCTTATGCCAGGCTTGCCTCACAGCTGATATTTTCCCACATAGAAACTCTAGCGGTCCCACCTTGGGATCTCTGGGGAACATATTCTTCTCTTGAAAACTTTTTTTTTTAATTTTTTTTTCAAGAAAAAAAAAGGAAAGAAAAGATAAATTGACTGTCTCACTGGTTGAACCTCAAAGGCTTCTTTGACGCAAGCGTTATTCTGACCACGTGAGCGTGGTTTCCATTTTTACAAAAACTAGATTAAAACATGCATGAACAAACTGTCCATTGAACTTTAATGTTTCTTTGTTGCTTTGATGGTTAGCAGATTTCTGCTTCATAGATTGCCTCCTCCCCATGCATTCTAAAAGTGAAATGATACATTGTAATTTGAATGATAATTTTGTTTTGATGATTTAATTGATAACAGACAGAGGAATAAAATCCCTGTTTTTCTCTGCCATGCATATGATATAGCTGCAATTCTTAGTAAACATCTGTATATAATTAAGGGATGTTGCACTAAAACTGTTTCTTCCTTACCTTTACCTTTGGGTTTTCTTGGGGATCTGTAGGAGAATCCCTGTTCAAGAAAGGAGATGTTGCCCCTTGTCATTCAAGGATTCTTTAATTTTAGTGATTTAGGTGCCAACTAAAAGTTATCTGCCCACATTGTTTTTAGTGACGTCAAGACCAGTCATAACACACCCCCTTTCTGTAATCTTTCCAAGAATCTTTGCAATCTCATCAGTTTATCTTAAAAAAGAAACCTCAATAGCTGTATTTTAGTGCACACAGGGTTTGACTTAATATGTATACATATTTTTGCAACTGCAATGTTATGTGGAAGATAACAGAAATATTCAGTAGGATTGCTTCTAATCCAATTGTTTTATCATGCAGTAATACCTTATTTTTTAAGAGTTGCATATCTTTGTATAGACATGAAAATCAAAAGCAGACCAAGGACTGTTCAAACCTGCTCTGCCTATGTTGCACACAGGGAGTTATTCATTCAGTTTATCAACCATAAAAATAATTGCACTACACTCAGAACTGACTGACATCTTTTATAATTTTTAACACTAAACTGTCCTGGTAAAAAAGAACGTTACAATAATAACATCTGATTAGTAGAGAATTGCTACTGTAAATTAGAGTGTTTGCAGAATAAAACAGAGTTGAAAGAGTTACAACTTTATATTAAAAGAAATCATTAGGATTTTACCTCCTTTTCTCCCTTGTAATACCTTAACAATATCCTCTATTCCCAGTCCTGCAAAAATAGCCAGGTGACTGCTATTGTCCAAATTTCCCAATATTATTTTTTAAAATTATTATTTTAAAATTTAAAATAAAAGAACATAAATTTTCATCATCTGGATTTCTTGGATTTGTTTCACATGCAGCTATAATGACTACTAATTTTTAGGGAAGAAACTAACATTTATAGGAATATACAAAGAAGATTTGTGTGTGTATGCAAAATTCTTCCAAATCTGGAGCTCCTTTTTTCACCAGCAAAAGAGCAGTTGCAAGTGAAATGTAATCTACCATCAAAAGACTTGAAAAATTACTTTTTTTTAAGAAAATGGAAGCTGTAGTAAAATAAATAGACCATTTGATTTGATTTGCCAGAATGTCATTTGAAAATGTTGACCTTTGACATCAGTGATGCTGCTTCAGAGGTTTTTAAAGCATTTTCCCGGTATCTAAAAACCAGGATAAATCTTGTGAAACTTCCTGAGTATGTTGTTCTTCTTTGCCATATTATATATAATAGATCTTGATACTTGCATTAGCTAAAACCTCAAGGTTCTTGATCATCTGTTAAGTTTGTCAGCAGGAACACTTCCAAGGTTCTTCAGCAGTGATGGACTCCAAGAGACTGTCTATCTGCGTTACTGTTTGATGGCCATTCCAGGAGTCAAAACCATCATTAAGACTAGACAGTGATCTTGTAAGCATGGGCTCAGAGCTCAGACATGCTGGAGGATATCCTTAAGAGCACATGGGACCCTGCATGTCCAAGCATGCCAGGTAGATTAATTCCCTACCAAGTATGCCCAGATAAATAGCCTACAGTTTGATTGAGAAGCCGTCTGTCTGAGAGGCAGCCAAAGGGAGAGGATCTAAATAGCAGTGTAGTGCACCTCTGCTCAGGGTGCTCCAGAGGCTGCTCTGCCTGAGTGATTTTACCATACCATAAGTTTTATATGAATTACTATGTCACAGATATCAGATTACACTTTATTTTTTCATTTCATATGGAAAATACATTAGAAGAAACGAGTACATGTGATTCGTAAGAGAACAGCCTACTTGTCAATCCTGAACTGAGATACCGTTGACCATCTCAGTTCAAGAAAGGGTCCCAAATGTGAAGCAGAAAGGAGATACATTAATAACCACCACTTCACAGTGTTGTTCCCTCAGGCCAGCTGCATGATTACTGACAGACGTATCTGCACAGTGCCTGTTGGCATCCATACCTGGCCTATGAATAAACAGAACTTTAGTTTCTAGCACTGACAGTCCCTCATTCCTTGAGAAGCTCATTTATTTATCACCTCATTAAATTAAAGAAAATGAACAAAATATAAACAAGTCAAGGTTTCATGGTACCACGAGGGTGGTCGTCTATTGCAATATAAAAAAAAATGCTGCAGAAGGAGAGAAGCTTTGTATGCTGCAAAGATAAAATTCTTCTTTGGTCCAATTTACCTTATTTCTCTTGCTATTATAAATCTAAATTTAGAGAAATAGGACTAGATGAAAAAGGAAACTTTATAAACAAGGACTTCAACTTAAGAAAGACACACTTTCCTTCAGTGAATGCACATTTAGTTCAGTATTTCTCTTGGCAAAGTTTAGGCATGTTTCTAGTTAACAAATGTATTCTGCTGTCAGCCCTTTTCAAGAATTATATTTGATGCTGGATGCCAAATAACTTCTTTAACTATTAATAAATAACTCACAGGTATCTTAGATAGTGTGCACTTGAGGAATTATGCTAATACTTTCTATGCTGGAGACAAGGGAAATTCCCCCCCATAAATTTTTACTTTTGCTGACATGTTCTCTGAGCTCTGCTTTCAGGACGGGTTCATTCTCACTAAGTCAGCCATCTAATCTTGTGGAAAATCTGATCACCAACTATTTGTTTCTTGCTGATGCTGCTGAGAAAATTCCTGTTGACTCGAGAATGGGAAAGAATATAGACTCATCAATTTTGGCGTCTGGTCTAGCTGCTTGTATTTGATTAGCTTCACAGTAATGAGTCTTTGCAATTTAAAAAGAACAGAATAGTCACTACCATGTGAACCAAATGACACTACATATTACATGCTATCTAACTAACAACAAAATATTTTATAGGTAAAAAAAAACATTGACACCATGATTTTTCATGTGGAAAGGATCTCTAAGGGAATATTTAGATAAATTATACACCAAAATCTCAAGGTGTGTCAGTTACTTGGAACACTATTTTAGGTGGAATGAATTTTTTATCATGTTTATTTGAATCTGTTTCAAGCTAGTTGCTTGTAAGAGCTGCTTTGTTAATGCTACCAAGACTGAAGTGGCTGTTATCTCAATCATTTGACCTAACACTGAAGTAATTTGTTACTATAGGGTGACAGTAGTTAGCACCTTTTCACATTTGTTTCCTACTTTTAGTTAATCCAACAGAAAATCTGTGGGCTAAATTTCATTGAAAGTAAAGGTTTCGAAAGAGAATCTTTTGAAAACAAAACTCCCCAGAAAGCAGCAGTTTTTGAGGAGTTTTGATTTCAGACAAGAAAATTATTCTGATTGCTTCTTGGCCACCAAATTCAGTGTTGCATAAAAATTAGTATCTCACAGGGAAAGAGAGAGGAGCATGAAAGGAGAGTTGATATAAAAAGGAAACCTCTGAAAATTCAGGTGATCATTTTGTCTCTACTTTTGATTTGAAGATTTGATGACTAGAAAACTTCTCATTTCAAGCATCAATTTATATTTTCTTTATGGTTGAAATATTTATTTTTCCTTGTGGATTTGCTCCCAGGAGATTTTAGACAGCAGTGTCTCAGCTTGCAATTTTGACTTTCTGAACCCGTGGGAATTTTAGCCCTCATCTTCAGAGAGTGCCTTAACCAGGAAGGGGTAGAGTTCTGGATGAATGTGTCTTTCCTATGTAGCATCTTGACAACTTTGCCCCTCAGAATTGTCTGCAGGAGTCTCTTTGATCAGTCTCCTGAAAAGGATGATGGAACAAGCACTCCACCTTCTTCTCTTCTTTATAGACTGTCACATAATGTTAGACAATTCCACCTTATTACCTTTACATTTATTTAAAGCTTTTCCTTCTGAAATTTGTGTTCCGTCAGTGATGGTTATTCTACCATGTTTCTGCTACTTGTTATAATATCTAATTTCACATCCTTCATGAAGGGATCAAATATTTTTTTATGTCAAAGCTGTTTTTTTTGTATAATGGTTGCAGGTTTTCTTGACTGCCATGTCCAGTTCCATAGGTGCATTAGGCACTGCTGTCACCCGGTGCTACTCTCATTGCTTCCCTTTCCCTTTCTGTCTCCCCTCCACTATTATATCTTGCCATATACTTGCTTCTTCTTAAAGTCAGCTCTTCAGAGTTTTGGTATTGCTAATTTTGAAGAAATGTTTGTCAGCTTTGCCAGCCTTGATTATAGAAATAATATATATAGGATTTCTGTCAATGAAAAAAAAAAACATTGATGAGCTTTCCCAAAATGCATCCTAGTAGTCCAACATTAAAAAAGTTTTGTGTTATCCTCAGCTTTTGAGGTCTGCTATGACACGGGTAATGAGATTTTGAGTTTTTTGTTTGTTTGTTTTTATCAGAACGTATTAAACGGTAATATTAGGTCTGAAAATGGTAATCTTGAATCATTGCTGTCACGTCTTTCATAGCTGGCAACAATCTTTTAGCCAGTCACAAACATGCAAGGTCATTTCTTTTGAAATTGTCGAGTGTCTGCAGTGAGGCTGAGCTGGAATTGTTGAGTGAGGTTTTCTTGCAGTCCTGGGTTAGGGAGCAGTTACAGAAGAATTACTGATGTGTTTTAATTTTCTGCTGGAACTACAAGGAATCTTAGAATCATAGAGTCATAGAATCATAGAATAGTTAGGGTTGGAAAGGACCTTAAGATCATTCATTCCAACACCCCTGCTATGGGCAGGGACACCTCACACTAAACCATCTCTCCCAAGGCTCTTTCCAGCCTGGCCTTGACCCCTGCCAGGGATGGAGCATTCACAACTTCCCTGGGCAACCCATTCCAGTGCCTCACCAGCCTTACAGTAAAGAGCTTCCTCCTTATATTCAGTCTAAACTTTCCCTGTTTAAGTTTTAACCCATTACCCCTTGTCCTGTCACTACAGTCCCTAATGAAAAGTCTCTCCCCAGCATCCCTATAAGCCCCCTTCAGATACTGGAAGGCTGCTATGAGGTCTCCACACAGTCTTCTCTTCAGCCTGAGACATCATTAGCAGAGAACTCTGTGAGTGACACTGGCAACTGCAGAGTTTTTCCTCCCCTATCTTCCCATTTAGACAGTCTGAATCTACCTGTATTTGAATTACTTCTATTCTTTAGAAAAGTGCTTAGCTGCTTCACTTTGGGGCATACAGGGGAAACTTCTTTTTGTGTTCAATAATGAGAAGACGTAAAATTAGTTTTGATTCTAACTACCTCTACAATCCATATCGATGCATTAAGTCTCAAGGCAGAAATGTACTGAGAATCAACAAATGAGAGATTCATAAATGGGAGGTTAGAGTTACTAGTTCAGTTTTGTCCATGAAAAATGACTCAAGTTCTTTCAAGGTGTTTCTAGAGGTGTCTAGAAGTATTAGCATGGACATGTCTGCCAAAAAAGGATTTTGACAAAACAAAACTTCATATCTCTCATACAGGGCACTCTCAGAAAAGTTGTAGAATAACTGAAACTTAAAAGTGGCTGTGGGACTGCCAGCTGATCCACCCACTTGGGAGTTAATTTGTCAATTGCTCAATAATTAGGAAAGCTTTGCTTTAGTACTGATTAAATTTTACTGTATTTTGAGTTTTAAATATATTGTAACTAAGGGAGAACTGTCCACCTGTTTTGGTTACTTGCTTTGGTTTGGGTGTTTTTATCCTGCCTACAGTAGAAGAAGACTAATAGGAGTGAAATAGTAATGACAGTCCAATTTGTAATCAGCCTTCTGTACCTAATGCTTTTCCTAAGAAACTCATAAACTTAAGGTTATGTAAAGAAAAGGAACGTCAAATGTCTAAATATCAGTCAAATCTATGTTTTTAAAAGGGGAGCATTCTAAAAGGACTTACTGGTGTACAAGGTGACCAATGGTCAGATGCCATGGGCAAGGAAACCCTGCATCCTGCCCAGCGCTGTTTGCTGCAACAGCACCTTGTGCCAGACGGGACTGTCAATGCTGACTGATTAGTGTTAAATCCTACAGGTTTCTGCTTCAAGCCTCTACCTGTCACAATAAAGGCTAAACTATACCAGCAGATAGATAGCTAATCATACTACTAAGGAAGCTACGGTGTCAAGGTTGAGAGGGTTGAAGGGAGTTGCAGAGGACTGCTGGTGCATTCAGATATGCTGAGAAAAAGGCACCCCTGACAAAGAAAGACCAATAACAAATGAGGAAGGGAAAATTAACAGTGATACAAAATTGATAAAATACTAGCTTTCTTTCTAAAGCTGCACTCAGACAGCTTGTGATGATGCAGCCTCTACTGAATGCTTCACTGCTGATAAGGTTATATATTACTTGTGGTTTTATTGTTGTCAGATCTGGCATTGCTCTGCAACAAACTCAGTTTGTGATGTTTTTGCTGACTGCTTTTGGCACTTGCATAGGTTATGATCCTGCATTGCATGTAGGTGCTAGACATCTGGAGTCTGTTTTCTTAAGGAAGCCTGATTTTCCTGAGGTACTTTTTCCAATCTAAAAGGCATGAAATAATGAAGTGGATTGTACCATACTGGGAGAAAAGTTATCTCACTCACCAGCTACCAATGGAAAGGCAGATGTGCTGAATACCCTTGATTTTCTTGAGCTCTTGGAATGTACAGAGCTGGGTAAAGATGTTCTGGGAATAGTGGGTAGTATGCAGAAAGCAGAATATTACTGCAAAAATACTACTGTTAATAATAATAATTATATAACATGAAGAGAAGCTTAATGATGGGTTTAGATACCTCTTTGATGAGATCGTTTTCAGTTTAAGGAAGATGTATACACCCCAATTTCACTGGAGTTAGCAGGAATGGAAAGAACATAATCACCTTGCTCAGAGTGCTGTTTCCAGGTAATGCCCATGATCTTTTCCTGTTACCTATTCCCAGAAACATGCTTTAGCCACCACCTGTTTTCATGTGATATCATTTTTGTTCAGTGCTGTTAAGTCTCTTGCTGCTGCTTCTCCACAGAAGTTGTATAACTATCTTTTAGATCATACAGGCCCTGAAAAGGCTTGCATCTGCTCAAGGTCTTTCAGTAGTATTTTATCGCAATGGGTAATGAATGTTAGGTAACTACTGAGGACAGGAGCCTGAACAGGCCGATGTGACTGCCCAGCCTCCAGCCTAACGCTGATTTTGTGTGCTACACAATCTGATAACAATTTCCATTATTCATATATGACTTCATCACCTATTCCTGAGGACTGGATGGCCTTCCAAATGTTATCATGAGAATAAAAGAATACTTAATACCCTCATTCCAAGCCATCTGTTTCTGAATTGGTTTGGGTTTAGCCAGATTTCTGAAAGATATAGCCCTTTGATGAAGATTGATTAGCTTCACTGGAATCCACATAGCTTGCCCCCTTGAAGAAATAACTCTTCCCTGCTTAGACAGTCCATGACAGATAGAGCTCTAGGGTAACTATCTACCTAACACTAAGTTTTATAATAATTGCTTCTTCCAGGGAGCTATTTGCCTTTTTGAAGTATATCATAGTAGAATGAGGGAAGTAATACTGAAAACAGCAAGGATCTTGTTCCAGTTATTGCCTGTCAGAATTGCCTAGTTGTCTAGATCTCAGCAGTCCAGGTAAGGAGGAAGCCACACTTGACTTCAAAGGCTAGTTCATGGGATAATGGGTATTTCCTTCAAGAAATGAGATAAATGTATTTTCATCTTTATTTCACTTTTCTAATGTTGTGTGACTAATTAAGCCACTGAAAGTATCAAATATTTTTCTACTTGGGTTTAAAAACTTTTGAGTTGTTCTAAATTGGTGTGTATGCTAATCATTTCACAGTATATTTCATTAATACTAATAGAATTAATAGTTTTATTTCCATTCTTAAAATATTGAACTTTTCATGAGCCACTGAAAAACAATACTAAAATATTCTCTGCTAAGACTCCTCAAACTTTCTGCTGGTTTTCTCTTAGTTATTTCACTTTCCTTCAGACTTCAGCATAGATTCAGTTAGCTTTATATAGCAGTCTGACCAGAAGGAATATCCTTTATCATTGAATCTTCAGTGCCTTTCTCTTTACTCTCCTGGAAGAGTGCAATCTTCCAAGAGAAATTTTAACCACTACAGCCTGAATTGCAAGTCTGTTCCTGGGATTCAAGTTATAGTCAAAAAGTCTGTCCTAAGAAATAAATAATGGGAGATTATTAGAAGGTATGATCTCAGCCACTTACCTTTTGAATTTACACTGAGTGATAAAAAAAGAAGATAGGATGTCAAACTAGGTAAGTACTACAAATAATGTGATGATTCAGTGAAATCCTCTGTACTTCAATATGATTTCAATATAAAAAATTTGATTTTTATTTTAAGAAAACTAAATTAATTGAAAGGTAGCCAAAAAAAATGCTGTAACATTTCTCAGTTTCATTAACATGCTGATACTAGAAGTGTCATACCATATAACCTTGCAGTTATGAATCTATCATATGTTGGAGAAAGTTTCTGGACTCGCAGAAAATATTGTAATTGGGAGCAAGGTGCTATACAGTTCATTAAGTTCTGGTCATACATCTAAGTTATCATGTGAAACAGAGAGGTGGACCAACCTCAATAGTTGCACATTGAGTTGCATCTGGTAAAAAATACCTGATTTGGATCAGAACATCTTGGGGGAAGGTCTGATTGCTGAAAGATCATTGCATAGTATATCTGAGAAAAGTAAGTTGAATCAGTACAATATTAGAGATAGCTGAAAAAACTCCTGATGAATATATTTTCCATCAGAAAATGTGAGTTGCCTTTGACAAATTTATGATCCTACATAATGTTGAAGGGGAACCTTTTTGAACAGCTAAGTTTCTTGACAGATCACTCCCTGAATCCTTACCAGTTTGCCTGGAAGGCTACTTTTCAGGAGCATTGTTTCGAGATTTGTTAGTTTATGGGTTAGTTGATCTCTTGACTTTCTAAGGCATGAGAACTGAACCACAGGTTCTCAACTCCTGCCTCCTGTTTCCAGGGTGTTATGAAAGACTCAAAAAGACTTGACAGCCACCTCCCAACCCATGTAGCCAGACTCCAGTAATACACCAGGGACAGATGAAATATAGATTCCTAGCTTTGTAGCTGACAGACCAGAAAAAGACAGGGTATATAAGTAAATTCTCAGGATTGGCCTTATTTTTGAACTGCATTAAGGGGTCAAAAAATAATCTTTATTTTTATTCTGGAAGTCTCTATCTATTTTTTTTTTTTTTCCAGTTTCAAACTCTGCTCTTTCCAACTCTCAAAGCCCAAGCCACACTGTTCTCTCCCATAATTAGACCCATGGTGATATCTTCCAGCAGATATAAAGAATAGCTCTGTGTGTGCCTAGCTGAGCCTTTGAGAGAGTTAAAAACTGAGCAATGTCAGTTTGGAAGGAAGCAGCAATAGAGCTAAGAGAGAGTTGTAAGGAACTGCTGAAGTCCTCATGCTGATACCTAAGCAGTAAGCTTTTTTACCTCTATCTTGATCATGAATTAACCAACACTGCCAGCACTCCAGCCTCCCTTGGCACTGACTAGTTATTCCCACCCTGTGCTGTCCTGCTTCTTCAGGTTGAGCACTTCATCTCTGGGGAAATTGATAAAAATTTTATTTTCATTCACCTTAGATTTATTTTAACCTGAGAGGTTCCACAATTGTACAGTGCAGATGTATAAATTCCTGGTCCATTTTTAGATGAAAGGCCTGGTGACAATAAATAGCTTCAGTTCTTGGGTGAGGATTCCCACTGCAGTCCTACAGATCAGATGTTCTCCTCTCTCCCAGTATGATTCTCAAGCACAGGCAGAGCTCATATTGCAGCTGTAGATTTAAAGTTGGAAGAAACTACTGTGTTTGACTTTTGCCTGCCTTCTGTAGTTGAATCAATGTATAATATTGATACTATACTATGGTGTATACCATACATTCTTTGGAGGAAGGGAAGAGCAGGTGGAATGGAGACAAGGAATGTTTACAGGTGAGTCTATGAATACACATACTGTAGCTTTTTTCTCTGTTAACTGTTTCACCTTTCAAATAAAGAAAAATAACTCTGTTTCTTTTAGTATTGTCCCATTTTCCAATCATTCAATCTTTTCTATACATCATTTTAGAACCCTTTCCAATTTGTAAGTACCTCTTTTAAAGGATGAGCTATAAGGCTTGGACATGTTTCAAACTTCAATAATGCCTGATACCTTAGTAATATAATAATTAGTAATTGTAATAAGGGAAAGGAAGTACCTTCCCTTATTACAATTAATAATTTTATTTATTATGACAGGGGTCACTGTCAAAGCAAGAATTGGGATTTTCTGTTCTAGGCTTTGTATAGTCCCAAAAAAGGAGGATGTTCCTGTAGCTTCTGTTGTTTATTCTGAGATGAATGTCTTAATATTTGATTGCATGAACCCCCCTGTTTTTCATTTGTACCCAATTTACTGAGTCAGTGAAATTAGGTGGTATCATTGCCTCCCCTTCTGTACGTTCCAAGTTTATGCAATTTTTATTCACCACAATGAATTGTTACTTGTCTATTATGGAGCTGTATTTTATGACTATTATGACTGTATTTTAACTTTCCTGGATATTCAGTTCATATTTGTTCTTCTGCTTTCATTATCAATTACCTACTCATTTAGTTCTGTCCATTTTACTCTTTATATGTACTGGTTTATGTGTACATACATGCAGGCATACAAATATTCTATGCATATGTATTTTTAAGAGTGGCTTTCATTTCCTTTCTAAGCCAAGTTGGCTTATTACCAGAGCAGTTGTCCTTCTTTATGGACTGTGGCCTTCGGACATCTAGGAAAATATTCTTAAACAGTTCTTAGTTATTCTTATTTTTTTTCTGTTTAAATTCTTTCTCCTGATGGACTTGGCTTTATTTGCTCTCAGCTTTGGAAAATTGACATCCCTGAGGCTCCAAGTAATTCAGTAGCTGTCATAAAAATTCTGAAACAAAGCCCAAATAAAGATACTGACCTCCCCTTGCTTCATTTCCAGAAAGAATATGAAAGGGGGATGATGCACAATCTGATTAAAAGTAATCTAAGTGTCTGAGAGAGAAACAGAATTTTTTTGAGCTCACAGTATATTTTCATGGTCAGGCAGCTTGGTGAGCATTGAAAATCATTGTAGTTTGTAACGCTGGGTCACTTGTGAGCATTACTACTGAAACAGAAAGTAGTGGTATTTGGAGGAGTGGACTCTAATGGTTATCTGTGACAGTGTTGCACAGTTAGTGTGAACTCCCCAGTTTTCAATCCACTCACTATGATACCTCATTATTACTGAAAAATGTGTGTATTATTGTACCAGAACAAAGATATCAGTTTGATTGTAACTCTGCTGCATTGTGGTCTAAGAAAAAAATACTCTTCTCCAGTTTTAAAACCAGGAAGTGAAGGTACTTGTATATGTGAAAAATGCTTGTATTGTACCAGAACAAAGATATCAGTTTGATTTTAACTCGTTTGCATTGTGATTCTAAGAAAAAAATGTCCTTCAGTTTGAAAACCAGGGAATGAAGGTATTTTTTTTAAAGAAATAGGCCCTGTAGCTTCATTTTCACTTTTACAATCTTAAAAATCTATAAGCATCAGCTGTGTTGCGTCATGTATTAAAAGGGTTCCTTAAGATTTGGACTGCAGAATTGTTTTGAGAAGAAACATACTTCACTTTCTCAGGTTGGTATGTCAGTGTTGTGCTGATACAAGCCTTCTGAAAAGAAATCATCAAATATGCACTTCAGACAAAAAAATAGCCAAGGATGGGAAGAAAAATAGGAAGTACAATCTAACGTGACTGCAAAAAACCAAAGCCACTTACTTTCATCCCCTTTTAAGTAATCATTCAAAGAACTGAAAGTTTTCTCTGAAAACAATAGATTTAAAAAATTTAGTCTTCCATTAACTATGAGTTTTAACTGCAAGTCTAAGGACACTGAAATGCACTGTTTCTATAGTAATTTTTGTAGACATAACATGACATTTGGTTGGGTAGTTTCTGTTTTAAAGGATTCTTCAGATAAATTCAAGACATTGCTATGGACCACGGTAAAAAAGAGGAAAGTCATGCTACCAGAGCCAGGTCTTCATGACTTTTTCGAGCACTTCAGCTCAAGAGAAAGTTGTGTACAGTGATGTCGTACTTGATTTTCTTTGAAAGCTTAGTTTCATTAATATTTACTACAAGTGATCAGACTAAAACTTGCATTCCAGATCACATGAAAGCTTTTGCTCAGTATAAAATAAGCTCTTCTGGTTTTGTCTGTTTGGTTTTGGGGGGTTTGGTAGTGTTTTTTCTTTTTCATTTTAGATAGAAAATATGTAGCAAAAATCAATTTTTGTTTAGACCAACTCTTTTATTCAGCTGGACAGTCAGGCAAGCAAAAAGGTTATTCAGGGTGTCCTAAACAGTTCTTTCTTCAGCTCTTCTTCAAAATCTTGGTGATCAAAGTATTTATTCTTTATTTTGTAGATTCTTTTTAATCTTCAGTACATCTGAATTTCAAGGGTCTACTTGACCTTTGGAATTCTTTTTTTTCATGTTGTAAAATTTCATTTGGAAAAGCCAACAATACACTTTGGAATTATTGATGATGAAAGGAGAAATAAAATTTGGTTTCCTTACATCTGCTTCTTATCACTTTTCAAAAAATGGTATTAGTAGATCAATGCTGGGGTTTTGTTTCTGTTCAAATGGTAGGATTTGCATGTACATGTTTTCTTCCCCTCCAACCTTTTTTTTACTGTCTCCATCCTGCCTATCTGTCCTCTGGAAAATCATTTTTTTGCAAGAATTTTCTGCCAAATACTCCATGGTAGTCTATTACAAGCTAATCATTAGTTGGCTCTGAGCACAGACAAAGTTACATTGTGAAAGTCCTGCTTGTACCCAAATGTCATTATAATGTGAATTGTTTCAGGATGGAGACCAAACTGGATGATATTTCCATGTTGCAGATCAAATGGACATGTTTTACAGCAGCACAATGAATCAAGTTTTTTGGAGCTACTCTGAAGTCTCTGTTCCATCTCATTCAATTTTCAGCTGCCTCCACTTGTTTAGCCTCTTATCAGTTTATATATATCACAAGAATAAGACACTAGTTTAGCCAAGTTAATTATACTGTCTTCATCCCATGCAATCATGAGCAGGCCTGGTTATTTTAATCACCTTCACGCCTATTTTCCTATACACACTCTGCTTCTACGGTAGCCATTCTAAGATGTATAAGCTGGACTCTTGCCTAGAAGTAAGCCAATCCCTGCATTACCGTGAAATGTTCTCATTGCATTTGGTTCTAATTGGGTAATGTGCTGCACTGTTTTTACATGACATTTTGTTCCTTGCTATCAAACATTCCATGCCTTTTTCATGACATGATTTATAAGACTTCCTTGTCACCTACATTCCTGCCAATTCTCCCAGAGATTCATCTCTAGATTGTTCTGTTTCTTCCAAAGTCTCACCCTCGTACTTTTGCTAATTGAATATTTGCATATCCTGTTCCTTCTGTCTGGAACTCCCAGCCCTTTTAACTCACTGAGTGTCCCTTGCCAAACACTTTAAAAAGTCAGGCTGAAACTTTCCACTTTGAATATTGCTTTTTGTGTTACTATGTAATACCTTTCAAAATGTTTGGAGCCTAGAAATGTTTCCACATTCAAGTGATCAGAAGTGAGAGATAATAGCTAGGTTTTAGGCCAAATCACATACAGACTGATTTGTGAAAATGTCATTTCCTTATGGAATTATAGAGCAGTGACAATCACACGATGGTTAAGTCACATGCAGAGACAAAAATTCAGGATGTCCTCCTTGTAAAAACAAATCCAAGAGGTCCTTCATGTTCCTGAGCAAGTACAGGCCTGTTACATTTATAGGCACAAAAATGGATCTGAAGCAGCAATATGTTGGATAGCTTAAATTGTTGGAAACTGAAAGTCTGCAATTTAGCAGCAGATAGTGCTCAATTCTGTAATACTGAGGCATCAAGGTCAAGAATTAAATAGTTTTATTCATGTAAATGCTGCACGATCATCAACAAGTTAACAAACAATCCTTTTAATAAGACCAAGGATGCACTCTGATCTGGTCTTATCCCCTTTTTCACCATGTTTCCAACTCATTCTCTTCCTCTCCAAATCTTGCCATCTCTTCCCACAGTTACTTATGTGCAATTCAGTATTTAGATCTTGTCAATCTACCCATTTTGTGCCAATATAAAAATGACATTATCAGCTTAACTTCAGAAGCTTCTATTAGCTTATTAATGAAATACCCAAGATAGATACCAGTTTAAAAAGATGATCAGTGTAATACATGCTTGTCATATCATGAAAGTAAGCCATGCCAATATGGTTTTACACACTATTAATACTTTCACACTAGCCAGTCTACTAAGCTGACTTTTTAGTTTAATATTTACTAGAGATGCATTGGAGAAATTCTGAATTTCTGGCAGATTTAATGAATAAACTCTGAGTACGTTAAACAAACTAGTAGGAATGTTATCTAATTATTTGCTTTGTCTTCAGAATATGATGTATCCTGCAACTCCTTTGGCTTCTCTGACTTTAAGTGTTTTCCGACCAAAATCTTAAAAAGACAAAGGCTTTGTCTGTTTGATATTAGAGGTATCAATATAAAAATAAAACAAACCTTTCAGGTTTGGGTTTGTTTAGGTTTGATGGGTTTTTTTAGAGGAAAACCTGTATTGGTTTTTGTAGGTGGACACAACCTTCAGACTCTAATAGCTACAAAGTCGTGCACCACATTCAATTCATTTAAAATCATTAAACTGGCAGTGACCATTCCCTTCTTATGTTTTACTCGAATCATTCAGTGTTTATATCAAAGTTAGGAATATCCAGACTTATCAATAGGCTCCAGCAGCAACATTTTTTATAAATTTAATAGATTAGGTTATTTTCTCATAGGAACCTCTTCGCTGCAGGATGAATACTAAGAGCAAATGCTATATATTTTCCCTTTCCTTCACTTTTGCCACCTTGTGAAGTAGCTAATACTTGCCACTCTAGACAGCAAAATATCTGAAGATGGGTCTAATAAAAGATCCAAGAAGGGCCAAGATTACTGTATGATTGAGGTGCTATTTCAGCTTAGTGATCTCCAAAAATATTAACTAACCATGTAAGAAAGTGAAAAAGCTAAAGGTGAAATTTCTTGCAGTGTAACTGTGTTTATAAAGCAGGAGGATTTTGTAAGTTATTGTTACCAATATAATGTTATGAATGGGAATTACTTATGCAGAGTGTCTTTCAGCATTGGAAAAAAGACTGCCGAAATGAAGTAATATATTAAAGGTTTAGGAAGAGATTGGCTGTGCAATAAGGACAGGGATTTGCTTCTAATTATCTAGAGATTTCATTGTTGGTGAGTGTCCCTTCATAACCACCACAGAGGAGACAAAAAACATTGAAGTTCTGTACAAGGGTCTGAACTACTGTTCACACTGGTGTATGTCAGAGGTAACTCAGAGAACTGCTACCTAATGCAAAATTGAAATAGCAAGAGATTTTAGATACACTTCATTTATTGAAAATAGCCTATTGAAGAGATCTAACAGTGAATGGCAATGCCTGCTGCTAATGCAGCTGTGGTTAACTTTACAATCTTGTCTCTTCCAGAAGTATATTTCACCTCCTGAATCGTCTTCCTTTGATTTTTTTATTGTACTTGAGGAGAGGTTTGTGCCCTCCAACATTTCTCAAGAGGGAGATGCGCCCTGAAACCCCTCAGAAAACAGCCACCTGCCAGTCCTGCAAGCAAGCACCCATGCAGCAGCAGCTGGCTGCATATTCTCTCAAGGAATTAGAGAAAAAAATATCTCAGGCAGCTCTGCATGTAGGTGCTGAAGTCAGCCAGGCAAAGAGGATGTAAATGCTGTAGACATGTAAATGCTAAAGTGATTTTTTTTCTTTTAGAAGGCAGACAATGCAGACTGTACATGCACATTCATTACCCTATTTGCTCTGTTGGTGGTGTCTCTTGTATGATTTTGGAAGAGTGAAGTAGGTCTCAGGTTATGAGTTCAGGTCTTAGCACTAGATTTGAGAAAATAAAGATTTAAATGAATTAGTGCAAGTGCAGACTAGCACAATTTATTACAATGTGTTCAGTTCAGCCTTTCCAGCACATGACAGTGCATGGTAAACGTTCCTCTGCAGAATGAACTGTTGTGACTGCAGAGGAGCTCAGGGCCATAGTCATGATTCACAAGTAGAGCATCTGCTAAGGAACTGCTATGGTCAATATGATTTCATATTGTACATATATTCTTGAGCTTTCCCTTCACACATGGAATACATTTTCAGAAGGGGAGTAATCTACAACAGGTAACAGAATGAAAGGGAAAAGAAGTTTCATTTTGCAATTTTAAAACACAAAAGTCTTTATCAGAAACTTTAGTGAGTTCCTAGCTGGGTCACAGGTTTTGTGGCTAGGTCACAGGTTTTGTGGCTAGGACACAAATTGAGTGCCCAGTTTTGGATAATCTAATCTAATCCTAATGTTCCAAACACATGCAGGAAATAATTACAAGTGATCTCTACTTACAAGAGCTACTGAGCACACACAACACACATTTCTGTTGTAGTTGCTTACATCAGATTTCATTCTGGCCCCCTGTTTAAGCTTTTACATGGTTTTAAATGCTTGCTGCAAAGTCAGATATTTGAGAAAGACATATGACTGGCAGAGAATAAATATTTTACATGGAATAATTACTTATTGCCTGAAGTCTTTGGCATGCTCTCCAGCAGGAAAAAAAAAAACATTTTAATAAACGCCAACCACACCTACAAAAGATAAGTACCATCACAAATCATGCTCACTTATTCCAAGATTATCATTTGATAACCAGTCCAAATTGCTGTTGAGATAATAGCACCTCTTTTGATGTTACTGGCAAAGTGCAAGTAAAAATATTTCTGTGTTTGGATTTCACCATTACTGCTAAGATTTTACAAAGCCTAACAACAAAACAAGATCCAAAGCATAAGAGGAAGAATACTTTCTCATAGTAGAGTAAATCAGATACACTTCAGCATACTTTGGAAACAATTGCCACCTACCATAAATAGTCTAAGTGAAAAGTGTATAAACACACAGCTTATTTTACTGGGTAGACTTCAGACACATTTGGTACAATCTATTTTAAGTCTAGTTTTCTTAGAGGAGTTTGAGAAAAATATTTGCAACGCATATAATAGGTTATCCCAACAGTGAGAGAAGCCATGTTACTTCTGTTGGAAGAGGTACAAACTGGCTCTATCTTTGTGACAGATTTCTCTCCCTGACACCTCAGGTACACCTGCCTTCAAAGGCTGCCTTTATAACGTCCCAGAAAACTTTAATCAATGTCAGGTTTACAGCAGCACAGAGCAGAATCTCTGGTTTATCAGTTTAAAACAATGGGATCCTTTATTCAGGGAGGTTGTGACTCAGTGCCTTGTTTGTCCTAGCTAATGAGAACTAACAGCACTGTCTATAACGGATGTGCCGTGGATATGACTGTGGGAACGTGCCTTCAGGACGAGATCCAACTATCTTCGACTGTGTACTCAAAGATGATTGTTATTAAAATAATTTTGGAAAGTCATGTACAAGATGAATTGCACTGTGAATAAGTTAACAATTGTTCTAACTTATCATAGTTGTTCTGCACATATGTTCAACATGCAGCTTGTTGGCATTTTAATGTCGTGTATGTGTGTGGGGAGAGGGGTGTGAGCAGACCTAGTCTGCTGACTCATCTTGATAGATGGATTGGGTTTTATCATCACTGAATCAGAGGAACAGAGTGGTTTTCCAAGATGAAATAGCTTGAGGGAAAAGGCTGAACAGCCTGCATCAGACCTTACAGTAAATCAGACCAAGGAAAGGCTCAATTCAAGTGATTGGGAGCTTGATCAGGATTTCTGCCAGGGTTTGCTACACTGTAAATGAAAATCCAACAAAGTATGAGATATAAATCTGTTAAAGACCATGGACTGCATATTTGCCGTGTGGGAAACTGGCAGGGACAACTTATCTTCTAGTGTTTGGTGACTGCTATAGAAGTTAGCTGCTGTTTAGAAAGCACGGCTCTCGCCAGACGTGGTAGAGGAGATATCTTGTCCTTCCAGGGGACACAGTTCTAGAGAAACTTCCCTTCTAGCTGAGTCTGGAACATCTGCAAGCCCTAAACTTTAAAGATAAATATCCCCATTACTGTGGGGAAATAGGTGGATAAGAAAAGAATGAGTCAAGTTTCAGGGTGAGAGGAGTTTGGAATCTTTCATTCTTTCATTCAAGGATTCTGGCTGTCTGATAAAGTCTTGGAGAAGACTGAGGACTGGTGTTGAACAATGTGCACATGGTCTGTCAGGTAAAGGATGAGACTTTCTGTTCCCCTCCTAAGCAGGCTGAGATCTATAGCAGAGCATGGAGACTCAACCATTTTCTGCGGGAGTAGAGTGTTCAATAACCCAGCTGGGAAAATAACAACTTGGTAAGGTCCCTGAATGCTGCAGAGTTGTAAATGAAGCTATTTACAGAAAGTAATGGATATTTGGACACCACCATCATTTTACTAATTTCTAGTACAATTCTTTTTAAGAAAGGCTGTGATCATGACAGTGTGGTGTACTGATTCATCTGAAGCAAGTAACCATTGAGTAGGTACAGAAGTAGCACTTGCTTGTGACCAAGTGAAGACATTCATTTCAGATTATTTTCTGTGTTGAAATTTGGCTGTAAAAGATCAGGACTGTGAAGTATTTAATAGGGAAAAAAAGTGAAATAAAGCTAAAAAGTTAGCTAATCTTTTCAGTTATTCATGATGCTGCTTGTACAAGCCATATACATTGTATTGTCTGTATGTTCTCATGCATGAACTATAAATTTTTCATCTATGTCAAAATACTTGTATATATCCTATCAGCCACTATGGCTGGTGGGCACCAGGCCTGAAACCTATCCCTCACGTATACCTCCGGCTAATGAGAAAGTTTTTTAAATGTGTCAAAAACTTCCTTTAAGTCTCAGGTGAGGAGAGCTACATTGAAATGCAACTGTCAGGAGACATGTCAGGGGCTCTTATCACAGAAATTAGCAGATACAGATGATCAGAGGCTCAATGAAGTACTGACATGCAAAGGTTCTATATAGTGTTATAGACCAGTTTGAAACATGCAGTTTCCGCAAAAAAATGCAATATATGTAAAGAAAAAGAAAAATCACCGAAATCATCAGTGGAAAATTTCAGATTTGCAACCAGAACATAAATGTTTGGATTCTGAAAAGCAGCTGAAACACTGGATGAGGTCTTCACATTTCCGTTCCTCTCTTCTGGCTTGACTCTTAAGCAAGACCACATCTCCTCTGACACAACCAATAAAAACATCAACATTTTATGTTAGAAAAGCCTTACAGAAACACTAAAGGGTACTTTAGTCTTAATCCATAAATCATAAGTTCCCATAATTGAGAACTAAAGGGGTGTTAGATGCTTACAATCAGCCTCCAGTCTGTGCCCAACCCCATCAAAATTGCACTCTACATGTATGTACACTTTCACAAACTATTTTTTGTTCAGTATTGTTATAAAGTGTGAAATAGATATTCAAGAATAGAAAATGTAGCTATAATTACCAGGATTACAAATAGTAAGCAAATTACTAAATCTTTCAGAAAATTTTCCAGATTTTTGTTCTGATAACTGATAAAAAACCATAAAAGGAACTTTTCATTTGGCATGGGAATGAATTAGAAAAAGATTCCCTAAAAATGTTCACAATCCAGATGAGGTTACCATCATTAAATATGTCACATCACTATTCATATTCATTATCTCAAATGTCCCTCTTTTGTCCCAGAAGAGAACCAGAAACCTGTTTTTTGAACTGGACTTGGCATGCTGTACTGAAAGAAACTTGCTGGAGGACAGCTAGGAAAGCATCAGGAGCAGGGCTCAGGGAGGTCATCTTGCTGGGGCTGCTTTTGCATTATGGAACAGTCAGTAAACCAGGTAAGCTATGGAAGAAGAGAATCGTGTTAACACACATGTTTGGGGGCCTTGTACAGGATGAAGATGGAATCAGCCATTAAGCATTTATAACTAGCATTAATGAGCCATTAAAAGGAGAGGAAACCCTGCATTAATGTTCTACTTCTCTGCTTATTATCCTAAGAAATCTCAATGGATTTGGGCTTTCTCCTTTCCCTTGGTAAGTAAGGCATTATCCTGCTTGGAAATGTAAGGCATCCAGAGATGCACCACATGAGCTGAGAAGGGCCAGTTTTGACGTGCTTATGGAAAGTCTGTTGTTGAGCATTTGGCAAGTAAGAAAGAAGCTCTAGTATCCTTATCCCCTTTGAAAAGTGTTTTCTTTGCGTATTTGAAAACTCAATGCTCTTGATCCATAGGGGCATACAGTTCTCACAGGGACCACAAACGCTTGGCTCTTAGATATAGAACAGGTCATATAATCAAAATAGTGCTTTGCATACTTCTTGCCTAATGAAAGTTTATCGTTAAAGGAATCCAGAAATTAAATGTTCCTATGTAATCTAAACAAATCTTTGTGTTCCTCTGAGAATTTCTTGTTCTAAAACATTTTACCTCAGTAAACATATATTTGCACAAATATCACTGGACAAGGTTGCCATTAACAAATGTTTTGTATTTCTGTTCATGATATAGTCTGCCTTTCCAAAAGCTAGCTTTTTGGTGATAAAACCACTAATCATTCCTGCCTTCTGACACCAAATCCTCACAATAGTTTTCCTGCTCTGTTTGGTAGCAGGAATACAACTAGCTAAACTGACAACCTGAGACTGTTTGCTGCTATCCTAGAAGCTTCTGGGCAGTCATTTTCAGTGCTTTGAGTTTAATTTCATAATGCTAACACACCTATGAATTTGCTATGAAATTATATTTAAATTAAAATCATTCTTTTCCAGTTCAGCTCTCTTGTAAAAAGTACCTCTTGATTCAATTGCCTCAGTAAGTCAGATTGCCTAGAGCTCATGATCAAACTGCTTTAATTCCCTTTTTTAAAGGTCATGTAAACATGTGTGCTTAGTGAATTAGATGCAAATTCAACTCCCTATTCACAAAGCTTCCTAGTTAAGTTCCCTTACCTATTCCTCACATGCAAGCCCGCATCTGACAGCAGAATATTGACTTTTGAGCTGTGGTCAAATACATGATTAAACAAAGAAAACAACTACCCTCTGCATTGTAGATAATATTGATGAAGGGAATTAGAGCCACATTTTTTACAAATGGTGCTCATTGTGTAGGTTAACTAAATCACATTTTAATATGTCTGTTCTATGACTTTAAAAATGCAGTGTGTAACAATAAATAAAGGGGTATTATATGCTGAAAAAACAATGGCTTGAAATCTGGGTACCAATGCCTGGATTTTATTGAAGCTGTTAATGTAATTAAGCGCCAACGCAGCATCCTTCTTAATAACAAGTGCTAAAACAAAAAAAAAAAAATTATTTCAGTTTTAAATTCATCTCTATAAAAGACTGAATGAACCGCACTGAAGAGTTCACCATTTCAATAATAATAACCAAGTAAAATTTTGTGACTCTGGCATTTAGGGTCCCCTATAAATAACAGCTTCAGTTCTGATTTTCATAATTCTGCAAATAAATATCATTACATTCATAATCTTGTTGTTAGACCTTGCCTTATAAGTAATGAGTAATTAATTATATGTGTACAATTCTTCTAACTTTTTATTACTAAGAACTGTTACCCTGATTCGCACCACAGGTCTGTGCCGCACAGTACCTGACCTCTGACTGGGGCTGGCGGTGGAAAGAAAATGAAAAAAAGCTCAGTGTGAGCTTTCCCCAGACATCTGCTCTTCATTTTCTGGAAACAGAAGGTCTGAAATAATCCTAGACTTGACTTACTATTTAGAACTTGTCACTTGTGCCTGACCCGAAGCCAGAAGATGGTAAATCCCAGAAAGTCATCAGGTTTCTTTAATAATTAGATTTTGCAGATAATGAAATCAGCTCATGCATTTGCTTCTAGGTTTTCAACCTCTAGGGTGCATATTTTCAAGAGTTTTCAAAGACCAGGAGGACAAAAACATCTTCCAAGTGTGTGACAACATCAGATGAAAACAGACAAACAGAGCAACAAGTCACTCACACCTGTTGTCATGCTCGTAAACCACCACATACAAGCAAAGCTGTGGGGTTGTCTAGGGCAGGCAGGTCTGCAGAAGTACTTCGATGCTCACCGAAGGCAATATGTTTTCCAGGCACATCATCTATAGACAGCTCTTGCTGTGGGAAGATCCACAGTTCTTGTTAGTCCTCAAGACTTCCTGTATTGCATGAAGTTACAACACTGTTAGAAGGGAAAAGAGAAATTCCTTGGTGTAATATGATTTGGTAAATGTCATCACAAGTCAGAATGATGAGAAAAGAGTAGATAGCAAAATATTTCCAGTGAAAGAGGCAGATAAAGAACTGGTATACATGCAGATTCATCATCATTTTTGTTAAACCACTCCCTCGAGACTCTCCTGGTATGCTTACCAAAGATGTCATCCAGCTACCTAAAGAGTTTAGCATGAAATTAACTCTCATTTGCAAGTTCATGTAGTTCTATGCTCACCAGCTGTTCTGATGTCTTGCAGAGGATTCCCCACACTCCCACCTTTAGGTCAGAACAAGAGTATCAGCCACATATCTGCCTAGAGGTCCCACTGAGGTATTGATACCTGCATTTCTTCCTTTCAGAAGCAAATGAATGCCAATATTGGCCAGAAGACTTCTTAAAACAACCCCAACGAAATACCAGAAACCCAAACAAAAAATTCCTAGTACCTGGAATAAAAAATTAAAGGGAATTAAACCTATCAATTAGCCTGTCTGAATAGTTAATAACTTCTGCTGAAACAAAATATTTCAAACCTTGAAACCCTCATACTTCTCACCTAAGAAATTTAGAAGAATTAGTCAAGAAGCTCTCTGGACCACTAGAGTTAATTTTCTTTATTGGCTCTTGGGAAAGAAAGGTTATTTCAAAGAACTGCTGACTTGCCAAAGTAATCGTAGCATTTACAGAAAATGGCCCAGGAAATGATAGATCCGTTATCCTGATGCTAATCTTAGGGGGAAAAAGAAAGCCAGACAAATTCAGCACTCTATCAACAGGGAATTACATGCTAAAAATAAAAGTATATCATTCAACACAGTTTCACAGAAAGCAGTTCTTGTCAAATTATCTTTAGTTTTTTTTACAAGATTATAGGTCTGGTTGATAAAGGTAGCTGTGATGTTACAGTGTAATTAAATTTCCCCAAGGCATTTGACATACTACACATGACATTGTGTTTTAAAATCCTGCATTATATGTAATTAATAAAGCACACATTACATGATTTAAAAGCTACTTGACTGATAGCTCTCAAAATACATGCATTAATGGAAAGGCATTAATTAGGTGGGCCATTACTAACAAGACACTGCAAGACCCTTGGTTCTAAGCCATTTTAAATCCTTCTTTGAAAATAATCTGAACCATGGCTGCAGTTTGCAGGGGACACAAAGTTGTTGCTCTAAAAAGTAATCAGGATTCAGGTCTTATGGAATGTGCTGAATCACATGGATAGGTAACTACAATTCAGTACAGGAATTTGAATGTACTCAAATGCCTCGAACAGCGATAAAAAACATGTTGCAGAGTGGAGCTGCCAGCTCATGGCCTGAGGCAAAAGGACCTATGTGTCTTTGGATGCATGAAAAACTCATCCCAAATGGATGCAGAGGAGAGACCTCGTCTTTCACTTGAGCAAAGTGACATAATGTTGTATGCCAAAGAAAAAGTCCTGGAGAAAGAGGGAAGAATAATAAGGGTGAGGAGACTACCTGTAGCCAAGAAGATATGTGGAGCCAGAGGAGCTTTGGGGAGCATTGGTTATGGAGGGGGCAGTGAGATGAGAAGGTGGGCACTGCTGAAATGCACCTCCTGGTGTCAGCCCACCCCTTTCCATCACCCTAAAGCTCATATCCCAGCTTTCAAGTGACTGACTGTAGATACTCAGAGAGAAACCCAGCCCTCTCTCCTCTGGTAGCCACCCTGTGCTCCTTGCCCTGCAGGGTTGGCAGCCACCCTGAGGGCACCAGTGCTACCACTGGGACATCAGTCACGCCCTTGCTGAAGACCTTCTAAGAGAAACAAAATAATTGTGTCCCATGCCAAAAGATTCAATTATAGCAGTGGCTCCTTCCTGGCTTCAGAGCCCATGAATTGTCCCACATTGCCTGGCTGGCTTTACTCCTTGGTTAAAATCTAGAGGGGAGGAAAAAAAAAGTCTGATTTCTAATCTTTTAGCAAAACTCAAATGCCCCTGTATGTCTGATAATGTTAGTCTGATTAATTTCGTGTTTCTTTTCCTATTCAAATGGGATTAGGTGATCCCCAGAAAAAAAGACTGGATTCAGTAAAAGCACACGGGAACACGTTACAAATGCGGATGTAGCAATCCTATTAATAGTTATTTGCAACAGCAAATATGTCCATGCTTAAACTCTCCAAGAATGTGAAAGTCATGATAGGATTGTCTGCTTAGGTTAAGATTTTATCTATCAGGAAGAATTTCAGCAAGAATATTATGTTTAGATGTTCAAGTATTTGTCCAACAGCTAATGCTGAAAAACAAAATGAAATAAAACATCAATCCAAAACCCAGACCCAAAAGTCTTGACAGGAGTTTCAATTAGTGCATAAGCCAATTATTTCATTGCTCCATGTTAAAGCAAACCCTCAGCTTGTTAGTTTTCAAAATCTGAACTTCAACATGATTTTATGAATAATCAGTACTTTTACAATGGGCCAAATTAAGCCAAAATCCTTCATGCAAGGGAGCATAATGTTTGGATTTTAAAAATCCACGAGACCTGAATTTGTTGGTTAGAATCCAGTACTAATTAAAATTAAGCGTAATCCAACAGACCTTTGATAATTACATCAAAAGTTCAGATTCATTTGATGTGGATTGTCTATATTTCATTGTTACTCTCTTAAAAGATTATTTATGTACAAAGAGTTAGAAAAGAGAATTAATATTAAAAAAGTGGAACTATAAGGGCAAACACTGATTCAGCATATGTTTTAATTTATTAAACATTTGCTTTATTCTGCTCAAAACCATCACTTGAGACATTATTTTTTGCATAAAAAGTGATCTACAAAGATTCTTAGTAAAATATATTTCTAGTGGAACAAGAAGTTTTGCTTGTTTACTGGGGACTGGATTCACCAGCATTGCTTAACAAGCTGGGCATTAAGGAACCACATCAGTCATATTTTCATTCCAAATTTGCCATTGGTTAGCTAAGCAGAGCTCCTCCAAAGGAAAAAATCTGATTTCATAAAAGATCACACACACCAGCCCAAACAATCTGAGATGCTGTACTGAAAGTTGTCTGGAAATTGGATATATTTTAGGAAACTAAGTGCAAAAGCGCTTTCCTCACAGCTGAGGAAAGCATAGCAGTATTATAAAAGGGAGAGATTACCAATGATGTCTAGACATAGAGAAAGTATGACCTCAGTTAGAACGCTCCAGTATTTACTTTTCCTTTCTAGAGAGAGATATACGGTATTTCATGATTTAGCATGCAAGGCAGCAAGGTTTCAGAGCAGTTCAGCAAAAATCCTCAAATAGACTGCAGGCTGGGAAAACTTAAAAGGAAGAAGAAAGGATCTGAATGAAAATCATCTCCGCTAGAGAAACAAGCAGAAGAGTGCAGCTACTTCTCATTTTCCTTATGCAGACATTGTTGATTGCATTTTAAAGGTACCTGAATTAAAACCGAACAAAACCAAAAAAAAAACCCCAAAAAAACAAAACCAACCCCAAGCCCCTACCAACATTGTGAAATGCAACATTCAATCTTTAGGAAGCATTTAAATTGCAGTTGGCTGTGTAGCCTTATTGCAGCCTCAGTGTACACAGCAAACAGAATCTTTGTCTCAAACTTTTTCACTCTATATATCGATAACGTATGTAAGAACTCAGTTCTTACATATTTAAATTTCTTACTATTTTCAATTATTTTATTTTTAATGGTACTCAAAATAATATTAGCTTATTACACAGTATGCACATGTTAAGTAGACTATGATTGTTGGGCTGCTGCTTCAAAGTCTAAGGATGGTATTGAAAGGCATGACTATTGGGAGACAGACACCTTGGTTTTGCATAAGAAAAGTATTTGTAAAACAATCCTTAGTTCAATGTATTTCAAAAAAAGTAATACATTTATTTTGCTCGCTGATCACTTAACATTTACAACATTTGTAACAGCTCAGTTCTGTGTATGACTCCCATCAGTTCTACTGGTGGTTGTGTGTGCTGAGTTCACACACAAAAAGAGCATCCCAAACTAATTTAGGGAATAAGGACTGCAAAATTACTGACTGACCATCCTAGCAAAATCTGATGTATGCAACCAAGCCACAGAAAATCTCTGGGTGTCTTCTACGCTCTAATCTGTTGTCTACTCAAGCTAACCCAGCTTCACAAAGCAGTCTGGCTGTAGAAGTTTCAGCTAGCCCTGAGGCTAACTCAGAAGACTTAATTACCTTGTGCTGCTGTAGAATTGTTCCTGATACCTGAGCTGCTCAGTTATCTCAACACTATACACTTCAATGTAAACATAACCACAGTGTCAAAGACTGTAGTAGAACCTGTCTTCTTGGGCAACCATAGTTTTTTTCCCTTAATCCCACAGTGTTTTTGTTTTGATCATACACCATGAACTCCTGCAATGAAGAAGGGAAGAGGCCTATGAAATGTTGTTTACAATACAACTTCATTCATCAGACCATCCTGACTGAGCCCCAAACTCAGACCATCTTGTGTTATGAGAGAGGTAAGGACACTGGTGATGGAAAAAAAATATTGACTGTATACAGGTAATTAAAGTCTGCATCACAATGCTTACAGAAAGGGCTGGTGGAGGCAAGAATTCAGGCTAATGTTCTTTTAATGTGTTATCTTAAAATGTAATGATTTGCAAGGAGGTTATGTGTGCCTATATAAACAAAGGAAAAGCCAGAAATGCCAAAGTATGGACAGTACTGAACTTCATAATATGGCAAAAGGCAAGCAGGAAAGTTTTGTTTTTTTGATGTGTGATTACCAGAAGCCACAGAGATTTCAGCGTGGGGAACCTACCAGAGAAGTCTTCTTAGCTGCAGATTGCAAGACCTCTAAGGATATCTCTGGGAGTGGAGAAGAGATATTAAAAGAAGATCACTTCCAGGCTAAAAAAACTTCTTGGCACAAGCAAGAGGTGACCTTTCAGAGGTTTACAAGTAGTTTGATAAGATTTTCAGAAGGATATCTTTAAGTACCTCTTCAGCACTGAGGCTAAGCTTTCTCAACCAGCAGGTTCTTCAGCCAGATTTTGAATGTGTCATACCTTTATGGAGTAGCTGGTAGTTTGCACTTTAATAGTCAGCAAAATTATATAGCTTCTTAATCATAGTCCCAAAGATGGCTCGTTTTCCAGGAAAAACTTCACGTGCATGCCAGACATCTGAAATGCAGAACTCCACCCTAAAAGCTGCAAAGTGAGCTGAAACCAAGGAGCTCATATTTAGAATGGTTGTCACCCAACACAGCAAAATAATATTAGAAAGCCAGTTCAGTGATATATTTTTTAAAAAAGAATTTTGATGACAAACTAGTCAGGAATATTTCTTATCTCAGAAGAGTAACTAACCAATATATATCTGTTAGAGAAAAAGAAAGAAATAGTTAACTCCCTCCTCTCAGAATGGGAAGTAGATATGCAAGTCTTACATTGTAATTGGATAAGGTTTTGTGTAGAGATATTTAGATATTTGTAAATCTAAATTTCACCTCAGTGTATAAAGCATTATCTAAATGGCAATTTTCCAAAATCAGGAAGATCATTTCCTGTTCTTTTAAACTGGTAAGTACCTAAAAACTAGCTTTTGACAATTCTGTTCATGTAAATTCATGTACCTAATTTATCTGTTGCTAAGAGCACTGATAAGAGCAACATAGGTGGAAAATAAAGTTCTCAGTAAAATAGGAATGAGGACAGGTGTTAATGTCTCCCCCAAATATGTATATTTGTCTTTAATATTAATGTGATTTCCATTCACGCAGATAAAAAGATAAACATTAGAATTCTAAGGGTTAAATCTTGACATGGCTTCCCTTCTTACACTTAGAAATAACTGTGGCCACAGTAGAGTATGTTATTTGATAACACACAGACATTTAGCTATCAGATTAACAGGTACATTAATGTATGTAGATGTTGACGTATCCACATTTGCACCCATAATCACTTGCAGATGTGGGCTATGGGCACAAAAATAGCCATATTTTAAATATTAGTCCTCAAGTCTAAAGCGTATTTTTATTCTAAAATAATTTTGGCATGAGATTTTTAGAATACTCAGATTCCAGTTCGGTTTGTGGCTCTAACTTGGGCAGATGCTTTCTGAAATTTCACCTTGGAAGCACACTGGGAGTTGTTGCTTTTTGAATGCACACAAGAATTCCATTTGCCTTTTCAAATTAACACGTATCAGCCTTTGACTTTTAGTTACAAGAAGGTTATTTTGAGACTCTTCTTCCTGCACTTAAAGGCTTTTCTCTCTTACTTTGCCCCCCTTGGAGCTCTTCAGCTCTTTTGTCTAATCACAGAGTGTTCTTCATGGTGCTCTGGTGACATGCAAAGAAAGATCAAGGAAACAAAAACTGTTTGGGTACATCATCATATTTCTTATAAGTCAGGGAGAAAAAATAGAGAAGTAGGTTGTTTATTTTTGCTACAAGAATCAGGAAAGAAGAAGGAAGGTAAAAATCCTCCAAATTCTGTCTTGCAAATCAGGATCAAAGAGAAGGACCATGGCAGAGCAGAGAAGGTAACAGAGTAATAACGGTGACACTGCTTATGACTGTTGCAATGCTTTCATAATGGTGCTGAGCCTTATTAAAAATCAAGATGATGATTTTATGGTCCCATGCAGTGGTAAAGAGACATTCTCCGTTTAAAAATATATCATTCATGCAAGGGTAGTTCATTCTATCTCTAACAGACCTCTGACTCCTAGACAGTTAGAATAATTATCTCTGTTTAAGAGATGAGATGCCTAAAAACCTTCATTATGCCTCTTAAAATATGCCAGCTTTCACTCTGGTGCTCTCTTTACTAGAAACATCACCAGAAATCTCAAGAGTCCCTTGTGGAAGCCTACAGTGTCGAACTGTGGCCACCAAATAAGGTGATTTCTATTCACAGCTGCAAAGCCTCAGATCCCAAACGAAGGAAATAATTTTTCAGCAATATTCCTATATGTTTCCCAGACTGTCCAGCCTAATTTCTGCCCTTCATCCTTTCATCCCTTCTGCTTGCCTTATGACAGCAAAACCAAATGGATTTGGCCTGCCCCTAAACAGCCGCCAAATGACAAAGCCTAATAGAGCCACTTGGGCCACTGATTCACTCAGAAAGTTGTGTTTCTAAATGTGCTGCTGGAATTGGACATGACACCAACATTTGACACCAAAGGAAGCTGGTGTCATTATTCATGTCCCTCCTTCCTGTCATCACCACGCTGAAATGGCTGAGAGCTGTTTTCTTTCTGCACTATGGCATAAAATAAGGCAATTTGGCAATAAATGAATATGGAATCATGACATGAGGAACTTTGTCATGATGCCAATGCTTATTATGAAAGGCATAGCTTAAGGTCATAAGATTTTCTCCTATTGCACAGGCTGTCGAGGTCCTAGGGCTGCTACAGAACAAGCAAATAAAAAAATTAATCTCCAGTTTTTACCCACCGATCAAAGTTAGCATAGCATCCTCAACCAGCAAGTGAGTCGCCTTCCTGCAATACCTCTGTTAGGGTTGGAATCAAGATAAAAACCTTTCCTGAAGCACAGTATTTTAAGGAGAAATTGAAGCCCAATGGACCCTGGAACTGGCCTAACAGTCACTAAAACCTTATCTCTTTCGCATAGGTGGCAGATGACATTCCTTATGGCCCATTTAGTTCAACAAATAGGAAGAAGAGAGACATAAAAATACTAAAAATGAAACCCAAAGCACTTCAGCATGAAGGGAAAGGTAAAAGAAAGAGAAAATGAAGTTCAAATGTCAGATGTTATTTATATTGCTTACCACACTTTTGAAGCTTTTGAGATATAATGGTGATAAGTGAAGTGAAAGAATCTGTATAGAACAAGGGTGGACTTGTCCGTGGAATTTTCTACATGGTGTTTCTACATTCAACCTTCTCAGTGTGTGATGCATTTGCACCTTCCACCATAACCATTAGTTGTTTCATTGGAAATTTATGAAGCTAATGAATGCTTGTAAATTATTTTGTGTTCCTCAGAGAGAAGGAGGATTTTGAGCTGCACCCATTAAAGATGGAACCAAAAGTTACAGAGATAAACATACCAGAGAACAGCATGAGTATCTCGAATTGTATCAGGAGTTGACAGTTGTGGTTGGATGCTTCCTGATTGCCTAAGCAGCCTTTTTTCCAATCAGATTTGGATATCCCACTTGCCCTTGGTCATCGTGCTTGTAGTAAGTGTGGTTAAAGCCCTTCCCAAGTCTTCGCTTGTGAAGCCAAGCCATCAATCTTCAAGAAAAAAAAAAAAAGGAAAATGAAGGTCTAAATGCTGTGTGCGGGAAGTTAAAGAAATAAAATAATAATGAAATAACTTCTTTGGGTTAGAATCATTTTGTGGAAGAATGGTAAAATAAACCTGCTAGAATCAGAAAATAATGTTAAATCAGAACCTCATTGAAAACTTTCTATTCAACTTATTATATGAGCTTGGATTCTGTAAAAAAACTTGTCATAGAAAAGGAACTTGAATCACGCAAATAGGAACTGATTCCATTTAAGATAAAATGATAAAAAGCAGATATTCATCTAAGAGTTTGCAATTCAAATACACAAGCTTTGATGAATTAATGGAACTCTTTAGAGAATCTCAAGGGACTTGGTCATGAAAGAAGCTTGGAATTTTCAAAGTCAAAAATATTGAAATTTACAGAGCATTTTACCTAAAACTACTGAAAATTTCGGAAGAACTCTCAAGTGACTTACAAGGATAACCACACAAAGAAAGCTATTAGAAGTAAGTAGGAGAGAACTAAAGAACAGATTTAGCAGGAAAAAAAAGCTATGAATCAAGAAATGAAATATGAAACTTAAACCTGACAAAACAGAAGCTGGCCTTGAAGAAGATATTGAACCATAAGGTATTTCTTTATTTTTTGAGCCATGTCAATTGAAACAAAAAGGCACAAGGAAAGAAGTAGGATGGCTTTGCAGTCAGGATAAAACAGAGATTAAAGATAATCTAGGTGTGGCCAAAAAATGAAACAAACTTTGCCTCGGGTTTCAAAAAGGACAATTATGATGAATGGGAGGAAAAGCAGAAGGTTTAATGACACCTTTCATTTCCACACCCTTGTTATCTCAGCTGCAATGAAAACAGAACTCATAAGGCTTAATGAACTCAAGTTAGGGGGATTAGGTGGTCTCCCTTGCAGGATTTATAGGAAGTATTTTTAGACACACCTTTCAAGTCAAACACCAAATGCTGTGCCTACGGTTAAAAGAGGAGAAAGTAATCAGGCATCTGTAAGCCTGTAACTTTGTATATTGCTTTAGAACATATTTTGAAGGAAAAGATATTTAAAGATAATTTAATAGGATGTAAAACACCAGGGATCTAAACAAATCTAGATCATTCTAGACAGATTTTCTAGACAAAGGAAGTGCACTGGATTTCGTACATCAAGACTTCAGGAGATGATGCCAACTAAAAAGCTTGTAATTTAAAATCAAAGAAATGAGTGAAGAATCTGTGAAGTGAGCACAAAACTGTCAAGCGGTATTGGCAGAGGAGCTGGAGCTACTGACAGAGTTTTCAAGGCTCAGTATTGAGATGGGTGATGGTTAATATTGTAATGTCTATTTTTAACTCAGGAAGCAAGAGAGTGCTTGTACCAATTTGCTTATACCTCTCAACTTAGTATTTTATCACTAGAGGACAACAAAGTTATCATATAAAAGAGCTGGATGTTCTTGAGGAGCACAGCATAGCAGCTCGTAACAGAAAGCTCTTCTATAAGGTGAGAGCTGATCAGCTGAAAAAGATGCAGAAGCACTTGAGTGGACCAGCTAATTGCAGAATTATATGAGTTGCCAGTACAATGAAGACTCCTGCAGTCTACGGTTTTATTAGACTGATTTCTAGAAGAGCTTGGGCACTTTATGAGGTCTTGCAACAATTAAAAACTTCTCATTATATATGCTCAAGAACTATGAATTTGAACTCAAAAAACTGCAGAGAAGGTGTACTAAAAATGGGACACTTGCATTATGGAGACTGAAATAAATACAGATGAGTTAAACATCAGGAAATACTATATTCTTAAGGGTAGTGGTTTTGATGAAAGTTGACACAATGGGAATAAAGTGACTAAGAATAAATTTTAGCTGGAATTTAACAGAAAGTTTCTAATGACAGAGAAAACAAAATCACTACCTTTGTGTTTTTAGCAGGAACTTCAGAGTTCTTATGCAATAAATTCTTTGATATGATTGATACCAGTGACAGTTATGACATGAAACCATAATTCTTGCTATTTCTATATTCCTAAATGAGCATAAATACATTAAATATTATAATTCTCAGGTCTGAAAACCTAGTGTCACCTAGTCCAAACTCAAGAATGACACATTTCTCATTTACACACCTATCCACCTGGAGGCTTTTTGCCTCAAAAATCCTTTTCATGAGAATTATGTCTGGTGCAGTGAAAGCACTGTTGCTTTCATTTATCTTCTTCCTGGCTGAGTGTCTCATTGAGGAATCTCTTATATAGCTTTTACTAATGCATGTCTTCCTAATCTCCAAACCTAAAGTCCACATGCTTGTCTGAAAATCTGAAATTTTTTGTGGCAATTTCACAGGTTGAAACTCTTTAAGTAGAAATTTTCAGGAAGAAGGAGCTGGGATTTGCCCAGAACAGAAATAAAAAAAGAAAGGATGAGAGAGAGAAAAAGGACACACCTCTTTCACTTCAGTAAACTCATTCACATGTCAAAGTCTTCTTTCACCTCGTATCCTCTTAATCCATCCTTCCTCATCCTTGAACCAACTGACATTTTCCCTCATCTTACACCATATGTCTGTTTAGTCTTATATTTCCTACAGCCAATTAATAACACCTGCTCATCACTCCCCTGCAGAGCCTTTCTGAAACCTAGAATTTTGTAGGAGGGTCAAGGACTTTTTGGATTTATTTCATCTGTCAGATAGCAAGCTTTTAACTGACGTTTAGGTCAAATCTTACATTGTATTTGTATAATTCGCTGACATAATGCTGTATTATAGTCAGACTTCTGCATGACTTTTTGTCAGAGTTGTAACCTGCAATTTTAAAAAGAAATAACCTGGAAACTATTATAAAATAGAAAAATATTAACTTTATCTTCCTTGAAATTTATGTCAATAGACTTCATCGTGACTTAAATGGATCATTCAAAAATTTCCATATTCTCCGTTCTCACTCACCTACTCAGTCCCGTTTCTGTACTGCTTTTAGATTTTTACCTTCTGTCATTTTTTGCAGTCTTACAAAAAGAAAACCCTGTAGAAGTTAGCAAAGGTAACAATCAGTGAAAAAGTTTATGGTATTTCCTAAAAAAACTTTCCGTAGTAGTAAAAAATTTGTTTATGAACCTAAAAAACCTCACCCAAAACTAAAACTAAAATAAATGAACAAAAAATCCCAAACACCCCAAACCAAAATAAAACAAAAGGAGGCAGTTTTCACAAAATAAAAAAGTTTATTCTTAATTTAGTCTGTGATAATATTTTCAATTTCTTTATTTTCTCTTATCTGATACTTACTAGTAAAAAATAAACTAGAAATACAAAAAGTCAGTGATTTGATGTTCACATGATCAGTTTTAATCTGTTTTGGAGCTGCGCCTTCATTTTTGTAGAATTTTAGTCCGTTATTTTCCAGGCCCTTATTTTTGGTTCTTATTTTCCTATTTGTGTCTAGGGAAGGTCAGAAGACTGCCCAATTGAGGTAAATTTCATTGGCCACTGACAAAGAGAAATTTCCACTTCCTTACAAAATTAAACTAACTGGAAGAATAAGAAAGGACAAGTGTTGGGGCAGTGAGGTTTATCAGTGACAGAAACTGTGAGAAGCAGGCACAGGGAGTTGGCCTGGGCATCTTGTTCAGCAGCCTGAGGAAACCACTATGCTCTGGCTAAAGAGAGATAAGTATGGTGAAGTGAGGAAGTCCCAGTATGAAAAGTGAAGTAGAGAAAGTCAGCGAAGCTGAGGGTAAGAATGTCCCTGGGTCTGTTATGTCACTTGCCCCTTTACAGCTGAAGCATTTGCTCAGTGCAGCGGCAGTCATTACTGTCTGGCTCTTCAGAAGTGAAGGCTATCTTCCTCAGGAATAGAAAGGAACTGAGAAAGAATTGTTTTACTTCTTGTCACCACTGTTGTGCATTTCCTTTCTGCTCTGGATTTTATATCTTTCCTGTTCTCTTTCTCTCCCTTTTAAGTTGTCCCTCTTCTAGCTGAAAGAATCACTGAAACAAGGAGACTGAGTAAATTGAAAGATTTGACTGTTTGGAAATTATTTAAAAGGTTCTTTTTGATATATACAGCTGGAAATACAGCTATAATATCTGGTGTTGTCAGATGTGATTTTTTTGACTTTGGAAAAATATTGCTTACAGTTCCCATCAAATCTTAGTTCTCAGTAAAACTAACTCCAGTCACTGAATAACAGTGATTTATCCATAACCTAACAAGTAGTATTTATCCATCTTTTCAAAGCAATCTGGGCTGCACAAAAGCTATATGAATGTGGAAATGAAACCGGTCCAGATGTGTATTTATAGTGTAAGTTCAGATGCATTCTTCGGAATTCTGTAGAGTTGCAACTGGTGAGCATACATCTTTCATCAGCTGCAGAATGAGGAAGGAGTACTCTAAAGGATTACTAGATTCATGTATTATTTTGAAAGAACAATTATGGTACGTGTGAATCAGTAATCCTGTGGTGTTTCACAGACAATCAGTTTTGCAATATTTTATTCATTTCTTCCATCCCTTGTCTAAGCAGCTTAGGGAATTTCAGGGGAAAAAATGAGAAAACTAAGAAAAATGCATAAACAGTCACAAAACACTGAAATAGAGGTTTAAACAACAAAAATAAAACTAATATGTATTCTTGGCGTATGGATCAACTCCAAATTTGGGACAACATTTCATTTTACTATATATTAATACAAATCTAGTTTCAAGGAACAATAGCTGTAAGAAATAGCTGGTTTTATAATTTTTCAAACTTATTATTTGTTAAGAAACTTATTTCCGATCAATAAATCCCAAGGAAAATGTTGATTCTATTAAGTCACTCTCAAAAGAAAGTATCTAAAACCAAATATGTTAGAAAACGTTTGCATGGGTTAGAGAAGCTTGTTGTGTGGTGATGAAGTGCCCATTTCCACACCATTTCCAAGAAGAGGGAGTCTGGTTTACCAAACTATCTAGGTCTAAATCCTTGCCACCAATAATATTATAGGAAGCTAAAGTCGGCTGGCATTTTTCTGTCCAGACCTGGGTGGGTTTGATGATCTTAAAAGAGTCACAAGAAAGTATTTGCTAATCTCTTGCTGCCCTCACATCAGCCTTCATAGTCGCCCCATACATCAGAGGAAACGCAGAGGAAATGGTTATTTTGCCCAGTGTGGGTTGCTGCTAAATAGCTCAGTGAGGTGTCTAAGCCAGACCCATGAACTTAGATGGCCTAATGTGCCCCGTAAGACCATGGATCACTTCTGCTGCATAAGGCCTCCACTGCTACACTTCTGCTTCACAATCTCAGTCTAGGAGTAAACTAAATAACCTGAGAATAATTCAGGCATTGAGGTATGGAGCTTGCTTATGGGCTGAGAAAGCAATGAGGATGCTACCCTGTTCTCTCTTTAAATTTCCTTTAAATCACCTCAGTTATAAAAAAATATCACAACAATCAGGAAAGATAATTTAAGTTTTGGATTTTCCATTTAACAGCATGACTGTGTACACACTGACATGTATAAATATACATATCTGTGCAAACTCTGAGAGAAAAGCTGACACATCCTGCTACCTTTTGAGAGAGAATCATTAAGTTTTATGTGCAGACACCTCTGTTTTAAATCATCGAGTTAGCAGCAGAACTACTTGGCTTTTCCAGAATCTCTCCTCAGCCCCCAGCCTCCAAATAAAATACTAATTGCTGATGCTTTTAGTACAGCATCACTTCATTAATCCCAGAAACTACCTCCATATATGAATGCACTATAGCCCAGTTCTGGGATCCATTAATTGACCTAGTTAATTTGATCCCTAATAGCCTGTAATGAGGGATGTGTAAAATAGGTTGAAAAAACTTGTTGCAAGCAGACATACCCTGAATGGTGGGTGTATAAATCGTCAGTAAAGCTTGTTCCTGAGATTTGTCCTTTTATCTTTAAAAGGCTTTAGAAAGTTTGCACTAAAAAGGCACGAAGGAGAGGGATATGCACAAAAACGAAGGAGATCAGATAACCTTTGATGTCCAGTTAATTTCATTTAGCCACATGACCTAATCTAATTCGAAACCTCCACTGATATCTGTCAGAAAAGCACATGTTTTAAAACAGGCTAGAATGAGGCAAAGAGAAAAAAAACCTGAAGGTCCTAGGAATGCACAAAGAAAAAAAAAAAGCATGTATTCAGCTCTTCTTGAATGCCAAACTGCACTTTCAAGCGTCACAGCTTTGCCTTGTATGCCAGGTGGGGAGGTGGGGTACCTGTTCAGAGAGAAACATCTTTCTCCTTGGAGCAGAGCAGGCATCCTTAGTGTATGCAGCACCCAGGGAAAAACATCCTTTGAGAAGTTGAACTGCTGAATATGTATGTATTTTAATAGAGCATTTCATTTGAAAAGTTTTTGCAACATGCAGACAGATTGAGTTTTAGGGAGGAAGTGACTCTGTAGTCAGTGCCTGGACTGCTCTACTGTCAGAGGAAATAAGTGAAACTAAAATGAAGTGATAATCTACTGTAGGAAATTTAAGAGAAAGAAAGGCAGAGGAAAAATGGCAATCTGGGACCATACAGCTGATCCCCAAAATAGACACAATGACCAGTGCCAAACTAGCTGCCAAAAACAGTAGATTGTAAAATTACCTAATACCTATGTCATGTTTACTTTATATTTACGTTGGGGAATGGGGTCCCCAAGAGACACAATACTTGACAGTATTTTTGTTCACTGTCACTATCATTATCCACCATCTGGTTTGCCAAATTTCCTTTCTGTTTCTTTTTGTGCATTCATCAGCGCAGTAGTAAGTAACTACCTTAATGACTGCAGCATATTGCTTCTGGATTAGCAGCAGATATTGTACTAGGCTTATGGAGAGAGCTGTAAGTAGACCTGGCAGGGGGTTCCATTTAAAATCGTTTCCCCTTTGCAAAAAGAAACACAGTAACTAGGAAAGTTTTATCCCAACTCACTAGCAGGGATGTGATCTATGGGTTGGTTAAGAAAAAAAAGAAGAGAAAGTACCTCCTTCTGTGAGATCCAGTGAGGTGCTTGCCAGCTCCACGTAGATGGCTGAATTCTGACAAGATACCTTAGTGTGATAGGTAGCCTGAAATACTGGCAGAGAACTCTGCTCACTTTGCTCAAAACCACAGATAGAGAAACCACAGCTTTGAGAAAAGGGCAGCTTTTGAAAAGGACACGTGTTTGCTGAGTGAACCGTGTGGGTTAATAGGGTGACCTGCAAGCACAAGAAGGCTTTTTTTGTCTGTGTAGTCAGTGGGTAGATGTAGCAGTGGGGAATCCAATCCTGGCACATCTTTACTTATTCTTTGCTTTGAGGCCATCTAAAGTGAGCTCTCCAAAACTTATCTCGGTGCTCTTTTATGTGTGCTGAGTGGACTTTTTGTTGCTGACCTTAGTCAAATACTAAGAAAGTAAGCAGGGGTGTTTTATTCTTGCTAAAAAGCAAAACAAAACAAAACAGTCTTTTTAAAAATCTTACACCAAGATGAGGAGAGGCAGGGAATAGGAAAGGAGAAGGCTAAAGTAGTGTGAAAAGAGGAAAAAGTGACAAAGAAGAAGAGCCAAAGGAAATCTGGACTGGAAAGCTTCCTCAGGAGTATCACACTATAAGGAAATACAGAAGAAAAATATATAGATATATACAAATTAAAAATATATTATGGAAAGTTTCCTACTAAAAACACAGTCAAAACGAATTACTTCTTATCCACAAAGAGAGAAAAAATGAAGTGATCTAAAGCTTCAGGGATCCTAAGATGGAGTGCTGCCAGGCTGTTTGAATGCAGGCTGCTTCAATGCAACCCAGACAGGCTATGGGTTAAACGGCTTAGGAGCCTCATTCTGTTCCCACTAAAAAAAACAGCAAATTTCAGTTTGACTTCGAAACAGGCATGGAGGGAGCATTGCATGTAGCAATCAGGGACAGCAGAAGTTAGCAGTGGTGTGAGAGCATTGTTAATACACCAGAGCCTGGATCTGAGGCTGGGATGTGTTCTTGTCTTGGGTAAATGTCCCTAAGGCTGATTCCACTGACCTGTGGAAACGAAAACTGCTGTAAAAATACCAGAGCCCAAAGCTTGGGACTATCAGCATGCAAATAAACTAACACCATAGTGATACTTTCTTAGGGTTCCTGCAGCTCAGACCTGTGACCTGACAACATCAGCATAAATAGGGAAAGATAAAACAGGAGGGACTTCTACTCTTCTGCAGTTGTGCTAATATACTTTGACTTGGCAAATACCACCTATTTCTTGATTTTAGTTGCAGAATAATTCCAGACACTCATCCATCTATGCAGCATGCCTATTACTTGGCTGCAAGTGTTTATCAGGTTTTAAAATGTGCATTTGTGATAAACACATGAGAAGTCCACTGTATATCAGCCTGTAAGATCTGCAAAGCTTTCTGGGGACTTTCCTTCAGGTATGCCTCTTCTGATTAAATCACTTAATCTAAACTATATAAACATTGCTACAGGACTGTTATCCAAAAATTACTCTTCTTTAGACAGCTGCTTCTGGGGAGTGTCCAGGGTTGTTTTTTTTCTCTCATTACCAGTGATAGGAAGTTGGACACTACTATTTTTTCTCTCTTGAAAGATTCCCTGTGGTATTTTTGGTGCTTATATATACGTTTCCTTTTTGTTGTCTTATGTTATGAAAGGAATAGTGCTGTTATAAACTATAAAACATGATCATTGTCTAAACTTCCAAAATTAAGTACCCATTTAAAGTGTCTCAAGGTTTGAGATACTCAGCCCAGAGATTCCTTCTAGGGGATCTAATTTTATGGTGAAGTACATTAACTGGACAACTGCAAATGGAGAGAACTATTGATCACATGGGATAAGACAGAGAGTCTGGAGAAGCGAAATGCATACTCTTGGAGCTATCACAGCAGGAGGTAAAGCTCATACTAATGCTCTGAGTGAGTTTAAGTGGCGCAGCTCAGAAGTATGTGGTGTCAGCCCGTGGATATGCACTGGGAGGAGGCTCAAGAAGGAAGTCTTGCAAAAACCAGGTCCCTTAGCATTAAGAGCTTTGAAAACCAGCAGGGACTTCTGAAAATAAATCCTGTAGTTTATGGGCAGCCAACATGAAGGGCTCAAGGGGTTGTAATATGAGCATGGCTGCTCAGTCTCATGAGTGAACGTGATGCAGCATTCAGGACTAGCTGTAGTTTTGATGTTTTTCTCAAAGCTAATAATGGAAGCAGCAATTCACTCTCTCCTGAGAGGGGAGCGGAAGGCGTTTTAGCAGCCTGAATATATTTGTGCACAGGGCCGACAAAAATGGCAGGATAGATTTGGAAACTCCTGATGGAGTTGTTTTTATGCACACAGAACAGCAGCATTTAGATCCATATTGTAAAGGAATAATGAATGGGGTTTTGGAGCAGCTTACTGCAGGGAAGAGAGATGGTAGTACTCTTGTGGGTCCTATGTCCTTGTAGACGTAACTTGAAAACTGGAACGATTAATGTCAGCTTTGGCTATCTTAAACCAAACACACAAACCCTAAGACAGTCCTTCTTTTTAATGACTTTCTGAACCTCAATAAGGTCATATGCTCTTTGACAGGAGGAAATTGTTAAGCAGGTTTTTTTTTGAATTTTGCTAGTATCACCATTTATGTGTAATGTTGAGAACGAGGCTCCTTTTCCACCTCTGGAAAAAGGAGAATATAACATTACTGCTACTCATTTTTAGTATTAAAGCTCAGGGACAGCTTTGTTAAGATATTCAGGAATCTAGAGATTGTAACAGGGTCTGCAGAAACACTCCACTTAGACAAGCTATTGTCCCTCATCAACAATGCTTCCAGATTTTGCAAATATTTATCTAAGATCATTAGAATTAGGACTTTGAAGAGAGTGAGGGTGTGTCCACAGACTCAGCTCATCACAGGTACAATCCTCTTCTAAAACCAAAGTGTGCCTGGGAGAGAAAATTTAAGGAAACTGGATGTTGTAATCTTATATCCTCAAGAGATGGATGACCTGGGGAATTACAGACCAGTCAGTCTCACCTCTGTGCCTGGCAAAATCTTGGAGCAGATTCTCCTGGAAGGCATGCTAAGGCACATGAAAATCAACAAGGTGCTTGGTGACAGCCAGCATGGCTTCACTAAGGGGAAATCCTGCCTGACCAATTTGGTGGCCTTCTATGATGGGGCTACAGAACTGATGGACAGGGGTAGAGCAGTTGATGTCATCTACCTGGACTTGCGCAAAGTGTTCGACACTGTCCCATGCGACATCCTTGTCTCTAAATTGGAGACACATCAGTTTGATGGATGGACCACTCGGTGGATAAAGAACTGGCTGGATGGCGGCACGCAAAGAGTTGTGGTCAATGGCTCAATGTCTGGCTGGAGACCAGTAACGAGTGGTGTCCCTCAGGGATCGGGGTTGGGACCGGTCTTGTTTAGCATCTTCGTTGCTGACATGGACAGTGGGATTGAGTGCGCCCTCAGCAAGTTTGCCGATGGCACAAAGCTGTGTGGTTCAGTTGATACGCTGGAGGGAAGGAATGCCATCCAGAGGGACCTTGACACCCTTGTGAGGTGGGCTGATGCCAACCTCATGAAGTTTAACCATGACAAGTGCAAGGTCCTGCACCTGGGTCAGAGCAATCCCAGGCACAGCTACAGGTTGGGCAGAGAAGAGATTCAGAGCAGCCCTCTGGAGAAAGGCTTGGGGGTATTGGTGGATGAGAAAATGAACATGAGCCGGCTTCAGTGTGCACTTGCAGCCCAGAAAGCCAACTGTATCCTGGGCTGCATCAAAAAGAGTGTAACCAGCAGGTCAAAGGAGGTGATCCTGCCCCTCTACTTTGCTCTTGTGAGACCTCACCTGCAGTATTGTGTGCAGTTCTGGTGTCCTCAACATAAAAAGGACATGGAACTGCTGGACCAAGTCCAGAGGAGGGCCACGAGTATGATCAGGGGACTGGAGCACCTCCCGTATGAAGACAGGCTCAGAAAGTTGGGGCTGTTCAGCCTGGAGAAGAGAAGGCTGTGCGGAGACCTCCTAGCAGCCTTCCAGTATCTGAAGGGGGCCTATAGGGATGATGGGGAGGGACTCTTCATTAGGGACTGTAGTGACAGGACAAGGGGTAACGGGTTAAAACTTAAACAGGGGAAGTTTAGATTGGATATAAGAAGGAAATTCTTTCCCGTTAGGGTGGTGAGGCACTGGAATAGGTTGCCAAAGGAGCTTGTGAATGCTCCGTCCCTGGCAATGTTCAAGACCAGGCTGGAAAGAGCCTTGGGAGAGATGGTTTAGTGGGAGGTGTCCCTGCGCAGGGGGGTTGGAACTAGATGATCTTAAGGTCCTTTCCAACCCTAACTATTCTATGATTCTAAGAGAGCTCTTCTTCAAGAGGTGAGCCTACTCTATCTCATGATCCTTGTGAAAGAGTTGGCCATGAGCTGGCCATGCTAGCTGCCTACCACAGTTGCTCTAATCCTTCTTAGCTGGGCAGGGGGAAGAAAAGACAAAAAAAGGTTCATAGGTCAAGATAAGGACATGGAGAGATCACTAACCAGTTACTGTCACAGGCAAAACAGATTCAACTCTGGGAAATTAATTTAATTTAATACCCATCAGGTAAGAGTAGGATAAAAAGAAAAAAAACAGATCTTAAAAGTACCTCCCCCCTGATTCATCCCTTCTTCCTGGGCTTGAAATTCCCCCTCAGCAGCTCAGGGAGATGGGGAATGGGGGGCTGCGGCCAGTTCATCACACATTGTCTCTGCCACCCCTCCTTCTCAGGGGAGGACACTTCACACTCTTCGTCTGCTCTAGTGTGGGGTCCCTCCCACAGAAAACAGTTCTCCATGGACTTCTCCAATCTGAGTCCTTCCCATGGGCTGCAATTCTTCATGAACTGCTCCAGCGTGGGTCCCTTCCATGGGGTGCATCCTTCACTAACAGACTGCTCCAGTGTAGGTCCTGCATGGGGTCACGTCCTGCAGCAAACCTGCTCCAGCATGGGCTCCTCTCTCCAGTTGGCCACAGGTGTTGCCAGGGGCCTGCTCCAGTGATATTCAATACAGTGCTTTGTAATGAGAAACTGGGTTTATTTTGTTTTTTCTTTTTGTGAGACAAACATTTTGCCAGTATCACTTTCTTTCTCTCTCTCCATCCCCTCGAGGTGCAGCTAGAAGAAGAGATGCACTTTTAAAAGAGTTCCTAAATGAGAAACAAGAAAGGTGATCTGGAAAGCTTGTGCTAAGCATTGTGAGTTTTAAAATTTCTATTTTTCCTGTGTGGCAGCACAGTAGGGTGAAATGCTTTTTAGACGTTTAAGTAGCCTTGAATTGTGCTCAGCTCTTTGCCATTTCTTGTTCACATAGCCTACTCAAGTGTAAGCTACCCCCATACTCACTAAGTTGAAAGGAATTGCTCAAACATAGAATTACTATAATTGAATTGTATGTACATGAAGAATTGTTTTTCTGTCATAAGGTTATCATAAAATAAACAGCAGAATCTGTGTGCAATACAAATCTGAATCATGGCTATCCATTCAGAGGGCATGCTTTCTACATTTGGTTCCTCTCTTATCTCCTTCATGTGCTCCCACAGTGAAAAGAACAGAAAGAGCAAAAAAATAATCCTGATAATATAGCATCTGTCCAGAAGCAGTATATGCAAAGTTTTGATGAAAAGACTTTGAGATACCCTACCATAAATATCCAAATATCTCCCAGCAACAGACAAATTAGAAGGATTAGCAAACAAAAGTTGTATTCTAAGAATAATAAAATATCAAGTTTTTAAACATTAATGTCTGTGATTATAAGTTGCCTTAATCATGTCCTTAAGGAGGGGATACGGGAGTAATTAATTTGATGAAAAATAGAGTTATACATTTGATCTAAACACATAGTCTTTTATAACGTCTTACTGACTCCAGTCAACAAAGAAAAGTAGTGGTTCTAGGCAGAGTTCTTCTGAACTTTTTTAAGTATTACTTTCACTGCTGAACTCAAATGTCCCGTTATTGTCACTGAATAGAAGAGGAGTCTAGAAAGCTAGCAGAAACACAAATCTCTACAGTCCAGGAACGTAAAGGTCTGGAATGCGAATCCTAACTTTCCATCCCTAACTATTCTATGATTCTATGATGACATCTATGAGTTCTCTTAAGGATTGCTATTTATTCTTGTCAATTATTCTTTTTATATAGGGCTTGAGGAGAACTCAGACACAATTGCAACTTATTTTGCCTTTAAGATGTAGAGAGGACTATATTATGAAAAAGTATGGAGAATGACTATTGTGAGTTTTAGAAGTTATGTTTAGTCATTTACAGAACACAAAAATATACAACTAGAAAAAAAAATTAGAAATTTTCAACAAACCATTTGGCCACATATTCTTAGGAAAAACAAAATCACTTAATTAAGTAGCTATCTGGTTTCATTCTGAAGAGGGGAAGAGATAATTTTTATCACAGACCAGTTACCTTAGAAACCTGCCATTTAGACTAGTATAGCCTGTTCCATTTATCTCTAAGATAAGAATGACCAAAAAGTCAGTATCCTACCTTGTACTTAACAGCACTCAACAGCACATAGAGTGGAGTCTGGAGAAAATTTTCAGCATCAAGCAGTAGAAGGGCTGACCAACAGCTGAAGTAGTTGGCTGACCAACTGTAACAACTGTGGAAATTGTGTTTATTAAAAGCATCTTACTGATGTCTCTGCCTGTATGTGAAAACATCAAGATGGTAGGCAAAGCACCCAAGGAAACAAAATGATCTTAATTTTTTCTGGTTTCTTTGTCAAAAAACCTTACAGCTCAGCTCTGCCAAGAATCCGAAAAGCCAATATTCTCACAAAAACTTCAGACACCAGCATAAAATTTGTGTAGATTTTCTGCAAATGGGGCAGCATTTTAGCATGCAGTCATTACAAAGAATTATTCATGAGCCAGATCTCTGCATTATTTGCCAGCAACTAATCAAAATAAAAACAGAAAAAAGGAAAAAAGTTAAATTATCTTCATGCAGTAGGATACATGTGGAATGTGGAGCTACTGGTTCTTTCTCATCTGTAATATTTTACAATAATGTATTAAACCTTTAGTATTTATTAATCATTAACACTAGTACAAATCAATCCTCAAGTACTTTGCACATTACATTGGTCTATTGAATATATGTAGGTTATGCTCCCAATAGGAAGCCTCTCCACTCTTAGATCTTGCTCAATGACTTCTCATAACAACTTTGTCTAAATGCCTAAGAATTATTTTATCATATCTGTATACATTTGAAAATCATGGCTCCTTAGATTCAGGATAGAATGGAAAGTCATTAAGGTCTCTGTTTCTATTCAGAATGCAGCACTGCTTTGATAAAACTTTTTTCTCTTAATAGCTGAGTAAGTTTATTTTTGAATCAGAAACTTGTGCATGTATAGTTTAGGCCTTCATTACTTTTTTGCAGATTAATGTTTTTCATTTACTTGTTATGCATACTATGAAAAATTCTAGAAAGTGAAAATATATTTTGTGTTGCCTTTTGCTCTTCTTATTGCCACTTTTCACACAATCCATTTGCTCTCACTTGATACTGACATAAGAAAAATGTTGCTTAAGCGTATTAACTCTTGGTCTGTATTTAACAATTTGTTTCTCTTTTTTTTCAGTACAAAGATAACCAAGCTGTTTTCTCACTGCCTTTATTAACAAGTTGTGATACTATGATGTTTATTCTGTCTATTTTACCTGAGTCTTCAATTTATGATGATACTTCATCAGTTATTGTAACTTCAAACACTGCTTTGTTGTTAAGCCCTACCGGTAGCTACACAGCATACAGCTATATTGCTTCAGCTTTCTTACAAATAATGCATAATGTATGAATTTTAAAACTAATTCCATCCATTATGTCATATCGAAAGAAGAAATTTTTCATATGAACGTTATAAAAGGAGATGTTATCTGAATATTGAAGGTCAGAAAGACATTTCGGTTACTAGATTTCCTGCTTCATCCTTAAATTGTACCTGTATCAGCAGCTTTGTGAGATAAGATTTATAGACACTGAAAATATATTTTTCATCAAGCCATCAGTTTGATTTGTGGAGTAGGAGCATGCCAAGTTGAAAAGTCTATAAAAAGTAGCACTGAACCTCTGTTTTGTCCTTGTTGATAACAAAGAGATCTTGCATGGTTATAGCTTTCAGTATTAAAAAAGAACTCAGTGGCCAATGTTTGCCAGGTGGCCTGCATGCCTACTGGACACCATTTCTTTAACAGCTCAAGAATTACGGTTGTACTGAATTTTACTTCAGAGTATACTTAGACTCAGATATTTGCCCCTAATTTTTCACTTCACCAAAAACTAGTTTAACAATGTTTTTAACCTATCAATGGGGACATATTAAAAGCCTAAATAAGTTTCTTGTAAAAACTGTTGATGAGAACAGAGCAAAAATGTGTGGAGATGTAATGGTTCTCCAGTGCCTCTTCCGAGCTCCAGCCCCACATACCCAGAGACCCAGAAGACTTCTGGAGCAGTGAACAGGAGATGGATTACCCTTATTTTAATGCAGCAGAACAAGGGCTATGTGACAAACCAATATGAAACACAGGAAGATATAGATGAATGGCACACTTGGACTGATACAACAGTGCAGGTATGGCTTTGCAGTCTGGTCATATGGATGCCAAGATCTCAAAAGTAACTTCCTGATTTTATGGTGCAGTGACAAAAATTTGGTCCAAAGATTATTCAGCTAACAGTTTAGACAAACTATACAGTGGCAAAATTTTTCAGGCATGTCCAGTCTTTTATGCCTCAAAAGCCTGACAGAGGTTTCTTCATTACACATATCTATAGCTGCCTCTCAGTTGCACAAATTTTCAAAGTATGCTATATTTTTAGGTATAACAATTCAGGCGACTACAGGGAAAGTTTTGTCAATAGAATATATTTTTCTGCATAGATGGTATGCAGTAGAGTAGAAGAAACAGAACAACAGCGCTGAAGATGTATTTTGTATGGGCTTATATAACTTGTGTCTGGTATATAGGATGTAATATTTAGAAATTTACTGGAGCCACCAGAAATGAGACCTGCGTTTTTCTACTTACCTATACGGTGCTTCTTGGTATTTGAACCCATGAGGTTTCATGAATATGATCATTAAAAGAATGTGTCTTTTCAGCAACTTAGTTATGGTGGATAATAGTATCCGGTAATTTATGCAACTTTATAGACTTTTATATTACTGTACAGCTTTAGTTCGTAATGTCCCTGGGAGGTAATGTAGGGAAGATGAAGTAGAAAGTCTAAGTGAATTGATGTCACCTTTTCTAATAATTGTAAAGTACATTATAATAAAGAATATAACACTGGTAATCTGCCAGTACTCACCAGTCTACCTCCAAGCCCTTCTTCAAAGGAGATAACGGTATGAACATAGGAACAAAGTCACCCAAAACCACAGCTAGCAGCTGCAAATCTCAGCCTAAGTGCTTACTGACTCGTCCTGGATAAGGCAGCTGAGAACTTCATTTCTTAAATCTTTGTCCTAGGAAACTCAGAGAGAAAAAAATCTCAAGAAGAATTTTTTATTTAAAGGCATTTTGGAGATCTGGTGTACTGCTGTGTGGTAGAAATATACAAGGAAATAGAAAAGTTTCACTTTTTTATACAAAGAGATACCAATATAAAAACTTTAATTCTCATTCCGAATCTTTCAGTCTCCATCATTTACAAGACCAGCCAGGGAACAGCTATTCCACAGTAAGAATGGTCACATGTGTTTGGTTTGGATGTACCTATGAACAGAAAGATCATCCAGGATAGTTGTGACAAAGAAGTAAAAAAAATTTCAGGAAATAAAAAAATTGTACTTGCAGTTTCTAAGAAGAGTCAGTGTAGTGTGATCTAAACTATACACAAGGTTGATAGAACTCAACAGTCCTATGCCATCTGATTTTTTTCAGTTGTTTAAACTTATATCATCTCTCCATAGCAGCTATAATCTCCGTTAAGTTCCTGTTATTGACAGAAGAAACAGGCCAGAATCCAACAAAGCACTTAAACACAGCTTAGATTTAAATATGTGAAGCTGTACTGAAACCAGTGAGAATACTCTCATGCTAAAAAGTAAGCACATGCTTAAGTTCTGCTCTGGATCAGAGCCATAAAATAATGCAGTTTTGCCAATAAATAACTTGCCCATCAGGATAATTTCCATTGAGACTTGTGGAATTCATTTTATAAAAGCTACTTAGAGTCAAAAGACAAGGAATTCCTAATTTCTAGTTCTTGTTTCTGATCCCTCCATTGGGTTGGTGTAACAGAGGTGTGAGATCAGAATCAGGAGTGAGGCTTCTAACAGGAATATGTTTGGCATACAGAAGTAATTTTATGGTCCAAGAGGCATTTACTTGTATGAGCATTCACACCAGCAGGATCTGGAACATTTTCTTAGCTGACTTAGGAAAGTTTCCAGAAAACAGACGTACAAATTAAAAATTCTGGAAGGACAGACCTAATTCACTGCACGCATTAGCCTAGGATTGTAACTAGGAGTTTTTTTCCAAGTCCATGTTATGAACCTTATGTTTCTGTAAGATGAAAAAAGGATAGTTTAAGCATACTTGTCATCTGGACATGTCTCTTTTCTCAAGAGTCAGATGAAAGGGCAAAAATTGATAGGTTTCTTCTAGTTGTCTTAATTGAGTACCAAATATATTTACTCTATTGTTTTACAAAAGAAAATAAAAGGTCTATCATAGAATCATAGAATCATAGAATCGTTAGGGTTGGAAAGGACCTTAAGATCATTTAGTTCCAACCCCCCTACCGTGGGCAGGGACACCTTACGCTAAATCATATCACCCAAGGCCTCGTCCAACCTGGTCTTGAACACTGCCAGGGATGGAGCATTCACAACCTCCCTGGGTAAATTTGTTAAAACTAATGTAACTGTCTATTTGTTAAAACTGATGTAACGTACCTCTACTTCTTGCAAAAAAACTGAACAGAAAGGGAGATTTTTCCAATGGCATGAAAACGCAATTTGGGCTGCCAGGAAAGGGTGTAGGGAAAGCTGGAATATGCAATTTGGCAGAGTGGTACAAAACTTGGTATTATCACTCATCTAGAGCCAAATCTGGCATGTGATGGAGCTGTTCTCTCTGCTAATATATTAAATTTTTGCATGACTTCTGGAAAGCTGTGGCATGAGTTGTAAACTGCCAAAGAGTGACACTGGAATTATAAACCCTTTAAAGAAGCATTTAGACAAAATAACCTGAGACCAGACCATAGCAGGGGTAATGGGCTGGGCCATCTTCAGTCAATGAAGTAAGACATTGGAGAGAGTTAACACTGAAGGGGAAAGTTCGTAGTCTCAGTGGCAAATATGTACTGGTGAAAAAAGGAGCTGTTTGGGGCAACAGGTCTGCTTGGACAGAACTTCAACAGAACTTCAACAGAACTCTTGTGGAAAATATTTCAAAGAAATATTTGTCAGTGGAAACCTTTTGCTTTCTGCTTTGCAATTACTTTATTGATAAATATTTTTGTACTTAAAAAGTTAAGCCATGGGAAGGGCTCACATTGAACAGATCCATGGAGGACATCTCCTGTGGGAGGAACCCCCCACTGGAGCAGAGGAAGAGTGTGAGGAGTCCTCCCCTGAGGAGGAAGGAGCAGCAGAGCAAACTGAAGTTGAGCCTGGGGAGAAGGGAGAGGTGGGCTGGAGTTGTTTCAAGATTTGGTTTTATTTCTTATTACCTGCCTTTAATTTGACTGGTAATAAATTTGTTCTGATAATTAAGTTCCCTGAGTTGAATCTGTTTTGCCCATAACAGTCACTAGTGAGTGATCTCTCCCTGTCCTTACCTTGACCTATGAGCCTTTTATTATATTTTGTCTTCCCTGTTCAGCTGAGGGAGGAAGTAATAGAGTAGGTTTGGTGGGCACCTGGCATCCATCCAGGGTCAGCCTACCACAAAAAGAAATAAAATTTGGTGTTACCAAGGAGCCAAGAAATTATGAACATAGGTGCACCTCTGAAGGAGAAGGACTCAAACAACTCCATTTCCATTCAGAATTTAGATTTCATTGGGAGACATTAAAGGACTGTCACTATTACCTGGCATCTAGATGGCAAATGATCATAACATCCTCAGGAAATATGCGTTAACTTCCCTTTTGGCTAAGTAGATCCTGCAGTGTCAGCAAAGCAGAAACTCAAATGACAAGGGCAAGCACAGATAGATCTTGGAGCAACCATTACAGAAGGATCGTTGTTTACTCTCCCTGTCTGCAATCCTGTGTGTTGAAGGTGAATGTTGCCCATTAGGGGCATTTGCAAGTATATTCACAAAGCAGCAAATCTGCAGTTCAGCTGCCTGCAGAGGTAAAATGGTCAGATAGCCAATTTGCAGTAGTTTCCAAAAGGTTAATTAAGCTGTTCTATTATCCTGTGAATACGTAATCTACATCTGTGAAACAGGATCTGGCTGGTCTTATGGTTGTCATGTACTCCTATTTTGTAGTAATCATTTAGGCTACATGGAATTGGCTTAAAGTAAGTCCTGAGCAAAGGGTGGTGGAGAAACAGTTCTAGTATTGCAGAGGTAACATCTCCTACCAAGTTTTATCACAGGGCCAAAATCAGAACATAGCTGGAGTAAGGGTTGCAGGCAAAAAGAGCAGCCTGGTCATCACAACATATATTTTCTTCTGGACTGATGAGTTTTTTAAATGGTTTTGCTTTGTACTGCAAATGCAAAAGTTTTGCAAAAACTTTTTTGTAAAGCAAAAGTTTGCTTTGTACTGCAAAGATGAAACTGACAAACACCTATCTAAAAAAGTCTAGCACCAAAAGCATTCACCTGATGTGTAAAAATGCCATGGATGGCTTTTGTTTATGTATTTTATTCATGCAGTGAATTCAGCGTAGAAAATATTTGGATTTGTATCTTCTAAGCCATTACATTATCCTGAACACTGGGCTATTGACTACTACTGGGTGAATTTCTTTTCATTTTGACCAGGAATGTCTGAAGGCATGACTTTGCCTAAGTTCTTGATAAAATATGTATATTTCTCACAAAGCAGTTGTTTTTCAAGCATGAAAGGTTTTTAGGAACATAATGAAAAAAAGTCCTTAGAATTGTCTCTTCCTAAGAGATACCATGCACCTATGTAGAGAAGCTTATAAGATGCCTGCCAATGAGAGGGCTACAGTCTGGGTACTTGTGTCATGCCTGTCTTGAAGAATTTTTTACAGGAACTGTGTGTTGTACTGCACACAGGAGGATATGCCGTTAGAGTAATAAATGTTCTCCCTGACACTTGTGAGAATTTGGTATCTTCTGCAAATTTATTCACACTTAGCTGACTGGATGTTGATACGAGTTATGCTGAAGATACTCAAGATGGAACAGAATTCAGTTTATCTCTCTACTAACAGTTTTGCAAAACTAGAAAAAGAAAGAAACAGTCAAAAAATGCTGTTTTGCAAAAAAACTTATTATTCAATATAAATAAATTTGTAAATGAGGAGAACACCCATTTTAGGAGAGTCGCTTTTTAGAATCAAACTATATTTTCAAAGGCTTATGGAAAAACTGTCATTATTGACCCACTCCTATAGAATACTCAGACTTCACTAGGAAGAGGATCTTTATGATTCGGGTGAGTTGGTGTGAGAGAAGGAGTTTCTTGCTAAATAGTCTGTTAAAATTTAAAGCCAACAGTAAAATTTAAAGCCAACATGTATTACATGTGCTTAGACTAAGCCTGGGGCTTGCTGGGTTTCAGGAACATTCCTAAGTGTGAGCAGTGGATCCCAACTGTCCCCCTTTCCAAGCAGCTGGCTTCTCTTGCTGTCTGATCATGCAGGAACTGTTCAGATTGTGCTTCATGTAGCCTTTTACAGCCCGTTGCTCCTTAGAGTTATTAGTCCACCCAGATGCAGAATGTCTGTGCAAGCTGTGTACCTTTATCCCTATCACCAGAATAGGAAGAAGTCTGCCCTTCTCTTGCCTTTAAACATTATTAAAAGACCAAGTAAATCAAAATAGGAAAAAAAAAGAACGCCACATTCTTTATTTCTTTAAGCTGAGAATATTAAGTATGGCTTATTCTTTCTTTTTATACTTGGCTCCTACTTTACAGCTCCTCCACACATTGAGTTCTTGTTATGAACTCTGTAAGTAATAATTTCCACAGAAGATAGGGAAAAAAAATAAGTGGAAGAAGTGAGGAGGATTACAATTACGAGTAAAACAAGAGCACTTCTTCTAGATCAGCAGCAAGACAATTTAGCAAATCAGCTCTGGTATTTTCAAAGTTCAGAACTTGTCACTTTTCAAAGGATGAATCAGGTTCTGTTACCTTCCTTAACCCTCAGATCACCTCCAGGAGCACATTGGCTATGGTCAGCCATTCCCAACAAAACTTTGTCTTCCCCTTCCTAAAGCTTATGTTCCATCTCTTGTGCTAAGCGCTTTCAAAGGCAAAGGGAGAGAAATGCATTAAACTGTGAACAAAGAAAGTGGTTGTCATGGCTCGTGAACATTTGCTCTGCTATCATGGACTGACTGGTGAGAACTCCCTTTTCTTCCAGTGTAGAACTTGCCTCCGTTGCAAACAGCTCCATTGTGTCTGATGAACAGGTCCATCTACCTCAGAGTGCTCTTGCCCAACAGCAGCACCTAATTTGTGAAAGGATGGACAGTAGCATTATGAACTAGCCATTTTAGTTCTTCTCAGGACCTTATACACCATATACTTTGTTAAAAAAAAAATAAAATATTTTCCCCCTATAATTGCAAATCTACACACACTAAAGCTAGGCCTTAGAAACAAGTTTCAATTCCTTCTTTGTCACATCATCATCACTAATAAAAATGACTTTTTCATTGTCACTAGCTTGACAAACTAGCAGAACTATTAAAGGGGTGTTTTACTAATAGCTAATTTTAAAATACCTATATCTTGCTGCGAATACAACATTTTGTCTAAAAAGCCTATATTAAGTTCAAAGTAGCTTTTTTTTCATGAAGAAAACCTGTGCTAGCAAAGAATTTTGAAATTATTTTTTCCTAAAGCAAACAAGCAAAAAATAATGACCTGGGTTTCTTGCAGTGTTTGGAACAATACAGAAGTGCCTGTATGGTGTGGTGCAAAGGCCACACTGATACATATTCAGGATGACCAACATAAATTACTCATGTGTTTTGACACTCAAAAAATACAGCCACCCCAAACTCATATGGCTAACACGTTTTTACAAAAGCAATCACACATGATTTGCCTTGCCACACCCTATTCCTAATGGGAAAGGAATTTGGGAAGGCGGTCTCTTGCTTAGTCACATGCTTTGCATATAGGGCAGTTAGTCAAATGACTTTGCTAGGACCCCTAGATCATTTAAAAATGTCCTGTTTTGTACTGGCATTCTGTAATCTGTCTATTATACATGTCCTTTAAAATCATAGAATCATAGAACAGTTTGGGTTGGAAGGGACCTTAAAGATCATCTGGTTCCAAGCCATGGTGCCCATGGCATTACAAATGTGGTGAGTATTCATACACACATACAGAGAGAGAAGCTACTTTTAAACCCTTCCATATTTACGCACCTGCTTTAGAACTGATATTAAAAAAATAAAACAGTGACATAAATATTCCTGCTCTCTACAGCTATAGATCAACAGCCTATACATTGCTATTGAAAACTAGTTGCAGATACAGGATTGAATCAATATCCATTGTAGGCTTGAAAATGTAAGTTGTTAGTGTAACTATTTAGAAGCTTTGAGGGCAGGTTGATGTTTGAAGGCAGAAAGAAAAAACATTCCCCTAACAAGCTGGGTTACAGGAAACAAAGATGGATCTGGGGCTTAAAAAGTTAGATTATCATAATAAAGCCTGCATCAAAGGAATAGCATGCAAAATGTAGGTTCAGTCATGAGCATTGGTTAGTATCACAACTATTAATCCATGGTCTGCTAACACAACATGAATATGGTTTGAGTCTGCAAGTCTCACAATTTCAGACTGGTATTTTCATCTTACTTTTATAGCACTATGACTATCAGCATCTGTAATTCTAAATCGTTTTCTGGATTTCCACTTGCTGTGATATGATAAATGTATATATGCAAACCTTAAGCAAACAGTCAGGGATTGTTGCGCACTGTTTTTAAAGGTTATGAGATACAGAAGAAATACTTCATGTCTAATAAATACCCAGAGACAGGAAACTTACTTTATTTACAGGGAAGAAAACATCATGAGAATAGTAATAAATCAGAGACATCCCAAATCTATGTATATGAACAGCAGAAAATAGACACAGTCTTATTTTACAATTTTTTTAGTTCTCTTTAATAGAGGATCTTTATTATAAAGTCATGGTTCCTGCCACTGCAGTATTATCACATTGACAGTGAGGAGACATATAGAAAGATATTTTTGACTAGGTTAGAACCTACGGATGCTATTGTTTAGAAGGAGGGGGGGTTTGATTTTAATTGACACTGCCTTTCTTCTTTTGTTTAGTGAGAAAAAAAAGAGTATACTGCTTGTGTGACTCACACTTCTCCATAAAAGTCTCTGTCTTTGATACTTAATAATCATTCTCTCCAGCTTGTGGCATAGTGGGTAGCAGGTATGCATTTGTAATCCCAGCGTGGTACCTTTTGTGTGGATAATTCCATCCCTCAGCACGGGAATAATTGAATAGTTGAAGGCAGCGATTTATAAAGTCAAGTCTAGCTTATGCGGAAGCTCAAGGAAAGCATCCCACAAACTTCGAAAGCAAATGGATAAATACAGCAGTCTCCATGAGCAGATAGCTAGCACTGCCTCTGTGCCGTAATGAGTAAGTGACTCTAATGACCAGACTAACCATCATAATAAAACCAGAAAAATCATGTTCTTGCAACTGAAGTTTTTCACTTGATGCCTGGTTTCAATTGGGTGCCCATTGACCAGGGAGGTCTCTTCTGCCTCTTTATGCACTTTTCAGTTGCTTTATTGGATTCTTTCTGCATTTAAAGGACTCACAAAGCTCACAGGATACAACTGTTTAGATGCAACTGGAAACTGCCTCCTGCCAGCAGCTGCAATGAGGGTATGCTGGCACAATCAGTTTCTCAAATGAGTGTTTTTGAACTCTATTTGTGGAAAAGGCATGGATTCAGGACTGGGAGGATGGGCAGGAAAGTGTCTCTGCGTATGCAGAGTATAAAAATATTGACCCTAACAATATCAATCCAATTCCACTTATTTATTTAGATGTACCTGCTGTTTATTTTATATCATTATGACCAGTGATACTTATTCAGTACCAAACTCATGTGTTCCACCAGACAGCAGGAGCACAGCAGAGCTGGATTCAGTTGGAGTGGACATAAGTAACTGCAACCTTTTTGCACATATGCATACAAACCCACACTTGCATGCTACCAATTTCTTTAGAAAATTTTCAAGTGGCCTAGTTTACTGTCAGAAAATGTTAGTTTCTTGGGATTGAAGCAGTGAAACACAGTAGTTTTCTGAAATCTTCTGACAGCAGGCTCTGATTATGGCCTGATGCACTCTTTCAGCAGCCAGTTTCTTGGTTTGGTCACCTGGTTATCTGCCTATTTTCTTCTTTGGATTTTTAAATTTTTAACCCCTTTCAATTTTCAAAAAATGTAGTTTCTTTTACAGAAATTCCTGTACGTAGAAAACACCATTGTAATTTTGCATTTTTTGCAGATTTAGAACAAAAAGAGGTCCTGGTGCTCCAAAATCTTACATGAACAGAAGCATCCATTTTTTTCATCTGGCTTTAAAAAAATAAAAGTAGTGTATTAAAACAGTACAAAACCATCCCAACAGTATACACAGTCTATCCCTTTTATGCAGGGGAAGGATGAAGCTAAGGTAGCTTATGGAAGTCATTAGGAATTGCTTTGGGATGGGATCAATTTCCCACATGCCCTCAGTAGGAAGCCATGGGTGTTCCTTCTTCCCCTTTCTCAATCACAGCTTCTCCTACCAGGTAGGCAATAGTTCCCATCCTAAACTCTCCTGTAGGCTTCTGCACTATCCCAAATCCCCACAGGTATCAAGTGTGTGTTTTGCCCTCTGTTCTTCATCTTCTCTTCCCTGCCTCTGACGTGGCCCACACAAGGGGATTCAAATTTAATAAGCTGTCCTGTGTCCTACTTTTTTAAATTCTTTTACTGGGGATCCAGAGCTCCTGTCACCCTGGCACACTCTATTGACACTTTCATTAACAACGAAAGACAGAATCTTCAATTCTTAATTTCACAATTGTACAAATCAGAAGTTTAGCCCACACTGTTTTAGGACTGGCACACAGATTAGAATCAGACAAGGTGAAGCTCCCTGCCCTAACATCTGATGGATACTGTTGCCTGTAGGGCCAAGCTGTTGGTTTGCTCTTTGCTTGTGAATCAGCTCCTGAAACACTACTGTATCCAAGTTGGGTTATGATGGAAAACTAAACTCAGTATGTACCTATGACCCCAGATCTAGACTTGTGCAAATGACAGAATTGCACAAGTTTGCTTTACGTATAAAAGCCACTAAGATTTGCCTTTTTTTTTTTTTTTCAGAAATGATAGGAACACCTTCAGGAGGTCTTCAAAGAAATCAGTTGTTATACTTTCTAAGTAAAGAAAGTGTGTTTAGAGTGAAGTTAGACTGCAAGTATTTCTTATCTCTATTTAATTGCACTTTTTCTGAATTAGAGAAAAATGAGCTCTTACAGTATGTTTCCATAACCTTAGAAAAATCTTTTGCTGCAACACTTACATGGCAGTGGGATGTAGCTGATCAGAAATGCAGAACTAAGTGATCCTGATTGAATAGGTGTAAAGATGATAATATAGTAATGCAAAATGATAGTGATGAATAAGGGACATTCAGAGAAAAAATCCCACAATCAGGGAGAACATAGTATTTTCTGAGCAGAAGATGTGAATATTGTGTAGAGTTTCAAATATACGGAGTATGAGATTTTTAATTTCTTTCATTTTGATCTAGAATTTTTAATCAAACACATCATCTTTCTCTTTTTTTTCTATTACTTTCCTTCTTTTTCTTTCTGTACTTCATGTCCAAGAACATAACACTACTCAGCTGATGACCTGAGTTGCTATAATAGTTAAACTAGCTATTAATGATGGATGATGGCCATATATGATTTCAGAGCCGTCTGAAAAAACTTCATCAGAAAATGGGTCTGAACACGTTCTCATCTTCTCAAAGCTCCACCTTAGACCTCTTGCTAGATGAAACATAAAGCACAACAGCTTCTTGAGATTAGTAAGCAGGGAAACAAGACTGCATCTATCTTAATTGTGCAACTGGCTTCTCACCATTAGAGCTGAACAATGCTGTGAAAATACAGCATCAATGAAGAAGTTGACTCACAGCTATGAGGACACTTTGAACAGAGGGCTACTTGAAACCCTGTAATTCTGCTGTGCTCAGTGTAAGCCCAACCCTCAAGGGCAAGGAAGCATGATGTAATTGAATCCTTATGAGATAATCAATATGTAAGAAAGACCCAGTGAGTTAGAGGGGACAGCACAACCATCTTCAAAACACTTGATAATAGGACAAAAAATGGTAGCTTCATGCTGATGACTCATTTGGCAATTAACCATAACACAGGCAGGAATCAGGACAGAACTTTATAAACAAATGAAGATATGTGAAAGGTCTTTCTCAAAGCCTATATATAGCTTTGCCAGTAAATATTTTCTTCATATAATTTTCTCATGCAGATTCAATTCTATAAAGTCGTCTCAACAGTTTTAAAACAGAAGGTTTTAAAAGTAGGAAGATGAGCAGACTTTTTGTACTAGTGAAATCCCTGTGATTTCTTTGAAGAGCCCAATGTAATTCTAGGCTGGATAATCTGTAATTTGGCTGCATATAACTTCACTTGATAGAACCTACTTAGGTAACAGACCCTAGTGATTCTCTTCACTGAAAGAAGCCAATGTAATGTATTACGCAGAAAGTTAGAATAGCTCTTGCAATGTCTTTTGGCCATAAATATCCACAGATCCATAAAAATCACATGTAATATGATTTTTGCAAGGCAGCCTAAGCCTTTATTTTACTTCCAATAGATGACTTAAAATAACTGATGGAAACAGTATTAACGAAATCAACAGCCAAAAAAAGCTTCCTTTTGTTACATTAGTCCTTGTCCTAAGTCCTAAATATAGGACACAAACACAGCTACCATAACGATGGTTGTGTTTGAACACATATAGGAGTACCACATGTTCAGCAGTCATAAAGTAAAATACTATAGGAAGATCATGCATCAACTTATGCATCAACTGCATGAGTTAATGACATGGATCTATCATTTATTAATGAATCAAAGCTTCAGTCAACGTCTGCCACTATAAAACTTAAAAAGATCCCCAGTTAGAAAAGAAGTTAATTTGTTTGGAAGTTAGTAGTTTGCCAAAAGCATGCATACTAGCCAATGGGCTGGAGCATGCTTTGATGTATTTTGGCTATCATTAGCCAGGTTTGCTATTAATTATATGTTGCTTTTACTTTCAAAGCATAATTTCCTTATATTAAACTTAAAAATATACTTTGTGTTGTGATTATACCAGGGATAGACTGTTTTATAGCATTTTTTCAGACCTGAAAGGTGATAAAGTTACCTGATCAAGGTTAGGAACTGAAAGTAACTGAAGTGAACTAAAGCAGGCTACAATAAAGTCCTTATAAATATGAAAACTAAGCACGTTTGTCAAAGAAGAAAAAAAAAGGAAAAAAGGCATCACATCTTCCAGTTGCTTCAGTCTGGGGTACAGCTATTTTGCTGTGAACAAAACCAACCCAGAGTTTTTGGTGAGATTTAGTGGAGATCTTGGTGATTTGCCATTTTGTATATAAAGATAAATCAATACCACTTTCTTTCCATTTGAGATCAACACAGATATCATCACCAGACCTGTAGATGAGTTTCACATCTACATGAATGTGAGCTAAGTTTTGGGTACTTCTATCTGATTGACAGTGCTGTGGTTTAAACAAAAGTATTCTGTGAATAGCCAAAGAAAATGTCGAGATTGTCAATACTTCCAGACTTGAAGTCTAAGCTCAACCATAGTGTTTTTAGATCACACAGGTTAGATAAGGTGGAATAAGTACATTACTCCACCTGTGTTGCCCCTGCATTGTGCCAGGTGACAGCAGGAAGCCTATGCATGTCCTACCACTCTCCTTGGACAGGTCAATGAAAACCTTATTTCTCTTTTGATCTGAAGCCATATTCTAATTTTCATTCTTTGTTTATGCATGGCTGGTTTATTTCCATTTGTTTTGTACTTGTCCTTTAGTTTAAACAATCATTTACCAGGTCTGGTACTTTACTTTTGATCTATTTATAGCTGTTTTTTCAGCTTCTGTTTTACTTGGTAAAACAAAACAAAACCTTTTTAGTATCATCATCCTGTAAGTTACAGGGAGGATCAGAGTAGGACTGAAAATATTCCTCCTGCAGCATGTCCAGTTTAAAAGTGAGAGAAATTCCATGATATTTATTCCCTGGTCTCTTGCTAAGTTCTATAGTTTTTGTTATGACAAAACTCTTTGGGCTTTAGTGGGAATTTTATTTGGGCACTTGTTTTTGATCCTTAAGCAGAAAACTGAAAACATTCATGGCTTGATAAGATATACTGGATAATGAAGTTAACTAAGTGAGCAAACATCTTTGCCAATACAGTGTTAAACTAAGCAGTAGGGCTTGGAAGAATGACTACTTTTTCTTCATTTCATTAGCTGCTCTGTTTAAGAACCTGTTCATGCCTGTTTAATTTTACTTTCTGGTTCATATAAAATTGTAATAAAAACCATCAGACTCTTTGATAGAAAGAGGTTCAACGCTGATTTTCACATAGAAGTTTTTCTGTTCAGAAGGTCAGTAGAAATTAAACCAGTCTGTATTCTAGGTTTTGAGTGTGTAGCTTATCTGGAACTTTGCATGTCATCAGGATATCCAGTTATGAAAGTCCAAGATGATTAAGGGAGTGGAACATCTCCCTTATGAGGAGAGGCTGAGGGAGCTGGGTCTCTTTAGCTTGGAGAAGAGGAGACTGAGGGGTGACCTCATCAATGTTTACAAATATGTAAAGGGTGAGTGTCAGGATGATCGAGCTAAGGTTTTTTCAGTGATGTCCAGTGACAGGAGAAGGGGCAATGGGTGTAAACTGGAGCATAGGAGGTTCCATGTGAACATCAGGAAAAATTTCTTTACTGTGAGAGTGACAGAGCACTGGAACGGGTTGCCCAGGGAGGTTGTGGAGTCTCCTACATTTGAGATATTCAAAGCCTGCCTGGACAAGTTCCTGTGTGATGTACTCTAGTTTACCCTGCTCTTGCAGGAGGTTGGACTGGATGATCTTTTGAGGTCCCTTCCAACCCTTGTGATTCCGTGATTCTGTGATCTGGATCTGATGAAATCCATACACAAACCAGTATACATCGGGAACACCAAATCAGAAATTTTGGCAATATGTGATTGCTAATAATGTTTCCTTTCCTTTATTCTCAGAGCATAATTAGATAATTATCTTTAAAAGATCTTCCTTTCTCTCTGATTTCTGGCTTAAAACTGTCAGCTACATCTATGTCCTTTTACTTTGACCTAGGAATGACAAACTAGCTGGGTAACACACTGGTTCCTGCAAGTCCTGCGATGATGAAAGAATATATTGAAAATATTCAGATTGATTGCTACCTAATTAAATAGAGTTACACATCCTGGGACTAACCCACTGTGTTATCATGTAGTCAAATGTTATTTGTCGTTTAGCTCTTTGACATCACCTAGAAGAGATTATAGAAGAGTGAATAGTCATTATGAGTCAGAAGGCTGGGAAAGACTAGAAAAAAAGTGAAAGCTTTTAGTCCTTGAGCTAAAAAAAACAGTACTTATCAGCTCAAAAGCTGTATAATCTCTGCATAGGAGAGACAAAGAAATGTACACTATGAGTCATGAGTTCTATAGAAGCATTAAGGCTGTGCAATGTTGTGGTGGTATAGTGCTGCTCAGAATGTTGCAGATGGTGAAGAACTTTTAAATAGGAAAAACTCACTCCAGAAGTCACACATATTTATATAAATACAGAAATCTACTCATACGCACATATATATATATGGGTGGCCTTGATTTTTTACTTGCTTGTTTTGATGTAATTTGTATTGGTGATTGCTGGTTCTGGCAGCTGCCTATGTCTGTACACTGAGTCCTGGCTCCCCAGTCAGTTGGTGTGCTCTGGCTCATACCCACACTATGAAGTGCCGGAACTATAAGATACAGTATAATCCCCAATCCCCCTCTGGTCTTGAAGTATAATTGGTGATTTTATGGGCTTTTAAATTTCTGGGTGCCTGAAATTATGACAAAGCTCTCACGCTAATTTTGATGCCAATGATGCATTGCAGGACACAAGCCGAGAAAGACAGTTGAGAGTGCTGCACTGTTGGAGTCCAGAGACACAAGCATGGTTTGACTACTTCACCTGGAGCATACCCTGGAGTGAAATGGCTGCTTTCCTGGAAAGGAGACTTTTGGCTGCCCCAGAACAGACCGAAAGCAAAGCAGCACACACACATGGACTTTCTGGGGGCAAACCAGGAAGTGAATCAAGCTAATAAGGTATCCTGCCACTAAAGCTGGCTTTATGGTCTCACCTTCATCTCACCAAGAGAAGGGAAGATGGTTAATTTCTTTAGATCAAAGGCTGTGTATTAGATCAAAGTAATTTTAGAGGCAAACGATGTATGGCACAGATACTGAAGATTCTTATCATATGGCCTACTCTCAACATTACTTGGATTCTTCCCTTTCCTTGTTTTATGCTACAGGATTTGTAATGATGGTCCCATTCTTTTTGCTAGAAGGAAGTACTGTCTAACATAGCCTTAAAGAATGGTGATAAAAAAAAAGACTAGGTGATCTTATCTGCTCCTTTTCTCACTTTGACTTTTAACACCTACAAATAGTAAAGGAGCAATAAAAAAGTCTGAGAAAGTTTTTATAACCAGTTTAAATGCCTGTATTCTGTTTTAGGTGCAATAGTAGAGATCTACTAGAGTAGAATTAAACAATTCAGGGCTTGTGGAATGTCCTGTTAATTAGCCAACATTAATAGATTTCCTCTGACTTTATGCTGAAAAGGCACAGCTAAGTAAAAAAAAAATTAAATAAAGGTGGGAAAATATTCAGTGTTAACACTACATGTTTTCACTAAGATGCTATCTTAAAACTCTGCAAACTTACTCAAAGGAGGTCAGTAGTACCTTGGAGATGATATATATTCTAGCTCAATCACTTTGAATTAAAATCACAAGGGAGATATACTTTCTCATTCTTTAAGGAATTTCCACAAAGAGAAATTTAGGAATTTTGTATTTTTGACCAGTGCGTAAGTCCCACTGCAGTGGGTATCGAATGTGACTACTGGGAAAAAAAGTTGTGTTGTCTGCACAATGCCAATGCCCAGTGTGCTCAGGGTACGCATAAGGTGCAGTACTCAAGTGACCTCAGTGGCCTGTACAAACATGCAGTATGTTAGATACATTCTAGGTGTGGCAAATGAACTGTGCATTGGCAGACTGACTTTACAACAAGAATGCAGGGACTAGATGCGTCTGGTAAATATCACATTTCCAGGGACTGTGCTGTTAAATTCAACATATCCAGGATAAATCCATCACACTGCACATGCTTGTTTGAGTCAGTCTGCACATGTGCAGTAGCCACTTGTCCAGTCTGCCAAGTTTCTTGTCAGTAGACAAAAAGCCTACATCTTGTGTTTACGTTCAGTTTCCAGGGAAACCAGACACAAAATAATCTCATGAGAAGACATGACTCAGTAATGCTACTGGATGACAAACTGTAGCTGCAGATTTTAAACAGGACCTCCTCCCCCACCAGTGGGGACAGATAGCTACAGTTCTATTCACCTTCCTTATGGCTAAGACTATATGGACAATTTTCAAAATTCTTAAAAGTGCAAAACACCACTTTAAGAAATAACTAACTCATTTAAAAAGAAGCCTTCTTAAGACTAAGTTGCTTCAGTCACTCTTCAGAAGTGAAACGGAGCTGTCAAGTCACTTGCTCAACCTTCTTTCTTGTTCTACTGGATGAAAAGGGAAGATGTTGGTGCAAGGGATATTCTGCACGGGATCAGAGAAATCCATATACAGTGGGTCCCAAGCAATGAAGATCTGCTCTGAATCACTACTGAATAGCTTCACAAGTTTTGGCTGTTGTAGTTACTTTCGTATGTGCCACAAGATGATTATTGAACCCCAGTGGTTTTTACTAAATAAGTAAGCAGACACTAAACACAAAATAGAATATTAGCACATTAGAAAGGCTACCGAAGAGGGCTGCAGAAGAGAGCAAACATCTGAGACTGCTTCATTACAGAAAGCAGTTAAGGAAATATTTCTGTTAGTAGACGGATCCTCTGTTTAGTAAACAAAAGCATAAAGGTATCCAATGACTGGAAGCTTTAGCTGGACAAATTCAAACTAGCAATTAGTTTGGTAATTAACCATTGGAATAATTTATCTAGGGATCTGGTATAATCGTTATCATTGGCAGCCCTTAAATCAGGATTGGCTGTCTTTCTAAAAGATAAGCCTAGATCAACCAGCAACTCTTGGGCTTGATGTAGGGTTTTATACAACAGGTTAAATTAGATGTGCGTTATGATCTGGATTTCTGTCTAACACTGCTACTCAGACAAAAACTTCTGGTAGAACATTAGCAGCATCTTAAACTAGTAGAAGTCTTTGCTCTGAGAACCAGAATTGGAGACCTTTAGGATATTCTGGGATTTCTTTTTATTTTTAATATATTTTTTGCAAGATATTTAAAACTTGGTTTTATTCTAAAAGCCAGCATTGTTTCTGGTTTGTTCTCCCAAACCCAAAAGCCCTGTGTATGCAGGAATTCCATCTATAAAGACAGACCTTCCTCTTCTGTCATTTGCATAAGTTAAAGAAAGATGTGGATTTACTGGAAAGAGTCCAGGTATGGTCAGTGAGAATGATCTCAGGTCTAGAAAACATGGCCTTGTTCAGTCAAGAAAAGGGCATCCACCTTTCAAGTACATAAACAGCTGTTGAAAAGAGCCTATTTGTCATTGCTAGGATAGACAAAATAAGAATTACAGGAAGGGAGATTAATTTTTGCAGTAAGGGAAAGCTTTCTGTAAGTACAGTAGCAGATAGCCTGGGGAAGTCTTGGAGTCTCCATTTTGGAGATCTTTAAGAGCTTTATCTAACAGATTAGGCTAATTTGCTTTGGGATTGAGGTAGTTTTCAGTGTGATTTTCTAGGATTGTATGAAATCAGGTGCACCCGCACAATGCATCTGCAACGTTCCTGGAGATCTATAAATAAGAACCTTCTATAGTATTACTGCAGTGACATATGTGAGTGGACCGTCATTGTATATGAATTACTTCCACACCACTGAAAATCAGCAGCAGCCAGATTTTAAAAAATCTGATTACAAGTCAATGCTAGTCTTCCATTAATACTGTAGACCCTGTCTAGGGCATGTGAGACTCATCAGTAAAGATATAGGTAGGTTATTCAAGCAGAACAATGATCATGCTGGTTCTAAGCTTGGTTATTATTTTGACAGACTCACAGAACAGTTGGAGTAGGAAGGCAGTTCTGGTGATCATCTAAACTAGCCCTGAGGTACAGAGCGCAGTCAGCGAGAGCAAGGTATCCAGGGCTGTGTCCATTCAGGTTTTTAATACCTCAGAGGTTATTCAAAGTATCCTTGAGATTCCACATATACTCCCTGTTCCTGTTCCAGGATCTCACCACCCTCACAGTAAAAGCATCTTTTATGTTTAAATGTAATTTCTTTTATTTCCATTTGTACCCATTGACTGTTGTCCAGTCAGTGGCCTCCAGGGAGAAAGGCCTGCCTCCATCTTCTTTAATCCCCTTGTCAGGTATTACACACATTGGTAAGATTCATACCATATGTATGAGAAAAGTGATCATCTCATCACCTTAAAACACACAGGATGATCACTGCAGATTAACATTCATTACTTATGTAAAGTACAGAGACTGTAAGATGGGATAAGAGCTTAAATTCAGCTTCTGCGATATCATTTCACTAATAGTATTGGCATCAGATGCTCCAGAGTAGAAAGCAGGAAAAATATCTTTTTTTTTGTTTTAATAACATGTGCAGACTGGAGGAAAAGTTTTCTCTTCCTTTCACATTTACTGCTGGATGCAGGAACTTTGTGCCATAGGGATGTGAATATTTTGTGACAAGTGAGAGGGCTAATGGGGGAAAGCGACACTCATTTAGACCCCAAACCAGCCCACCTTTCTTATTTCTCCAGTTACATCCTTAAAGGCATTAACTATGTACTGCTGGAACAAACATCTTCATATGAAGTTATGCATATGCATATTTTTTCTTATGATTAAAAGTGTCTCAGCCTTTGTAAAAAAACTAAATTCTTGTTTCACTCACTCCTGTGACAGGAAGTTTCACAAGTTCATTTCTCCATATGCCAGGAGTATCTTGAATGTTTATAAAAATATCAGCTTTTGTGGGCTTTTTTGTTTGTTTGGTTGGTTTTTGTTTTTGTTTGGTTTTTGTTTTCTTTTTTTTTGGGGGGGGTTGGTTTTGTTTTGTTGGTGCTTTTGTTTGTTTGTTTGGTTGGTTGGTTGGTTTGGTTTGGTTTGGTTTAATTTGATTTTTTCCCCCTTGTTTTTGGTGTTTGAGGAAGAACTACTTTTTCTTTGATCATACAAAATTCTTGGTGTATCAAAAAATGACCTGTTTTTCAAACTTGCTGCCATAGAGAGGTGTTTCAGAAATTTGGATTCCATAATGCAGAAATATTGTCCATACTTCCCCCTGTGTCAGGTCCCAGCATTTCGTGCTGGGGTGAATGTTCTCTACTAGTGCTTACTAACAGTCCAATTACTTACTGATGGAAATGCTGTTCTGGTGATAAAAATCACAGCACCTCTCTCTTTCCCTTTTTTTCCAAGCCAATGAATAAAGTACCGTCATTTTAACTTACTTACTCTCAAAGGGTTGGGTTTTTTTTCCCTTTATATGAAACTTTATGGCTTTTTTCTTGACTTTAACTACATCTATTCCTGAAATTCCTGTGCATAGTGCTGCTTGCAGAAACATATGGAATAGTTGCCATTTTTATTTACTATAGATTAAATCTTCCATCTTATTATACTTAAGAACTATACGTAATTTGTTATTCACGCTTGGAAACCCTTCTGTGAAGTCTACTAGCTGATATCTTCATTTTATAGTCTGGAAAACATAACCTTAGAAAGCCTGAGTGGCTTTCCCAAGACTGTACCAAGAGGCAGTGGCCCTGCAGCCCTGTAAGTAACTCCCCTTCATCTGCCTGATGTCGAGGAGCTGAGCACTGTCCCGTGGGACCCAGCAGAGCCCAGCTCCCTGCTCACTGTGTGTACAATACACCACTCTTTACAATTAGGTCAATAAATTTTCCAGACTTTCAAGCTACTTTGTTTTACTGCTTTATTCACATTTGTCTCATAATCACAATAACAGGACAGGTGTGTTGCTTTTCTCAGCAGTGATCCTGGTCCCCCGATGGAGCCAGCTCCCCGGCCTTTGACCTCTGAGTTTATCTGCTCAGGAAACTGGTTTACTGCCTTGCAAAACAGCACACCCCTACGATTAGCACTTAATTACAGTGAAGCCAGTAGCAGATCTGCTAAAGTTAAGGCAACTTTTTGTATATGGATCATATTTTTGTGTGACTTTAAGTTTCTGGCAATCAGGTTGCCTCACGTTGAGAGCCTGCCCATAGACAAATGCATTTCATTACCTGCTGTATGCATTTGTGTATGTTAGCTACAGAAAAATCAGGACAGCAATTCAGTTTAAATTTTACTTACCTTATTCTTTCTCCTTTCAACATTTCAAAAAATGCACAAGGCACCCCAATTCATAATCCTGTTTAGGCACCACTCAGCCAGGACTTTAATCTGCAAGGCAGACAACTACCATCACTTTAAAAAGCTAATTCAAACTCACAGTATTACCAAATAGGCCCTTAAAAAGGTAAAATGTGTGTCAGACAGAACTTGAATCGTATACCCTTTGCTCAGTTCAGGACCTCAGACAAGATATAAGCATCACCAAGACAAGAAAAAAATGCAAGCCAACAAACAACAAAACCCCCTAGAAACTATGAAAGTAGGAATATTAGTAACCTTCTGACGTTTTTTTTAAATGTCTAACAGAACTTATACAGACAAGTTAAAAGCTACTAATGAGCATTTGAATCCATTTTCCCGAAGTGCCAACTCTAATCTGTTCTTTTAACAGTACTTTGCAACATTATGAATTAACATCTGACAAAAATATCTCGGGGTAACAATAAAATAATGATGCTGTAGCCTCCAGTTTATATTACTTTACCAAAAATAATGAAAAAAAAATATTGTTGCCCCAGAGAGACTTGGAAGACATTCAGATACAGTAGAGCTGGGTGTGACATGAGAAGATAGATAGATTAGACAGATAGGACTGAACCAGTTAAGAAACTTTTGGGTATTCAGCTATCCAGTGTAATATCCACTCTGCTGATTGAAGGCTCTAAACTCATAATGAGTTCATATCATAAGACTCATTCCATAGTCTGATAACTTCTTAAAAGTTATTCCATTCTGTGGTAATTTTTAAGGCTAGATGCTCAGTTGTTTAAGTGTTTCTGAAGTGAACAGATAACATATCTGCATGTTTAGCAGATGCATATCTTTCCCCAGAATGAAAGAATCTTGAATACAGACTTACATCCCTCATAATCACTGTTCTTCTGTGGAAGAGCAAGAGTATTTTTTAATCATTGTTCCAGATTTCAGATACAGCCCATTCTGCCATCACTATGAGGTGAGTCAAGCTGTCTAATGGTTCTGTTATTTTCGTACTACACAGGCATGTACTGAGAGTCTAGTAGTGCGGTATCAATTCATCTTTTGGCTGAGACATCAAACTCAGATTCTGACCACTTATTGTAATTAAAAATCCCCATAAGCTTTTCACAAAGCATAGATGCTCACCACAGTGTCCTGACAAAATTCCAGCTTTGCATAATTATATTCTCCTCGTATATAATATAATTATATGAAATAATTATATTCTGCCTGAAATCCCCATGAAGTTTCATCTGGATGTAGAATCCTCATTTCCAATCTCAAGTTGTTGTGCAATGCTGCTGTCTGCTCAGAAATGTGAATCACAGACAGTTGATGGGGTTTTCTGTTTGTATCTTATTTCAGTATGCCATTTTTTGAAATTTTTAAAGCATTGCAAAATAGTTTAGCCAGACATCTTCAGAAGTTCATTTCTTGTTAGGTGGAGAACAGAACAAACTGTGTTTTGAGAAAAAAGGAAAACACTTTTGAAATCTTTGCATGTAGCTTTTTTATTCTTTCAACAAATGGCATTGGGTTTGTGTGGCAAGGTTTTGGTAGCAGGGGGGCTACAGGGGTGGCTTCTGTGAGAAGCTGCTAGAAGCTTCCGCCATGTCCAATAGATCCAATGCCAGCCGGCTCCAAGGTGGACCTGCGGCTGCACAAGGCTGAGCCCATCAGTGACAGTTGTAGTGCCTTTGTGATAACGTACTTAAGAAGAAGAAAAAAAACCCTGTGCAAGAGAAAATGCAGCTGGACAGAGAGGAGTGAGAAAACTCTGCAGAGAAGGAGGGCAGGAGGTGCTCCAGGTGCCGAAGCACAGATTGCCCTGCAGCTCATGGAGGTCCATGGAGAGCAGATGTCCACCTGCAGCCCAGGGAGGACCCCATGACAGAGCAGGGGAATGCCAAAGGAGGCTCTGACCCTGTGTGAAGCCAGTGCTGGAGCAGGTTCCTGACATGACTTGTGGCCTCCTTGTAGAGAAGAGCTCGCAATGGAGCAGGTTTGCTGCAGGGCCTGTGACTCTATGGGGAACCCATGCTGGAGCAGTCTGTTCCTGAAGGATGCACCCCATGGAATGGACCCACACTGGATCAATCCACCACAACAATTTTAGTTTCAAGTGGAGGAGCTTTGTATTTGTTTGCTTATCAGCATGCACAGATTTTAGGTATAGTGTAGGACTGATCTGGAGGAATTTTGTAGATGTTGTAGCAAGTATAATTTTATTTCCTCTGCCAATTCAGTGCATAGCAGACAATAAGCTATGCTAATTTCATTTTACCTTTCTCCACACTAGAGTTCTATTAGGCATGGTTTCATATCACTAATGCAAATCCATGAAGGTCCACTTAAAATGGCAAGTGAATTCAAGTGAAATATTGCCATTTCTGGAAATGGCAATACAATTTCAGGAAGAAACAGAGCAATACATGCAAGCCAAATTGAACTGAAGCAAGAAGACTTTACAGTGCTGCCACTATGATATCACAAGGAAAACAATAGCAGAGCAAGTTGAGAAGAGAGAGAGAATAAAGCTAAATCAAAACAAAATGGATCAATGCAAAACCAAGCAGATGAAATCACAAGAGAAAACCACAAGCGTTACTCACTTCAAACTAAAACCTGGGTAAAATATCAACAAATCCTACTTGAAAGATTTACTTTTGCTCTTCTCTTGTATGTATGCACATGCTTCAATACAGTGGTTATCAAGATCCTCACATCAATTACTGCTGCAGAACACTGTGTCTGTCACAAGTTCTTTGCAAAATGGTTGAAAAGACCAAACTTAAAGCCAATAGGATACATTGATTAATACATTCCTGAGTGTGAAATTTGTAGATAACAGGACAGAACTCTCACAAACCAAGATATGCAATCCCAAGGCACAGTGGATACTGTATTCACCATACACAAGGTGAAGAAACCCAAAACCCCAGCTTTATAGACATGAATATCTATATCAAAAATTATTAGGCCTATGGCCTTGTCAACAGAATTATTCGTATGTGTAAAATGGACCCAGCTGTGAAGTAATCAGTCTTCATTATCCTTAAGAAGATGACACCCTGAGTACCTAGACTTTCAGACTCTCATAAACATTCATTTGTCCTCACAACACCTACGAAGTAGGGAAGAGCCTTTTATTTCAGTTATCATGAGTCACCAATGCACAGGGACTTAAAGAAGTATTTACATATATATATAAATGTATATATATGTACAAAAAATATTTATTGGAATTTTCAAAAATACATTGCACAACTTCCACTGCTTTCAGTGTGTAATTTCCACAGACTATTGCACTGCAATATTACCAATTTAGTACATAAAAAAGTTGGCCACTGTTAAAATTTCCAGCAATAGCTCCAAATTCTTTGCACTATCTATAACAATGAATTTTCATTTCTCCCTCCTGATCAGCGCTGAAGTAAAAGCTCTCGAGAAAGGACAGGGTAAAGGACATGGACCAGGTGATGTGAGCTGCAGCTGAGCAGCCCTGTTGAGCAAAGTGTGCTTGGTTGTAAATTTGACCATCAGTTCATTGCAATGTGTCACTCTTTCAAGGCTTAAGACAATGTCCCATAGCTGAATTGTTATTTTGTATCTTGGACTGTTCTGGTGTCATTTTTTACTTGCTATTCATATCCATATAGCATACTTGAACAGGCCAGTTACCCCAAAGTGGATTGTCAAGCGCTTCAGTGACTATCTGGACACTTTGAATCTCCAGCCAAAACTCAAGTACTTAGGTGCCATATCAAATGCTTAGTGAGAATAGGAGATTGAAAGCCAGAAAGTTGTAGTCTGTGTGCTGTAATGCTGGATGTAAACTGTATTGCTGGATAAATGAGTTGGTTAAGCCTTGGAAGTTAGTGTCCAGCCCTGTGGCAGAAATGGTTACATCCACTCTGCTCTAGACACACATATTCATTTTGTTCAGCTTTGTGACTTCTCTAAGTTCTATGTGTCAACCCTGTGTCTATACTTTATAATTAGGCTAGTGTGACTGATTTTGAGTCAGAGTATTAGAAGTGAGGACTATATACCAAAGTAATTCTTTAATGGCACACATTTAAGTGTACATGGGACATCACAGGGATGGAAAGCTTACTGGGGCAGTCTAGACCAGAAGACAGCAACACAGGTGTGGTCATGGGCATATCTATTAACAGACCCTGGAGTAAACTGTTCCTAGAATCATATTTAGGCTCTATTTCAGAGGGGACTAGTTCATTCCAACAGCAAGCACAAGTGTGGGCACACATTTCTGCAACAGATAGCCCAGATGCAAGATCCAAGAATATAAATGGAAGACAAACTCTTTTACCATCCAAACACATTTTTCTGTCATGTTCCAGGCTCCTGTATAAATTCTAGTCAGTGGAATGTATAAACCTATATGAAGTGTCAGCTAGATAAGCTTTTCTTAATTTTATCCTGAGTTCTACTCATATTCAGTTATTGGGTCTATTTTTGCATCTCCCTAGCCTTTTTAATGGCTATTACTTTCCACTCATATGATCAACCTCTACAATAAGGACTGTTATTATCCTCTGATTAAAAAAGTCTGTGTCTTCTGGTAATCCCATATGAAGACAGGTTGAGAAAGTTGGGGCTGTTCAGCCTGGAGAAGAGAAGGCTTCATGGAGACCTCATAGCAGCCTTCCAGTATCTGAAGGGGGTCTACAAGGATGCCAGAGAGGGTCTCTTCATTAACGACTGTAGCAGTAGCACAAGGAAGGGGTAGTGGGTTTAAACAGGGGAAGTCCAGCTTAGGTATAAGGAAGAAGTTCTTTAATGTGAGGGTGGTGAGTTACAGGAACAGGTTGCCCAAATAAGTGGTAAATGGTTCATTCCTGGCAGCGTTCAAGGCCAGGCTGGACAGAACCTTGAGCAATACAGTCTAGGGTGACACATGGCAGGGGCTTTAGGACTAGATGATTTTAAGGCCTTTTCCAATCCAAACCATTCTATGAATTAGAAGATGTTAGTTACTACCTCATTGTCCATGAAGCCCTGGAAGAGGAAGAAGGTTCATGGGTTATTTTTAAGAAATCTTCCACATATACTTAAGAAACACTGAAATACATTACTGAAATATTCAAATTTCTTGTGTAGGGATCTGCACTGTCTATGGAAATTTCTAGGGGACTAAAGTTCAAGACATGGTGAAATCTAGTGGGAAATAGGAGATAAGAAGCTCCTGGTGAACATAAGTGGTCTGAATTCTCTCTTAAATCCCACTCAAATGTTCAACTAAAAGAAAATCTATTGCTCTGATATTAAATCAGATCTGCACAAGCATATGAAATAGGCTATTTTAGTCTGCCCTGCCAGTATTTAGTTGTTGGTTTTATTGTTTGGTTTTGTTTTTTTTTTTTATTTTATTACTTCAGGCCTCATCCACTAGCTCATAGATTTTTGCTTTTTACAGTGCTACTGATGCATGCTTTTCTGCTTTAATTCACATAACTCGACTTCTGATTTTCACCCAGTGATGTTATTTTTTTCAAAATCTCACCAGCTTTCTCCCTCATATACTGATATATTTGTGCATTCTATGTCATCTTTAATAGCCCTGCATAATGCTTAGGTATCATCTGTCAGTTGCATGTCAAATATGCAGCAGCCTTACTAAAACATACCATTTTGGTGCTATATAAATGTCATTTCCAAAGGAATATAAAGGGAGATAAATATATCCTGCTTAATGCATTTTCATCAATCTTACACAAGTACTGTGATGAACAAAATTTCAAAATAAGATCATGCTTGCTGTGCTTTAAACAGCATTAAAAGTCATAAAACAACTGTGCTTTTTATGTTTAGTTTTCTGGGTTGAATTTCTTGGAAAGATTTAGTGCATCTAATTAAAATAATTACAGAGAAAACCTCTAACATTTGTTAAAAGAAACAAGAATTAACTTAATCAGCGTTAAGATACAAATAAACCATTCCATCATTGAACTATTCCATTTGTTTTATCAGACTCTGAATTCTGAAGATTCCTATGAGCGTCCATTTTTAACATTCACTGCCTCAATTTTTTTATATTGTGATTTGTAAATAAATAACAAAAGAAATATTGTTTATTTCATATAAATGGGTTCCAGTTTTCCAAGAGGAAACCAGTGCTCAAGATGTTTTGTTGTCAAATACTTAACTTTTCATAGACACAACATTAAGGCTGTATTTCAAAATACAAAGCTGGCATCAATGTTCTAACAGCAATAGTACTCTCTTTTAAAACAAGTGATAGTTACTGGCTTTTCTTCCAGATATAGAGTCAATGAGCAGACATCTAGCAGATGCAGGCTGGCTCATCTAGAGCCACCTGTACAAAACTTAAATCCCTTTCACAAGGGTATGGCTTATTTACAGTCCTGGAGATATGAAACGAAAGGTTTACTTTAGGGATATACACAGTTGCAGTGCATTATAACTGACTACAACTTGCTAATAAAATTTTGAACTTTTAAATGTAAGTATTCACATAAGACAGCTTCAATTTATTCACCCAGTCAAGAAACAGAAAAATGTTATATGGCCTCAGTATCTAAAAAAAAAAAAAGAACGATAGCACCAGGCTCTTAGTACTGATGTCAAACTGCTCACAAACAGCCCAAACCCAAAGCTTTGTTCATTGAGTTATTCATAGAAATTATTAAACAAATACTTTTGAATAATGAATAAATTTGAGAAAATCAAAACCAGCTCATGGACAACTGACAAACAGAAAAAAATCTATATTTGTTCAAATAAATTATTCACTGTGAATTATCTGATCAGGTCTAGTGTTAAAATATAAGAAGTATTTCTCAGAGCATATGTGACTGAAAACAAAAGAGCCCAAAGCAGATGGAAATGTGTCTGTATTAGAATTTACAAATCAGACTTGCTTCGAGCATAAGAAGGAAGGTCCCTCATCTCCTTAATATCAGCTTTCATGACTAATATTAGAAGAAATAGATTCTATAGAAGCACAGTAAGTCACAGAAATATAGAATCATAGAATTGTTTAGGTTGGAAAAGACCTTCAAGATGACATCCAGCCATTAACCACTAAACCATGTCCCTAAGTGACACATCCACACGTCTTTTAAATACCCCAGGAATAGTGACTCCACTACTTTCCTAGGCAGCCTGTTCCAATGCTTGACAACCATTGTGGGGAAGAAATGCTTCCTAATATCCAAGTCAATAAACTCCAAATGAAAGGTTTTGGGATGTTGTTATTCATAGAGATACTCTCAAAAGACCAATCTTGAGTAAAGTTTAGGTGAATTTTATCTGATGAGACAAAAATAAATCTGTGTGAAACCAATTTGATCTAGTTCAGCATGACACATTGCAATATTCTACATAAATATTTTTTCAGATGTGCTACTAGTAAGTGATGGATTCAAAGAGGACCACGAATGACATAAAGGTTGTAGGTTAACTTCCCTTCCCAGTCCTAGATGTGCTCTACCTCTAGCTTAATATGGGTCCATATTGGTGGAAGAGTAAAGAACACACACTGTAACTGTTAAATAGAGCTTCAAGAAATCTGAGCACTTACGCTCAAAACTATGATTCTGAAACCTCCTATTACATATCCCAGGAACCACCTAAGATCTCTAATTGCTTTACTTTCTGTGTTTTTCAAGCAGTGGTGCTCCATGTGCACTCCAATTTCATTGCCTTGAGATAATTGAACAGCTCATTACTTAATTCCTGCTTAAGTCAAACCAAAATCTAAAATTGGGCATTCTTCAATTCCCCTGACCAGAGTTCCCTGGGTCTTTGGTCTGGATGATGTTATCAAAGCATAGATAACACATACCAGCTGTATTAATCTCTGTATAAAATGCAATTGCTGCTGTTGTTCTTTATATAATATTTTTTGATGAGGAAGTGGAAGACCTGAGGGAGAAATACTGTTGTTCTTTACTGACATTTTTAATTTGGTGACCTATATTCAGCTAAAGGAGGGTTCAGCATCCATTACGCCCTTCTTCTTGAAGGTGAGAGACTGTTTAACTCAGGATAATGGGAAGACACCTTTCCTAGAAGCACCTACATAACCATTCGTCGACAACAATTTAGGAGTCACTGGATAGAAAGGGAGAGCTATCAGTCACTCCTCAAGCTACAGTTTAGTAATGGAAGTCCCTTCCTATAAGAAAAAAAATCTGGGTCCCATGTGGGTGTCCAGTATCCTCCCTGGATTTTAACTTGTCACTCTTTCTTTTCTCTTTTTTTTTAATTTTGAAAGAGCTCTGCCACTTTTCTTCAGGCCTTCTGAATCCACCCAGAGTCTTGAATTTTTAATTAATTTAATTTTTAACATTGTAACCATAATTTAAATATGTTTGAGAGGAATTCTTGTTGAATGAAATCCCCTGACTCTTTTGTGGGAATAGGGAGTGCATGGGGGCCTCCTGCACACAGATCCCATTCTGCCTGATGGATCCACATCAAGCACGAGATCCCAGACTGCCAATGGGTCAGCTGGTCGTATTATTCAGGGCATGCAATGCTTTCTACATCCCTCAGCTGTCCTTTACTTACAGACACTTTGGAGGCTGAATGCTTAAGGACTTTCTGGGGAGATGGGTAATTCGAGTTTTCATAACTTGAGACTGAGCAAATAATGTGGTTTCTCAGAGCACTTCTGTTGACAACCCGTGACATTGATGAGATTAGCATCAGCAGTGTTTGATCAGGTCAGAGAAGGGCACTTTGCCAGTGGACCACCCCTGCTGGGCTGCAGCTCCTCTGACACTAATGAACACCCTGTCTGAGGGGCTGATTCCTCCTCTTCCTTCTTCCCCAGGTGGCTATTACCAAACACTTCAGCCTACTGACTTCAGACGTTTCCCTACTGATTGCTATAGACAACACTCTGAAGGGCTTAACTTTAACTTAACATTAGTGTCCAGCAAAAGGAAGATGATTCTTCTTAGCTGCAGTAAGGTGCCATCTTATAAAAAAATAAAATTAAATACATGGTGAGTCTTGTTTTACCCTCTACAAAATTGCAAGCTTTTTGACTTGAAAAAGAATGGTAAACATTACTTCTCTAGGCATGCCTTACTTTCAGAGATGCTCTTGGCTGGAAGTCAGTCAGGCTCAGGATTTACCTTCAGGTGGAATATTTACATACTCTCAGCTCTACCCTGTAATATGCCAGTCAATTTAGACTCTTGTGCCTTGAAAAAATAGTATATTGTGAAACATAAGTGAAAACCAGAACTGTGCATGACATTTTTTTGCCTGAATGAGTTGCATGCAAGCCATGTCTGCTTGCAGACTTGAAAATGTAGGTAAATAGTACTGAAATCTAGTGATAAAGGTCATAAGGGCCTTATGGTCAGAAGGCCATTTTTCTTTATAATCTTTATATTTAAAGAATAGTCAGGTTGTTTTTTCTTGAAAATTTATTAAAAACTGTTTTGATTTTGAAGAAACAACTCCCCACTTTCTGACTTTTAGTCTCATCTGTTATTCCCTCCATTTCCACTACACTTTAAGAAAACAGGAAAAAAGTAGGAATACTCAAGCCTTTTAAAGTTCATCTATAGATCATGGACATAGCATTACAGACATACATATGGACTTGAAAGCGTAAATATATGTAATCATAATTTTTTTGGCACACACTGAATTTTAAACAGATTTTCTGACTTTTTCACCTCGAATTATCATTTGAACTCAGAGACCAGGCAGGGCAGGTGTGCCAACTGTACTTTACAAAAAACTTTACAAAAACTGTACTTCACAAAACTTCTCAAGCTTTGCTTCTGTTCATGAAAGCAGGAACAGTAGTGGGTTGTTCAGTTATAAGCATCTCACACAGGAGGTCAGGCAACAGCATCAGCAGTTTCTCTTCCAAGGTGTTGCTGTGACAAGCTATTTGTCATCACAAGTGATGGTGGTCTTCTGGTGGGATGACTTGATTCCTCCTACAGCAGGTCCCCACCTCCCTCAGTGCTTTTTCCCTGAGGCCACTTCTGGGAACACAATTTATCCTTCCCCATTCTCCACTGCTGGGATAGTATCTTGGTTTGTTTCTTTTCAACCAAAACCTACTTACTGGAGCTACTTATGGAAGAGGACAGCTGTATTCTAGGAAGCTTTCCTAGCTGCTCATTTACGTGCCTTCTACCCTTCTGTTTTTCTGATCCCATAAACCTTGTTCTGGTTTCTACACTGAGGAACAGGCTGAATGGAAGCTGCAGAGGTTGCTCCTCCCAAGCACTGGGTATTCTCTTAAATGGCTGAAGTGCTGGATTTGAACTCCCTGCAGGCAGAAGTAAGTATTGTATCAGCCCTTCCCATGAAGTCATGGAGGAGTAATCTAACTACCAGACCCACCAGACTCTAAGCCATGAAAAAGAAATATTTATCGTCTTTAATTTGATGTGGTGGGAAGAAGTGGAAAGCTGTACTATATGAACTACTTGCTTGATTTATTGCAGAAACAGAACACTCAGCTCCAGTATCATTAGTTAGTCTCCACTGGACTATGAAATTGTAGCAATTACATTAATTAATGCTGGATAACAGGCAACCAGACAAAAGAAGGGAACTGAGAAGGCACTTGGAAACTCACGTTGCTTTCATTCTATTGCCAGTGTGAAACAAATAAACAAACAAAAGAAGTCCTTTTTGGCTCCCATTCATAGCCCCACTGGTTTGCTGGTTCTGTTCCTCAGCTGAGCACAAACATGGGCCCAACAAGGAAGTCTAAGATTAGCAGCTTGTTAATGTGATGAATTCCACCAAAGCATGAGTGGTGTAAAACAGGAATAAATATTTCTAAACTTAGCAGCTCGCAGTGATTAAAATCTGGTGCAACCAAGAGAAGAATCAGCATTATGTTCTGATACATGAACCTGCATTATGAATATACATTTATTCACAAGAGGGCTTCTACATGCAGGCGTAGATTAGGAAAACTGAACCTACTGCATATCTCTTGCCAGTTTTGTGGTCTTTGCTAACGTTCTCCCCATAGCATATGCTGTTCCCTTGCAGTGTATGCTTTTTTATATGGTTCAGAACAGCTGGTGACCAGTTGATGGCTGCAGATAATTAGCATTTAATTGTTGCCAGTTATGTTTTCACCTGTTCTACTTAAAAATCCTTCCATTGTGTCAAATCCAATTACTGTATTTGGATCCTTTTCTGCAAGAACATAGAATGGTAAAAAGCCCTTTATCAGAAGGAAATCAACTCTTTCTGTAGAAGCTTCCCAGGAACATTTCAGCTTGTCTTAAACTACTACTAAAGATATACACGTGTATAAATGAACTGAGATCAATCTGGAGAAAAATCACATACTGCTTTAAAAAAGTTTGGATCAAAAACAAAGCCTTGAGCAACTATATTTAAATACAAACGATGATTTTTCATCACTTTTATACAATTTTGAGGGTACATATTAGGTAATTTCTTTTCTTTCCGTACAGGATTTACCAGCCAAGAATCCAATACTGCAGTGAGCTCACAGTAACAAGAAATACTATTGAATTTTAGTGATTATGAATACTATGATACTTTTCCAGGTAAGTCCATCAGTGGAGAATGAGTGGGGTTTGTGTACAAATCTAAGTATGCAATATATAGTCAATGAGTTCAATATTCATCAATTACACAGACTATCAGAACCACATCAATGATGTTAGCCATTTGAAAAGATCACAGGTAGGAAATTTGAATACTCCAGACTATAAGAGGACAAACACTGTGTAACAGAACAGTAGTAGGATTAAAGTATAGATACGGACAAAGTGATATTTTAGATGAAAATTCTGTAACGCAGTTATAGCTTATTAGATACTGAATACAAAACTTAGTGGCTATCCTAATTCTTAACACTAGCACAAGAATCATGAGTTTTCTAATACCTGAATTTAGCATTGCTAGTTGAAGCAGAATTCAAGACTAAACATTAACAAAGTCAAATTTTCACTGACTCTGCTAAGCTGAGCATTTCTTAGCAGCATATTCTAAGTTTTGCTGGGATGATAAAATGACATGTTTTTTTCCCCCTCCTTTTTTCTTTTTCTTTCTTTTTGTAATCACAGGGGGACACAATATTCAGGTTTTATCATAGGCCTCACGGAAATCAGAGATGACTTGGGTGCATCTGTTATGTTCGTTTTCTAGAGGAAGAAAATGTAACCTTCTTAAGCAGTGAAAAATAAACTCTAAGAGAGCATGGTGATGCTCAAAAGAGCATCAAACAAATAGAACTTTCAGTTCTTCTTATGTACAGAGACCTACATTGCCGGAATCCCTGGAAACCCATTAGCTATAATAATGATTAGAGAGCAGTAAGTGCACCTAAGTTTTGAAACTGAGCAGTGGAGATAATTATTTCTCATTTCTGTGAATTTTGAGAGCTCTGTAAGGAAGCTTTTAGAAGGTATTTTAATTCATCTTACACTGTTAAAAATGCTGTTTTTCTCTCAATCACAATAAATGTACAAGGAATATAGAAGTTACTCAGCACCACTCAAGAACCAGAATACCCAAACCTAGGTCAGGTAAATATTATTTAATTTTATCCAGTCATAACACTAAGTGATTCTCCAATAAATGTATGACTTACTGGGAATAGAAGCAGCAAAACTTATAAAAACTAGGGTGCATCTTCAGTGGACTTGAATAAGAGGCCTGCAATATAATTTTTTTACTGCTCAAGTAAAAGGACACATCTGGTGTGTGCTTCTGGGATGCATGTTTGGAACACTGCTGGGAATCTGGAAGAAGCAAAGAAGTCATCAGGAAGTTACCGTTGACTGCCTTGGTGACTGAGAGGCAACAGCATCTCTCTGGGGGTTTTAAGCCTACTTTCTGTATTGTCACATCAGCTGTTGAGTCTCAGCTCTCTTATGTGTTGCTTTGCAACTTGGTCAAATGTGATTGAATTCGAATTGCTTTGTGTGGGAATGTGTTATTAGCTCAAATACATGTCCCAAAAGTATTCCTAGAGTGAACTTCTTCAGCGCCTGTCTTAAGCCAGATGTCTCCTCTTCCTCCAAAGGGCAGGGATGTGTCCTCACACCTTACCTATTGCTGATCACCCTCAATTTCTACTGCAAAATGTGGCTGGAAAATAGCTGCTATTTCTAAAGCAGTTCTAAAGTGCCAAGTCCTGGACACACAGAGGTGTAATCCCATGCAGGCTGTGAGGAACTGTCCAACCACAGAGCACCTCGGCAGGAAAGTTCCCACTGAATAAGAAGTTGAATGAATGTGAGCCAACATTTGTGGCCTTCATGTATGGTTAAAACCCAACAGTACACTGGGTTGTACCACAGCAGTGTAGCCAACAGGTTGAAGCAAGTGATTATTCCTCTCTTTTTTAGCACTCATGATGCCACCTTTCAGATCTTATGTACACTTGTGGGCTCACAGTACAACACAGACAAATTGGATGAATTCCATTGGACTTCAGCAAGATGGTTAAGGGGACTGAGCATATAGTGTATGAGGAACTGTAGACATGCTAGAACACAGTATATGAGGAGTTGGGGTTGTTTACCCTAGAGATAAGAAGGTTAAGGGGGTATCTAACTGCTGTTTTTAACTACTTAATGGGGAGATACAGAGTGAGACTCTTCTTGGCATCTCATGGCAACAGCTTAAAGGGCAATGGGCACAAGTTGCAGTAAATATTAATTAAAAATGTTTTTTGCTGACAGGGGTGAAGCATTGAAACAGAGGCCCAGAAAGGTTGTAAAATCTTCATCTTTGCAGATACTACAAAGTCAGCTGGATAAGCCCTGAGCAAACTTCAGCAACTTTGAAGTTGTATTTGCTTTCACTAGGGATGGAAACAGTGAATCTCCAGAGTTCTTTTTTTTTGCTGAGCCTGTTCTATCCCTTGGGCAAAGAAGGGCTACCAGGGCTCTGCAGGATATCAGACAAGTCCATCTGTATCTGGCAGGAGTTTATGATATACATTTTTCTGAGACTAACAACCTTGTGCCCTTTGTAGAGAGCATTAATGACCTGGAAGAGCCTTTTGGTGACAGGACTCTATGGGGGGAGATAATCAAGGCAGGAAAGAGCCAGACAGTTCCTTGGCTCTTTCTGTCCTTATATTTGGGGTGTCTCCATAGTGACGTTGGCTCAAAATCTTATGGGGCTGAGGCAGGTAAGGGAGTCAGTGCCGTTACACTGCCAGAGAGCTTTGGGACACTTACAACACAGAAGGGTGGGTTGAGGTGTGTGTGCTAAAGAGGCATGTCAGAACAGGATGTGGGGATGTCACGTACAAGAGCTGTTAAGCTTGAGTTCAGTCTTGCCAAAGCACAGTGTAGATGTAGTTGGCATGAATCAGAAACAATCGAAGGCCTATTGTACAAAAGCAAATGGATTAAGTCACTGTGCTCAGAGAACACAAGCCTCAACTGAGCCACTGCTACCAAAGGCAGGATAAAAACAGCCAGAGAGATAGTGCTGGGCACAGCAACATTGTTTATCAGCTAATGCATGGAAGCACACGCTTGCAGAGCTTCACTCCCAGAGGTAATAATCTGCCAACAGCTAAAGCATGGAAGGAGATGCTTGCAAACTTGTTGACGGAGATAACAATCTGCCAGCAGTAGGCACCGCCTGTATAGCACTGGATTGTGGTACCTCTGAGTTACAGGACCAGCAGGTTGGCAGCAGTGCCTAATTTTGAATAAGACTAAATCTCAGCTAAACAGCTGTTTATATGTGTCTATCCCTTGGGGTCTGCACCAGAAGCCAGTATGAGTGGCTGCTACCATCAACAGTCTCCAGACACACACAGCTTATGTACACAGAGGATTTGACTCCTTGGGATTCCCAGTGGTGCCTTGGCATCCCTTCCAGTGGGGCAGGAGGCTTAAGAAACATGATATGCAAAGTTGCTGGGTTGAGGTGTATAATTAAGGGGCAAGATCGGTACTTGGAGGCACAGGAATGAAGAGTTGGAAGGATAAAGTTGAGAGCCTGTTTTTGGAAATCTGATTTGGAAATGACTGAGAAAAATAATAGAGTGGGAAAATAATGTAGTAAAATATGATTAAAAAGGGAAAGTAAAGAAATACCATGTGCATGAGTGGGTGGTCTGATCAATGTTATCAGTGACAGGAATGGACGAATGGTTGTACTGGTGGAGGGATGGACACCTCCAGACTGTAGAAATGTGCTACAGGCCTCTGTGTGCCCAAGGCATTTCTAAAATGAGAGCACAGGGTAACTCTGATGATTATTCTGGGTAGCAAGAAACCTGCTTACACAAGAACAGGTTTGAACAATCACAAAACCTACAGCTGAGAAGGATAGTTCTGTAGGTCAACACTGATCAAAGATCAAAGATTCGGTTTCAGTGAAAAGCCTATATGCTTTGGGGAAAATTACCCAGTCCTCTTCCAACTTAGTTTTCTATCCCCAGATAGTAGAAATAATATAAAATAGAAGAAAATAATGTTTTGTGTTTGTTGTTTGGGTTTTGTGTGTGTGTGTTTTGATTTTTTTTTTTTTTTCTGTTTGGAGCATATTTTTCTGCACAAAAGCAGTACTTCTGCAAGTGCAAGATTCAAGTCTTGGGTTAAAAATTCTTCAAAGTCGAAGTTGTTCAACAGCAAACAAAATGAGGCTTTGATTTTATTTGGGGCCTCCAGACATTATCACAATAGCATTGTAAGCCCTTGTCCTGGCTTGCTGGAGGAACCACAGCGATTCTTCTGACTCCATGGAGCAGTGGCACAGACCGTCGCCTCCCTTCTGAACTGCAGTGAGATAAAAGACTTGTACAGTCTATTTTCAGCTCTTCACTGGCTTGCTGTATGTCTGTAATTGCAACAGAACACCCTACCACAGAGAACATGAATAAGCTCAAGTGGGTTACTTAAGGGTAGCTCAGAAAAATATCCCAATAAAATTAAAACCCTTCCATAAAATCTTATGTAGAGCCCTAAGGGAAAAGATATAGAAATAGAAAACTACAGTGAAGAGAGTCCTCCTGTCTCCTCACTTTATAAAAAGCAAATTCTTGAGAAGAAACACTTTATTCTTGTGAATGGAAGAGTCCCCTAGACTTACTGCTTCAGCAGTGGTTGCAGAGGGCTGCAGTCCTAGATCATGCAAACAAGCTCCAAAGAAAATTAATTAATAGCCTCAAACAGCACCATATGAGTACAACTACGCAAGGCTACATTTTTACCATGCCAGGTTGAGCAGACCTACAAGTTAACTCTCAGTGTATTAGCTCTAGACCCAACAACGATATACTCCAGTCACTATGACACTGTGCTGGGGCTAAATGAGACTCAAAGCTGCGCACACCTTAACTGTTCAAGGATGACAGCTACTTACTTTGCACTATATTATGCTTTGAAGACCTTTCAATAACCTCATATGCTATAAGGCAGGGAAAGTAGATAAAGCCAAGATTTGTCAATACAGAAGACCTCTAAGAAGAGTTAGGTTGATTTATATAAAGGCTGTTTATAGACCCAGATTTTCAAAAGATTTGGGTGCATCAGCATTTTGGCTATGCAGCTTGAGTCATCCTTAGAACCTCTTTTCTGAAAAGCAAACAGCTTGAGACTTCCACCTGGGCATGTTCAGCTAAGACACCTGATACTGCTGATCAACTTGAAAATCTTGGTCCTGCAGAGCCTTTATTGTGTTTTTTTTTAAAGTTGTGAATAATAACCTAAGTATATACACGTGTATATATATTTTTATATATATTTTAAATAAAGCACTCCTCAAGCATCCTTTCAAAGACTTCAGTTTATGACCCACAAATCCTGTATCTCAAGATTTTGGAGCTCACTTACCTTTTCATGCCTCAGCTTTCTCAGACATAAAATGGAGAAAGTAATACTTGCCTCATAAGGTGTGCCATAATCCACTAGCATTGTACACAGTCACAGTTCGAGAATTTCTGGTGTCTAGTGATAAAGATTAATACTTCACATTCCTAAAAATATTACATAAAATGATACCAATAAAATGCATATTATAAAATAACACTTCACTGTGGGCCTTAGGGCAAATTCTCTTTCATTATGTTCAGTTCAAAATTTAAGTGCAAAGGGACTGATATGCCATTTCTCAATAGAATTGCTGACTGTCAAAAGGGTGTTTCCTTGAAACTTACTTTGTGTCATGCATTGACCAGCTTTTATTATAAAGGCTAGATTCCTCTTCACTGAGTATTATTATGCTCTTCACACTTATTTCTGAGCAATTCACACACCTCTAACTCTCCCTGGTGCTGAGTCAGCATGCAAGCCATGTTGTGCCCCTCTTAATTGATTTGATGGTTTCCTGTAACATGCATTTTTGTGTTTGTAGAGAAACAGGCTTATTAAGTAATTATGCATCTTTAAAATCAGAACTCTCCAAAGAAGACGTGGATCCTAATATTGTATGCTTGCCTCTGGAGACCAATGTGTTAGGTCCCAAGTGAGTGGCCAAATACAGATCCTTGTATGACAGTGTGAGGTATTTTGGCAGGAGAAGGAGAAAGAAATCAGCTTATATGCTGCATTATCCTTTGCATTTCTCTGAGAATAAAACCCTATACTGCTCAGGCCATGAGATAAACTAAAAATAAGTGTAATTTCTGACTCAGCTCCAGAATTTCAAGACCCATGGCCCTAGATGTTAACACATACCTCAAGGGATACATTGCTTCATGCTGCATGTATAGCACAACTGTACCTGCGCTTTCAACGTGCAACAGCTAGGGTTTTCTGTGAGGGCTCTCCTGGATGATTTCTCTGTTCAGCATCAGTTATGTGATATTGCCACCAAGGCAAACAGGTTGCATGTTTCATGGGCATGAGGAAAGCTTGTCTCAAACTTGCATCTCAGTTGAGGTGAGTTTGGCCTTGATTATGGCCCACAAGTGCAATAAAGCCACAGAGACCTGTTTGTGAGGTCAGGTTATAAGATCTCCTGTCTTTATCTGTAATTATAATCATTTTGTTTCAGTCCAATACCACTGAAAGAGGAACCACCGTTTCCTAGAAATATAGATGTACTTAGTTGATAGAACTTTAAGAAGGGTAGTAAGATACCTAAAGCATCCAGGGGCAATATTGGAAATACCTGTCAAAAGCTCACAAGGACTGCAGCCTTCAGCCCTGCCAATTGTTTCTGGAAGGAAAAGTCTTGTATGTTTAAAAATAACAACCATAACATGAAATTTCCCTTAATGTGGATGGCTTCCAGTATCGCCCTTTGCTTAAAGAGAAGTAGAGCTCAGCCTTCCATGTACACTGAATAACGGATTCAGCTCATCCCCGTCTTCTAAAAAAGGAAAATGAAACAGATGGGGAAATGTGGTTTTGTCCATTTTTATGTTCACTAAAGTTACTTTAGTCTCTATGCCTTTAGATTGCATGAAGTGATGAAGGATGCTGTCTGACCTAGGCAGTGCAGATACCAACGATTAACATTTCACTGTAGCTAAGAACTAATGACAAATGTTTGGTGGGAATGGTGACAGTGGTAGTGTTGACAGAAGGCGAAGGACTCCTCCAGACTTAGTTGAAGGTAAACAGAATCAGAGACAGGTCTGTGGGGAACAGTTGGATTTGGCATGGGCAAGTACTGGCCATAGACTGGAAATGATACATGGGGAGTAACTTATTACCCTGAAAGACAGCCATATTTAAACTGAAAGGTAAGGGGCCTTCACATTTAAAATAAAAGTTGCCTAATCCTGGAAAAATTGATTTTACTATTTATTTTATTTCTGAAGACTTATTTCTAGTGGAAAAGCAGACATGACATGAAGGCACCAAAGGTACTGCAGTGAAGCCACAGGAGGTGTGAGGGGCTCTGTGATGTTTGGATGCTGTCTGCAAACCTAGAAAAGCCTAAGGCTTGTTCTGCTCTAAGATCGGGTCAGTGACTTATGAGTTGGAGACTACTACAGGAGACTTAGCCAGAAACTGAATTACAGGCAACAACATCCTTAGGATCCCTCCCATCCCTCATTGAGTACCTTACATTTACTAGGTGTTCTGGTTTCCACTGAGATGGAGTTAATTTTCTTCCTAGTAGCTAGTACAGTGCTGTGTTTTGGGTTTAGTGCAAGAACAATGCTGATAACACACTGATGTTTTGGTTGTTGCTAAACAGTGCTTATCCTGATCAAGGACTTTTTAGTTTCCATTGCTCTGCCAGTGAGGAGGGGTACAGGAAGCCAGGAAGAAGCAGAGGCAGGACAACTGACCCGGACTAGACAAAGGGGTATTCCATACCACAGAATGTCATGCCCAGTATAGAAACTGGGGAGAGATGCTTGGGGACAGGCTGGCCACTGGTCAGTAGGTGGTGAGCAATGCTATTGTGCATCACATGTGTCTCTTGGGTTTTATTCCTCTTTTCCCTTTATTATTATTTTATTGTTATTATTATATTTTACTTTATTTAATTAAACTGTTCTTATCTCAACCATATTTTTACCTTTTTCTGATTCTCCTCATTCCACCGGAAGGTTGGGGGGTTGAGCAAGCAGCTGCATGGTTCTTTGTTGCTGGCTGGGGTTAAACCACGACACTAAGTCTCAGGTTGAACTTTAAAAAGTTTGTATCTGTACTGGCATAAATGTTGCTTAATAGTCACTTATTTATCCTTTGTTGTGTATTACTCCCACTAAGTAAGATTTATAAATAGCTCTTGCTGAACTTTTATATTTTTCTTTTCCTACATCATCCTTGTCCATCAAAGCACCCAACACACCCATATTATTTTTATGTAATTAAGTTTTCCATTTTAATTTCAGTGACCTCTCTCAGATTGGCCCTCTCCCAAAGGCAAAGTGATTATAAGGCAGACAGTGCTACCTCAGCATAGTATTATTTAGATGTGGTCACTAACCAAACCCCCAGATACCCACCTCAGCTCAACTCAGGATCCAAAATCAGTTCTAAAGCTCAAGAAGAGCAATTATTAAAAGGTCTGAATGTAGCCATCGAAATCTACTAGTACTCAAATCTGAGATGTATTCACTAGAAATCTGAGCCTGAATTAATGGGATAAAGAATACTTTATTTTTTCACTTATAAAGTTCTACAGGCACTGCTGTGAAGCTCTTCACATTCTCTCAGCTGTGTGATTTTTCAGGTGTTTATCCCCTCTGTGTCAGGTGAGCCATGAATTGCAGCACTGCTCTTGGTGCACACTTGGTGGATGCATCTGAACCCTGGTACTGCCCTCCTCACATGGCTGGTGCGGGATCACGGTAGCCTGTGTTTCTTTCAATTCCCTTTCATCATTCCTAGTCTTTCTGTGGAGAAGAATATCTAGTCTTGGATCTCGTATCAGATTTGTTCACAGCAGTGCATACCCCAGAGGTAATGGTACACTCTTCCTATGGCATGCTGGCTGCTGTCAGACAAACACAGTTGTTCTTATGGACTCCAATATCATAACTTTTGATATTACTTCTTGGGTTTTACATTCTGTCCCTTGTTAATGGAGATTAGCATTCCCCCTCCCCTTTTCCCCCTTTTTCCCACTTCCCAAAGGGTGGCTGTCCTGGCATGAAGTTTTCAATGAATTTTCCATAAATAATCTTCCCAGATAAATCTTTTTCCCAGCCTGCGTGCTGATTTACAATGGCTCTTTTTTAGCACATTTTCCCTGGAGGAGCACAGCAAACTTTATTAATGTTTTTAAGCACAGTTAGTTTGTATTCATATAGTATTTCTGTGCAGTCATTACAGCAACAGAATATTCATGTGGTCTGGGGTGGCAATGCAGAGGCAGAAGGACGTTGTTCACAGCCTGCATCACTGTAACTGTAGTCAGTCAGCCTTATGTTTCTAGGGCTTTCAGCAGCAAACTAGGTCAGTGGGGCCCTCTACATCAAAGCTTCTTCTTAGACACTGTAAATCGCATGCTTTTATACTATTCCTACTGTACTCTGTGTTCTTCTGTAATTATAAATGTATGTTTCCCATCACCACAAAGACTTCGCATTGCTCAAAGGAAATCTCTCTTCAAAGGCTTTAAACTGTTGAAGGGCAGGCCCCCTTCTGAGAGCTACCATTGCTTCGGGTGATTCCTTCTTTAACTCATCCACTGTGGAACCACCAGCCAATTCAACTGGCCTGCATCACACCGTGCCTGAACTGGCCTCCGGGTTGCATTTCAGCTTTGGAAAATGACACTGCTGAATTTAAAAATGCAGACTTAATAAAAAAATTAAAAAAAAGAGAAAAAAGAGGAAAGAAAGAAGGAAAAGCAATGAACTGTGTCCCAAAACCATGAGGCTTGAGCTACTTACTGTTTGTTCTTCATCAACTCAAACTTATGATAACACATGGCATTTTCATTTGCTAGTTGCACCTTAGAGAAACTGAGAATTAAGATGATACATTTGTGGAAAAAAAGATGCATTAAGATGATGCATTTGTGGAAAGGAATACATATATAAAAATTTTACAAATTCATTTTAGGAATATATGTATATATGGATGTGCATATATATATAAAATGTGCGTATAATGACTTATATATGTATGCAACTAAAGTAAAAACTCTGAAAACACTTCCTTCTATGATAGCAGTCAATACCATGAGTAATTCTACTGAAGCTAATGTTTTCTTTTAGGCAATGACTTACCCATGACAGCAAGCACTAATAAATATTTGCAGGATTGGGACTTAAAATTAAGGTATATTTAATGCTAGCATTTGAAACTCATACTTGAAAAGCAGTCATGAATGAAGATAATTAAGTGTATAGCAGTAGCCACACACTATATTAGTTTTATAGCTAATTATATATGAAAATTAGGAGTTATCTGCCTCACATTCTTTACAAAACTGGGCCTGTGGATTGCTAAGGTCACACAGGAATGTTATGACACACCAATAACCCAGTTTTTCATGTTCCCTGCAAGCATCTAAACCCTAAACAGCCCTGCTTCTCAGTTGCCTTCCCCTTAGCCTACAGGATGGCTCCCCCCCACCTAAAGTCTCTCTAGTGCACACTTTCTTTCGCCCCATTTTAAGCACAAAGTGTGTATTTATACGTTGTTCCCTATTCCAATTGTTTCTTAGATTGCACTACTGCTTCTGACATCCTGAAAATCCAAGGACTTGTCTATCTCAAAATATTTTACACATGTGATTAGATATGGATAACTCTGTTACCATGATGATAACAAGGCCATTCCTTGGGATGAGATCTGCATTCCAAAAAAGATATGCAAGGAAGAAAAATCATTCTTATTCTGGAAAAAAATATGTTTTCACCAGGAGTTTTTGTATAACAATAGTGTTTATGATAATTTAAAAATTCAAAGCAAACAAGCCTGCCTAACCTTTGGGACAGATCTTGGATTTATGTGAGTTATAGGGCTGAAAAATAACTTGTGAACTCTACATGTCTGCAGGAGCTGAAAGGATCAGCCTAATGGAAGCTAGCTGTGTGTCACAGCTTATCAAGGTGGCATTCTTTTCTTTATAACCTTGTAAAAATGCCATTGAAACACAAGCTACTACAGACTGCTCCTTAGGGAAACAGAAGTAACTGGCTTTGTACAATTGTTTTCTACAGAACATCACTGGAAGCTTTTGCTCAGTTAGTGAAAAGTGAAGGGAAAAATACCAGCCTATTTTTTTTATTCTTCACTTCAGACAGTTTGATAATTGCAACATTCTTTCCTTTTTCCAGGCTCAGATTATTCTGATTGCGCAAATGCCACACTTTTAGCAAGAACTACCTCTTGCATGGCATCGATATGGGACCAAGGGTCCTAGCCTCAGTGGGAAACCATCTTTATTATTTGTATTGCAGGAACACTTTGGAGTTCATGTCAGAAACTAAGAGTCATAGTGTAATGGGCTGTACAACTGCAGTCTTAATGTCCCTTCTGTGAAGATTTCTGACCTAAACCCAAAGATTCTGGCTGTACCTTGTACATACAAATAATAGCAACAAAATACTGATACTAAATTTCGTTCAAAAGCTCCAGTGTGGAAAGAGTTTGGCAATGAGAATTTTCCCTCACCCATTGGTTAAGTTGCAACAAAATGGGGTAATAGAAGGTTGCAGTTTCAAAGTTTTCAACACTTTTTTAGTCATCATGGGTATCATAAAGCCCCTGTACCATGTCATGGATTTAAAAAACACATTCATATACCTGAATACAAGTTAAATGTCCCTGTCTACCTTCAGTAAATCTCTAAATACAGTTTACACAATTTCAGATACAGTTTATGTGGAGGACTATTGTGAACCTACTCCTGTCAACTCAGAACAAAGTTTAACAAGTGAAAACAGCATGAGAAGCATGAATGGAAACCTCCTGTCTGCTTTCTGCTTCTATTTTATTTCTGATTCAATAAAAGCCGAATAAGCCCCTAGTACAGAAACTCAGGACAACTCTTGAGCTTTGAGACATTAGCTTTACATCTTTTTGTTTCTCTGGGTTTTACCCTGCTCTGTTTCCAGATGGTATCAAATAAAATTTGGGGGAATGGTCCTGGTATTTTAGAAAATGCTTATTTCAAAAATGTCCATAGCTGAGCATGTCCAGGACCAAAAACATCGCATTCTTGTGGGAAGAAAGATGTTTCATAGCTTATGATGTTAGGATTAAAAAGTACAAGACTTCATTGTATAGAGTCTCCAATTATACTTCTGCTCAGCAGAATCCTTGCAAGAAGATATATGCAAACTAGAAGAGGAATTTCATCTTTAACTCATTAGTTTTCCATGGAGAAACCACATGGCTGGACATTAAAGCGCAACTCTATCATTCAGTACAAGCTGTGCTTTCATTTTTTTCTGAACTAGAGCAGACAGCAAACTTTATTCTATGTGTGTTCTGATTTTAATAACATAATAAAAAGAACTTAAAATTAAAATTAATTGAAGTCAATAGGAAAAAATCAGAGGCCCCAGTCAGGTTCCAAATATTGTATTTTGAGTTGTTAACTTTTCTCACAGGCAGTTTTTCTGTACTCCACCATGAATAGTGTTACTATACTCTCTTTATGATAATCAAAACTGAAAGAAAGAAACTTTATAAGGGTAGGAATGGAGAACAGCGATAAAACTTTTAATTAAAAGTTCTTTGAGCATTTACTATTCTTTTCTATATCAAAATGTTGTCACAAAACCTCTTTCCTTTAAAACCCACCCCTGTTGAACATCAACATAGCAAATAAATACTAATTGTGTGAATATAAGTGTTTCAAGTTTGACTATCTGACCTCTGTTAAGGTAAGAAATGGAATTATTTAGTGATTTCAGCAGAGACTGATATTTCAGAATACTATTGCCTACATACTGTGGAATTCTCTCACCATACATATATTCTCACATTTGAACATGACCTATTGTCCTTTTGTGTAGAAGAACTTGTTTGTTGGTTTTTTTTTAAATAAAAACCTTTGTTCTCCTCAAGGTGCTCTTACTCAAGATCCCATCTACAGTTGTACTTGAGCTACTGTCATTACTAGGTTGCCACAGAACAGTACCCTAGAGCATCTCCCATATGTTTAATAGTAGCTGTCTGACATGTAATATCATGAACTCCTGTGCTAGCTGTATTAGTCATTTCAGCATGCTATCATTCTGATGGTAAAGTATGAGACCCAGGCAATTCTGCTAAACCCACATCATCAAGGCAAACACCTCAAACAGCATATCAAAGTTTTTCCCACATATGAAAATAAATTTCAGTAGTAGGTAAAAAAACTATTCTGAAAATTTTTGAGGTGGACAGTTGTTTGCTTTTAAGCACATCCATAATTTTGAACTTCTATATATTCAATGATTCATTAAAAAGAAAAAGAAGTGCATAAGAAAATCAGTTTAGCAGGTCACCTAGAGCAAAATACATTTGCCTCAGACTTTGGAAAGCTCTTTTTGACTACTGGCTTTCTCTGGACTGTTTCAGTCCTTGGGCATGCTGGGGGAAGTGCAGAAGAAGCATCGTTCAGCTCCTCATCAGCCTCAATTCCTCTAGACAGAAAGCATCTGTCGTCTAAGCAGTGAAATGCTGCTCACTTGAAACTCCATATTTGCTCCCTGACAGGATGAGTAAACCTGGGAGACAGAGGGCAGGAAGGCTAAGCCTGTATGTGTAAACTGTGAGCCATGTACAGCTTCTGCCGTGGGAACACTCTCCTGGTGTGTTTGTTTGTTTGTTTTATTTGTTCTTATGTTTGCATTTAAAATCATATTCACTTCCTAAAATGCCAACAAACTCAGCCTAAATCTCATGCCAACAAAATGCATCTGTGCCAAGAACATATGAAAGGGCACTAGAACATACACTTCTATCCAGTTGACAGATGTACAGAGAGAGAGCTGAAAAACCATCTCAGAGAGCAGTACACTCATGAACAGAAATGCTGATTCATTACAACTCCAGTGAGGCAATGATGAGAAAAGCCAACCAGCACACATGCGGGTTCAACTGTTATCACAACTGCTCGCCCACAGATGCTAACCAAAGGTGCTGATCCTGGCAATTTTGTTGGTTACTGTTTAAATAAGCATCTTGCATGCTGTAGCAAAATACAGTTTTGCACTGCCACAATAATTACATTTAAATCTTTCTCTGTATTGAACTCTTGACAAATATGTAAAGATAGGGCATCACAATGGCAGTGAGCCTTGTTAGCTCCAACACAGGACCACAGATCCCTCCTCACTCAGCTGGCTTGGGAAACTGGGAGAAAGTCCTGCACCTATTGCATCTCCCATTAGGATATAGCTAGACAGATATAATATGTCTCCTGTGTGTGCACCAGTGAATAGGGAATAGCTGAGACAAAGAGGTTAAGGAAACTGTAAACCCTCAGCATTTTTCCATGACATTCACAAAGCCTTTGGGGATACTGTTGACAAATTACCAATATACCAGTAACCAGTAACACAAGATTTATTGAAACTTGGAGGAAAACAATACGATGCAAGAGAGATGGATTATGCTTTTCAAATGCAAGAGAAGGTATTAAATATAAAACAAATTATAAAGAAAAGCAGCTCTGTAAAACAGCTATTCTGACCGAACTATTACTATATCTTCCTGCCTAGATATTTTCCCTTCTTGTGTTCCTAGGGTGTTTTGCAAGCCCTCTCCTTTGAGTCAGCAAGCTTGCCCTGGCATGCCTTCCCTGGCTGGCCATGCACCTCTGGGCACTCAGAGTCAAAAAATATATCAGGGTAAAGGTTTTTAACACCTGCACGCGGAACTGTGCCCTGTTAAAAGGGAAACCAGTGTAACTAATGCCTCATAATTACATCTCAGAGCTTTCTTTAGCCTTCTGAACCAGTGAAAGCCCCAGTAATATCCATCTCATTAGATAAAGCCCAGGTATCAGTTGTTCATTTGGGGGATTATTCTTTTCCATGGGAACCAATTCAAACCTTTATCTTGTCTGTTGAGCACAGTTACGGCCTATATAACAGCCTCATAAAATGTGTTTTATCGATTCCTCTTTGCATGAAACATGAATTATTGACAAACACAGACATCCACTAGATTCCCAAATGCCATTTTTTGCCATTTAAAACACATTTCTGAATCAAATTTTTTTCACTATGAAACAGATGAGGCAGAGTATGTGTACATATGTGTATATGTATGTGTGACTATTATGGATGTCTGTCCATTTACCTGTACTATTAAATTACTTTTAATTCTCCACCTATTTAGCTACCTCCTGTTCAGTGCCAAAATGGAAGTACGCCATCCCAGTCCTCCCACCTCTGCCAGTTCACTGGCAATATTGAGGATGCAAGATCAAGTATTAAAAAGTCAGGAAATTCCAGCAATGTTAACTCAGCCCCATCTATATCCTGTGTATTTTTTGGCGCACATGAATAACAAAGAGTAATACAGTGGGGCCATTAAACTGGACATTCCCCACCTGCAGTAGTAAAATTCACCAGACTATTTGAGGCATTTCCCATTCTAAGTAGAAGGAGCCCTGCAAACGGAGCCATAAAGATAATTACACTGGAGCACAATGTCAATAGCTTAATGATGCCAACTGCAAGATTTACCTTTAATGAGGAAAAAAAATTGAAATTATAACTTATGTGCAATGTAGTAGGTTGCACCTCATTCAGCTTGAAATTTAGCAGGGCCTTCCCTAAAATACAATGAAAGTCATTAAAAAAAAGGAATCTGTGAAAATAGTGGCTCTGAGGTGATACGTTTTGAAAGCTCTGCTTTGTTTATTACAGTTCAACCTCCACATTAGGAATAGACAACCTTTATTGACATGCACAGATAATTCACTCTATTCAAATGTACCTGGACACAATGAAACATCAGGGTATATTTAATTGGCTGGTGCAGTATGCATTCTTCAAATGCATGTTCCTTAATTTCATTTTCCAGGCCAATGACCTACTATCATTTGCATCTCTTCCAGTATCTTCTTGCTACTATTGTTGTTCTAGCTCCATCCAGAAAGACAAAAACATTACCTTGCAGTTGCCGAAGGCAATACACCACAATTCTGTTCAACATAGACAGCAAGTTTGGAAAGGTTATAGCTTTCCAAACTATAGTGTGCATGTGGAAATGAGACAGTGGTAAATCTGTAGCATAATGAAGTATCAAATGATCTCTAGAGCAGCAGTAAATATTTTTTTCCCTTCTATTTATTTTGATTTCTTAAAGTTACATTTTGAAATTCAGATAAGAAAAACTCTGAATCTGAAATCAGTGTGAAGATATGGCTGTCCAGTTTCACCTGGAATCCTGAAACTGTTATGACATTGATAACAGTAATTAAATAATTTGCTGATATTTTAATTTCATGGTATCGGTTGTACTTATTAGCAAACCTTTGACACACTGCTTAAAGAGACACAATACTGTAATAGGAAAAAAGAAAATTAGGACAAAGGAACAATGGAGAATGGCAGGCAACAAGAAAAGTAATGGAAGTAACAAAAAATATCAATAGTGTAATAGCAATGATCACGGCATAGATTACAAGATAGTCTTTAGCTTCCCTTGGATTTGGAGGGAAACTGGGTAAGGCAGCACCTTTGCCACTGGATTTTGTGGATCCTCTATTGGTGTTTGGTTTAAGTCCATTTAAACAGCCTAAAGGGAACTTCTTCACCTTGCTAAGGGTTGAGTATAACCATGGGTGGCTGAGTACTTGAAAGCGAATCTTAGCACTGCAGCCATCAAGTCTTATGCTTCTAGCCTCTGGACACAGTGAATTATAGGAACACTAAAAGTATTAAGAACAGTTAAAAATATGGATGAAGAAAGAGCTTGATTTTGTTGATGCAGTCATTTGTCTGCTGTATTCTGCCTTAGCCAATAGGCACATCATTAACCAGGTACTCATTTTAGTTTGGGTTTGGTTTTAGCTTCAGTCTTTTCACTGGTTCATCTCTCTTATTAGTTATGACTACAAAAGAGAAACTATAAAATGCTAATTTGCTGATGAAACAAACAGCTCATGTAAAATTAAAGTACATTGGAGCAGAGGGATAATTTTGATGAATGAAATAGGATAACTGGAGAATAAATGAGATATTTCTGCAAATTTTTACCTAAAGCATTTCTCTCTGTCAGAGCTAGTTTCTCCATAATATACATACACATGGAGAAAATATAAAGAAACCAGCCGCGGTCACTTAGAATTTATTAAAATACAGTTTATTGCTAAATGAAGTAAGTAGCACAAGAAAAGGAATAGCTAAGATGCCAAGAGCATGGGAGCCATCTGTGGTCACACTACCCAATATTACCACTACAGATACTAAGTGAAAACTGATTCAGCATCTCTTGTGAAAGCAGGTCATAAGCCTTGCATCATCAGAGTCTTCTGGTCTTTGATATGGCTCTGGGGCTGGGGAAGGTTTTGCTCTGACTCTGCCCAGCAAGGTTGTCTGCAGGTTCCCACAGTGAGGGCTACCTCACTGCCTCTCCCCATCCCCATGGTCACTAGGGTCCCCTGAGTGGTCTCCACTCCTGTGTCACTGATGCATCTCTGACACCCTTCCAAAGAGCGTCTGAGGTCTTCCTGACCACTCCCTTTCGGCTTGCATTTGAGGCCTGACCTCTGTGCATTGTAATCGTCTACTGACTCCACCTTGGTGACCTACCTTTCACTGCCCTTCAGCATCCACACTCGTCCTGCTGCATCAGCATAATTAGACAAGCTTGTAGCCATGAAACTGGGTGAGAGAGGTGCAGGAAGCTCAGCAGAGGTCACACTAAGGGTGTGACAAGCAGAGGTGACAGCCATGGCCTACAGCCATGCACCTTGATAGGCTCAAGTTTACCTCTTTTCTAAACCACAGGGACACAGGATCCCATGCTGGTTATCAATACCAGCTGCATCTCAAACATTTTCCCACATGCTGTGAGCATGGCCAAGCTGCTAATGATTACCATTGTCAACATCTGGTCCATTTTTACCTCTTTCCATTACTAACCTTCCATCCCTCTCATGCAATTACAAACCTTTTTCCTCCAGATTAGGGATGACCACAAGTGGGCTGTGAGTTTCAGGATATATATAACCACCTTCATCTTCTGTGTGACAAGCTGGCACTGGCTCAGAAAAGGAGCATTCTTCTTGCCATGTTTCCCCACCCTACTGTCTGTCCCATGCTTCAAACAATCAGCAACATCTCACAGGAAATGGTTACTCCAGGTTCATGGTACAGAGGTTCAGTATTGCCAAGTCCTGCTGCTACTGGTGTGGAGATATCGAGGGTCATACTCATATTTTGCTGTTGTGCTCCGTACTAGTTGCCAGTGTTATTCTGATAGCTGCATTGGTAATACAGAGCTAATAGGTCAGTTGAGGCTCATCCCAAGTTCAGTAAATGGTTTCCTGCATGAGGGACAGACAAAGAGGGGACACTTGCAACCTGTTGAGGAATTAGTATGGCATTTTACAGAGAAAACTGAGTCAGGATACCAGACCCCTCTGTGAAACCAAAAATTAATTTGTTCTTAGCCAAAACCAATCATTAATGAGATATGCAATACAAAGAAGATTTATAGTCCTCAAAGAAGACAGCTAGTTGGCACAACATAAAGCTACAAAGCCACTCCACATCTAATAGCACACAAGGGATTGTCTGCTACATTGCAAAATGAAAAGAACAACAAGAAATAATCCAAATGAAGGTTTACGTACAAAGTGCCTAGGACAAATCATATTAGTTAGATCCCAAAGTTAGAAGTTATTTCCATGAAGGCTGCCCTTGACTAACTGAACAGACTTTTAACACCACATATGAAAACGGTATGGGACTTCAGTAACTTGATCAAGACATCAGCTTTTTATAGGCATCTCCAAGTTTCCCAAACCAACTTTTTTTTTTCAGAATTTATTTTAGAGTTGCTGCTGTTTCTCCTGAACTCCTCATTTGTGTGTACACTCTTCATTGCACTTAGCTCCTGGATCAGTTAAAACTTTGCCATGGGGATAAGTAGATGTACTTCTTCCCTCTTTTGTGCAAAACATAGATTTGTTGGTTATATAGAACTGTTATTAAGACTGGGGAGGTCCACATGAGGCAGCAGTTTGACATCCCACTGTGGCATACTTCCTCTGGTATGTGAGCAGCAGCTGCTGAGACTAGAGAGCAATGGGGCAATGATGTTGCTGCTGGTTTCAAACCTTATAAAATAACTATAGTTCCACCACGTTTTGCTTTCAATCTCAAGATTACATTTCCAAAGTGGAAGCACCCACACAACTGTTAATTGGCCTAATGCTTCTAAGTCACTTTTGATGATCCCTCTCAGGGACATGAGGCATTTTAGAGTACAGTATCTACAGTTCATGCTCTAGACCCCATAGTGTTCTGGCTTTTCTTTATACCAAACCCGAGATATTCCCTAACTATGTTTTTCTTTGTTCACTGACAGACTTTTAATTTGCTTCATCCTTGGCTTTTCTTTTCTGCCACAGTTGTCTTGGGGGGATGTGTTTGCCATTCATTGCCACTCTTCGACAAAAGTGTCCTGAATAAGGAGATTCTCCTGCTTTCTTCTAAACAGAGTGCATCAGTTCCAGGACACAACAAGCTTCTTCAGACCTGCACTGCATTATTTCTTACTCATTACTTCATTCTGTTCTATCTCCTTCCACTCAGAAGTATGAGGCAGACAGTGTCTTTATGTTCAGTGTAAACTATGTATACCATAGGTACCACCTTCTGCCTTTTCTAAGAGGGAAAACAAAAATATAAACAACACAACACTGATTTCTTTTATCTTCCTCAAGTGCATCCTCATCCTGGCATTGGTTAAGTGGTTGCATGACACTCTATCTCTGTTTTGCCACAGATAACTGAGTGCCCTAGTTCCCTCTGTGCTTTCGATATAGCATTACCCTTCCAGCTTTCACCGACCATATGTCCTCTAATATCCACTTTTATTTCACATAGAAGAGATTATTTTCAACAGCAATTTAGCATACTCTTTATCTCTGTCTCTCTTCAGAGAACTGAGGGCTGAATCATCCTTTACGCTGGGGATAAAAATAATTATGGAAGGGCTAGGAAGCTCCATGAGTTTCAACTTGCAGAGTTTCTGTTGGGTTTGCCCATCAAGGGGCGGGGGAGGGAGGACAGGGTGTGGTTATACCCGTAAGCTAAAAATACAAAAGGCAAACAGTGGTTCCAATAAGTGTAAACTACACGTTGTACCCAGTGTTATTATTCTGTATTGGTTTACAACCTGCCTTTCATGAGGATGTGATAGTGATGACTTCACTTCACCCATCACTAATACCGTGGGAATTGGTAACCATTTTACTGATGGCAAAGATAATTTGGGTCTGGGCACAAAAGAGAAATTACTTATCCAGCGAAAAAGAATGGGCTTCCTGCTTCTTCTGGACAAGATTAAAGCCTGGAATTGGAATCAAATCTTTGTGGTCAGGGAGAATCTGGACACAGCCATGACTGAAAGGCAGAGAAGCAGACAGTGTGGCCCAGCAGGTGCCAACCAGCCTGCTGGCTTAGGCTGGGCTGCAGACTTGGCAAGAACATCAAGGGCACAGGAGTAGGAGGAAGACAAAAGTCCAAACATGGAGTGGGGGCTGTCAGGAGTCTGAGAATCTTTCTAAGGATGGGAGAGGAGGCTGAGGTTGAGCGACTGGCTTGGGGTGGGGGCTGCCACTATGACAGATGTGTCCGTTCAGCGAGTATAATATTCTGTAGTTTCCAGGAATTAGGGAGGGTATTTTGAACTTGGACAATTAGTCCTTGGGAATGTGTGTTTCACCTATGTTAATTCCATTGCTTGTTTTTTACAGAGAGAAATATTTACCTCAATTTGTTTTTAAGAGTGTGGTGTAAGAGTCTTGGAGGACTGGAACAACTCGATATGCAGGAAACAGAAAGTATCAAATTGGATTGAATTGATCAAAACTTAAAAAAACACCAAGCTCATGATTATATTTTTAAAAACTCTGATATACTGCATAATTTGTTAGAAATTGCTGATATGAACTTTCAGTCCCATACCGTCCCTGCATCAAGTTTTAATGAAATGTGGCATTTTATGGCTTGAAAAAGTAGCAGAACAAAACTATCGTGTTGTTTTACATGCTGTTTGTAGGAAGATATTCTTCTTGTAAGGAACCTTATAATTAAACTGAACAAATAGTCTCATTGTGACAGACCTAAACAATTTTTTTAAATATTAATTTCTGTCTCTTCTATTAGCCCAGACTGTTGTCATCAAGACGATTTTCCTACCCGATCCTCTGACTATGTCATCTCTCTTTTTATAGTCTCTGAGTCACTTAATTCAATCTCTTATTAGTTTCGTCTCATATTCATTTTTTCTTGTGATTGTTTTTAAGGTTATAAGCCACACAGTCTCTGCTTATGCTCTAAACTAATTCCTTTTCACACTTACTCATTACAAGTTTCCTTGCTCTGCTGATGGTTCCAGCTTTTTATCTCCAAATCCCCTTCTCTCCTCACAAATGCTTCCATCATTTCTTCCACTCAACACCTAGCCTGAAAAAGCTCTCACTACATACCATTGTCAGCCTTCTCTCCTTTCCTTGTTTAAATTGCTCTGGAATTCCAATTTCTACCTAATCACACAGAAATAGTAATATTTTCACAATTAAAAACTATTAAGTCTTATATCACTATGGTGACTAAAATAGTGACCACATGATGATGTGCAGCACGTATTTGTGACATGTTGTTATAGTGTAACCACGTTAGATATTCCAGTCCTGTGTACAGACTGTAATATTTTCAGTGTAAGTATGAATTACTGATTTTTCAAGTATGCTTTTATATTGTCACAAGACAAATAACAGTAATAGTGCATTGTAAGCAGATAGCTTATGTAAACTGATCTTTTTAAATCCAATAATAATTTGTTGTCAATGATGCTGACCACAAAATCAGTAGATAAATCAAAACCCTACCCTATAATGTCCTTGTGTTTTTGAAAACACGTGTTTTTTTGTGGTTTTTTTTTAATTAATAAATGAAAGTTAGAAAGAAAAACACGAAATTATGGGGAATGTTATGTTTATAATAATCTGCCTATTCAGATGCATTAAGTAGGTCAAGTGTGTCCTTGTGACAGTTTTTGAAAACCTCATGTTGTTAAAGGATAAAACAAATGGGTAAGATGCAACTTCCCGAGTCCTTTACTACACTGTGTGAAAATATAAGCCATCTGCAAAAAGAAAATAAGAAAAAACCAGAAACTAAGAAATCAATTCAACAAAATGTTTCTGCAAGAAAAGGGGATTCAGAGAGACTTAGTAGGCTGATACACTAACAAAGATAAGAAAGAAAAAATACAGAAGAAAATAAACATGATAACATGGTAGGCTGCAAAGGCTCCTGAGGTAGAAAGGCAACTATTAAAGCATTCCAAATATCCCAGTATTGACATGTGTGCACAGCCAAATAACTGGTATATCCATATGAGGAAGACTGCAAGAAGTTAATAGTTGCTCTTTGTAGTATTTCATAGCACATTCTATAACATGATGAATTAAAGCTCCGAAAAAAATGTTTTGCTAAAATTTAGAGGCAAAATCAGGCTTCATGAAAGTCAGTGCTTGCAAGTTTAGAAAGTATTTGGTCTAATTCTTATCAAATTGTATAGCGGTCTATTAATGTTGGGAATTGCGTTGGATTTCAGTTTTCTGAATATTGTACATTTTGGTGCTCACAGTGTGTTGTTTGAAATGGAAGATGTAGTTCAAGTGCTAATTTGAGCACATATATTACCTTTACATTCAAAACTGTGAAAAAGTTTTTGCACATACTGTGCCAGTATTTTTGCAAATTGTTGAAAGATAAAATACATGTAGGATACGTCAGCTGATGGTTGTGGTTTGGGAAAAACATTTTATACAATTGTTCTTTTTTCCAAATAAAATGTGGTTCAGATTTTAGTTAGAAAAAAATAATAGATATGATAAGTGGCACCTCTTCATTTGTTCCAGATTTTTTTTTAATAAAAAGTTCTGATTCCTTTTTTCTTCTCTGTCGTTGTAAGCAAATTCAATCAGAATTTTAGCTAGTTTTATATGTTACCTGTAGAGCAGCTTTTCTTAATGAGCTTCTTAAGCAGCTCTTCTAAAAAAAGGTGTAATGGAAAAAATAATTTCATTGTGGAAAAACAGAAATGTCTTGCATCATCATAGGCATCACTATAAAAATGATCAGAACAGCAATCTTATGACTGAGCCTTTCCAAAAAGTAATATTAAAAAAAAACTAAGTAGAAATTAAATATAGGAGAAAAAAAAAATCTAAGTGTTAGCAATACTCTGATATTCTTAAAAATAATGATGCGTTCATTTAAAATATTTCTTTTGTATCAGGCTCTTTCTACAGATGCAGTTGAAAAATGCAGTAACTTTATTTTTTTTTCAGTGAACAGCATAAATTAAAAGGGATTAATCTCAAATCTTGGACTGAGGTCTGAACTGACCAGTCTAAGCTAATGTTTTAATCAGAATAGCAAGGCTCTGCTGCAGAACCCGCCAAAGAAAGGATTTCCCATAAAAGAACCAGACATAATAAAAGAAAATTACTTTAAATTACCCTGTTCTTCCCTCTGACTCATTCAGGGATGCTTTCTAACAAGCCAGGACAAATCTGAAAGAAAACCCAAATAAATATTTGTTAGATTTAATATCTAGTAGATATTATTTCTAAAGAAGCCAAGTTATTGAAGCAGCATAGATTCCAATGTATTTCTCTGGAGAAGATACATTTAAGACAAGAGGATGTAAAAGTAATGGTCTAAAACAAAATAAAGCAAAACCAAATTAAAACTGGAGAATTAAAGGGTCACATTAAGAACTGGACCATTGAAATAACTTGGTGATTGCTAAGAATGGTAATCCCATTGACTAAGAAAGGAACTCGCTTTCTGGAATTAATAATGGCTCTTAAAAATATCTTCTTTGCTGATGAACACTAAAACTTGTAAGCTACCAGTTGCTCTTTAGACTACAGACAAATATTTTTAGGTAAGTTATTATTAACAGTATGTACCACTAAAATATCTCACTGAATTTGTGTTAACCATACCCAGAGAAGCAAAATTAAAGTTTCTGTAAAAATGTAAGCTGTCAGATGTCGAGGCTATCAATCAAATATGAAAAACTAACTTTGTGGATAAAAGCTCCCTTGATGTAAATATTCTGCTTTTATACTGAAGACTGGTACTACAAGAAAATACTCAGTTCTTGGGTTTGTTCAGCTTTTTTTGATATATTTTACAATTAGACTTTCAGGCAACCACTTTTTTTTTCATAGATGACATAAAAACCAGAAACTAGACATCTGAGGAAACAGCAATATTATTTTTTGACGTGAGCATGTTAAATTTGGTAAAACACCCCCAAACACCTGGCATTTTCCCTTGAATACTTCAACAGCAAATATCTCTTGATGTTAGCACTAATGAAATTAGCTTAACAGCCGAGACTAGCATATTACGTACTCATTAGATTCGTTTTGTACCTGAGACAGTGAGAGAAATATATGAACACATCTTGGGGGAAAAAAAATGTATTCAGGAATGAGACACAGAACGCGGCTAAAAGGCTCTGTTAAAATCTCCACCTTTAATTCTCAGCCTTTCAGAGCCTTCAAGGGAAACCTATTATATGCACGGTTTAATTGGCTAAGGAGAGCGCTAGGCTATTGGGCCAGTACAGTCGTACTATAACAGTGTGCTTAAAGAGGTCAGCTCACCCAGTGATGTCTTGAGAGGAGATTCTGACTCTGCATTTTTAAGAAGCCATTTATTTGTAGGGAAGCTGATTAAACCATCCAGGCATTGTATGTCCTCTGCCTCTGGGAAGGATAGCAGCAGTTTTTTAATAAATGCATAATATTTACTGAGCTGTATGAATATTCAGAAGCCAAGGTGTTTAAATTCTGATTATCTTTTGTAACTGCTTACCAGCCCCAGTTTTAAGATTTGTCAACATTTCTGTTTCACTGGGTTGGTAGAGCATAACACTACACCTAAAGAAATCGCTTCAACTATTATTAGTTTATAATGATATTTTTTGAACTATCAAGTATTAGTGGATGGCCATCTGCACACAGAATTCACTTATATATAGATTTATACGCCTGATTTATATGTTTATTAGTGGCTCATGTAAAGCCCAGCACAAAGTAATTTGAAATTCACAAGTTTTCCCTGAAGTATGAAAACAGGCTGTAATATGCACTGGGACTGCAGCAGGAGGACTGTAGGAAGGCAGCCCACCTGTTCTCTCAAAGGCAAATAAATGTAGCTGTGCCATTCTCCTGTGTTCCTACTGGAGCTTGTTCTGCTTTGGCATCATGGTCCCTTTAAGCCTCTGTTTTGTCTATGTTCCTAAAGTTATTTTTTTTGGCCATGAGACTGGAGGCTGCAATTCATTTTCCAATGATGTCCAGGAGGCCCTGCATGTCCAGAGAAAGCATGCGAAGATGGGGCTTGGGCTGGGCTCCTGAAAGCAGTCAAGTTGCTGTTGGGTGAAACCAATTTCCCTTGCACGAGGATGAGAAAATGTGTCTGCTGTATCCATCACGGTGGTGCAACCACACACATGGCTGGGAAAGGAGGGCACCAAACTACTGCAGTGGTGGCTGCTTGCCTTCTGTGCACGGCCAGATCAGGAGTGTTGTAGCATGGACCCCTGGGGCCACAGCCTTTCCAGTGGGCATGGGGAGGTGACCCTGCTGGGGCTGCAGACAGCTGGGAGCTTCTGAGCATGGCATGGCAGCATTCATTTAAGCACTGCATTGATGAAAATGTGACAATTAGGCTATTTAGGCACTGCAGGATTAAGGAGGGACTGGTAGGGAAATTGGAAGTTCTGAGTTTTGGAGGTAGGCACTGTAGCAAGGGGTCAAAATGATTTTGTGGTTCTAGCCTTTGGGGCCTGTCTAAAGTTGCTGTTCTATTAATTATGCAGTTTTTTACAGGTATACAGAAGATGAGAGAGTTTGGCATTTTCTTGCCTGCTCTGCCAGCATTTATTCTTTGACAAGACCAGCCTTGTGTAAACAGTCTGAGCCCAATGGTATTTGCTTAACATTTTAATTGGGAAATATTTTAAAGGGAGGGAGCTCGAGGTGTCCTTTGTTTTCTGCCTGGTGGTTTCCCATGTTTCTCATGAAAGGGAACAGACTCAGCTCTTTTGTCTATTCTGTTTTCTTCTTGCGCTAGCATATTAATAAGACATCAGAAGGCACTTAGCTATTTGTAACAATCCACCATATAGCCATCTTTGTGGTAAGGGCAGGCCTGCCTTCTCTTGCTCTAATCATGCTGAAACTGTGAAAGGCATTGCTAAAGCAGACTGTTATATTACCTACAAATCTGTCATTTTCTTAATAGCCAGGAATAATTGTGTATATTTATCTTTCCATTTTTGGGAAAACGGTGAGAAACATGTGTTCCATCACAACAAAACTAAGCGCAATTCCAGCTTTTTTTTTTAATTTGTGATATTCATCTAGAAGTTGGTGTTTAAACATTTACAAGGGGCAACCTTAGGTGGAATAGTTATTTTTCTGCATTGTTGCTGTTGCTAAGGCAGACAGACGTGCTGCTTGTTGAGAGCAGCATTTTGATTAGGGTGCTTGGCCGCTCTGGGAGCTGCTCAGCATGTTCAGAGCAGCGATCCCAGCTTCCCAATGAGCTATGTGTAGCTCTGCTTTTGCTCTCTGGGCCACGGGAGAAGCTCCCTTTCAGCACACCTTGTATTAGCTGTTGGCTACAGACAGCAGAACCCAGGGTATGAATCTCATTTGTGTGAGCATGGTGTCTCCAGCACACAGCAAGCGGGTGGACACCACTAATTGGACAAGTCCACCGTGGCGCGGGGCTGCCAGCTGGCAGGCACACCACCTCCCCACGTTAGCGTTACATGCTCTAAGGTTAATTCCCCCAGCGCCGAGCAGGTGTTTTGTAGAAGGCTCAGTTGGGATTTCCTAAGAGCTCAGCAGATCCGTGCTTGAAGTGAGAGTTACAAACGCTGGAATCATTGCTTGGGTCTGCAGGGAAGGAGTTGTTTTCACTTTCTCACGCTCAGCCTTCTTTGAAGGGGCTGCAAAAACTGCTGTTGAATTCTGCCTCATCCCTAGACAATTTGACCTGGTATGCAAGAGCAGAGAAGACACAGCCTCCTGCTAATCGTACAATTACAAATGGGTCTTTTCTTTATCTTAAGCAGAACAATTATATTCTATGGATATCTTTATTGCCTGTGATAAGAAAGATTATGTTTTCATGCATAGTGCATTGCAAGTGTTTTATGATATGCAGGGTTTTACAAAGCACTCAGAACAAAAACCTGTGGGGGGAAAAAATCCTCAGCAGACGTAAATCGATGTAGTTGCACCAAAATCAGCTGGGACTCTACCCCTCTGTATCTTTATAGCTCAGGCTTGCAGTATCTTTATAGCCCACTGTACCTGTATGAAGGACAAACATGCTTAAATAAACATGTATCTTTGACTTTGAAAAGTTAAGTAGTAACTGTCAGAAGAATAGCTAAAAATGTGTAAGCTAAAAATTTAGCTGAAGTTAAATAAGAATTTTAAAGCAAACCCTGAAGAATTACTGAGGACTTTTATGATTACTGAATTTTTTTTTGCGCTATTACTTTACCACAGGAACTTTTGTTCAACAGCTTGGGTCAGAATTGCCTGTGACATTTTTCAGGTTCAGAAAGATACTCAGGAAATATGTTTTTCTAAACTTATTGTCTTTTGATTTGTTGGGAGAAATGTAGAACTAGCTCCTTAAAGGTTTTGTTGCTCTGTGGAGGTCATCAGAAGTGTGTCTTGTCCATTTAGCCAGTATGTTAAGGAGCTGAGGGCTTGCTAGAAACCCATTATGTAATCTTCTATAAGATTATTTTATGAAAGAATTTTGCTAATTTGCATCCAAACCTTTTTGTTCCAGTAAACTGTATAGCTCCAAATCCAGTGCCTTGCATTTTGAATCAAATGTCAAATTCTAGCTAAGTGCATGCAAAAATGGTGTACAAGCTACTAATGCTGGTGCAAATAGAGAACTATATTTTATGTCCGTATGTATCTGATTTACAAATGCTAATGAACAAATGTGAAGAAGATGTGAAGCAATAAAGCATCAGAACTCTTCCTTCTGATAGTCAGCTTTCTCCAGTATGGCTGTAACACCGAGTTTTGAAATCTCTCATACAGCAAGACAGAGGAAAACCAGCTTCATAACTCAGCAACAAAAACTAGACGATGGTCCTTTCAAAAATTAAAGGGTTTTAACTTAACATGTGCTTAAATGTTGTGTATAAAGCTAAATACGTTCTTGAAGGCATCACTGAATTCATAGTCAGGAAATAATGAGGCACAATTATTAAAATGGAAACCTCTCTGTTTTAAATAATTTTGTCTCATTGTTTCTTAAGTAAGGTTTCAATGATGCACTTGAAAAGCAGTTAACTTTTGAGAGGTGTCTATTGGAAAAGCATATGGAAACTCCCAACATTTTCTTTCTCACACACTTAAATAGTAATTGTCTTTCCATTTAATATCAAAACCTTTCATTCTGCTGCACACTGAATACATGAAATATATGGATGTTCTTCTTGGATGTTCTTTTCGAAGTTATCATCATGCTAGCTTGGCATTAATTTCCCATAGATATTTTGTTGCTTGGTTTGTTTTTTTTGCCAGTAAACTCAATATTGAGCTCCTACAGATATTCCCTTATTTTCTGATTAAAAAGCAAAGCTCTTGCATATTACTTTCTGGGAAAGGTAGTCTGAGTTTATGCTCAGAGTGGAAAGATCCTCCCCACAGAGCACTCAATTGTGGTATCCCAGGTGCTTTGACATGTAAATGGAACACCACAGGCATTAAATAATTGGGTCAGATATCTTCAAGATCTTTATTCTACTGTCAAACACAATTTAGATCAGATAATTTCCAAAGTTAAAAGAAGTTGCTCCTGCTCCCATTAAAATCAAGAGCAAAATTCCCCATTGGTAGCACTCTGGGCAGACTGAAACCTAAAGACATTATTTCATATTCCATTATTTGGTCTTCTCCACACTTTTGGAATGGATGAAATGGCATTCCCATAATATTTTTAAATTCCTGATGGATTCTTGAATTTGCTTTCTGTTTCCTTTAATCTCCTACTTTCCTTCAGTGGCACATTTTGTTGCAGATTGTGCAAACTCTTAACACAAGAAATTGATCCTCTTAATTCTATGGAGCATTGATGGAAATTAGCAAGGCCTTTGGAGAAATCAAAGGCAAGATCACAGTGTCCTACATGATCATAAAGATCATTGCCCTGCAAACACATGATAATGACTTTATGCACAGAGCAATTTCATTGAGTTCAGAGCTTTGATGCTACAATTTACTTCATGCACTTGGAGCCACTTTGAATATATTGGGTTTCCTCACAAGTCCGTGAATAATAAGGATTGGGGCATAAGATGACTTCTTAAGGAGTAATAAATCAGTGGCATTAAGTATGAGAAGTTTGCTCTTTGCAAAGTTCCTTTGAAGTGTAAATGTTTGGGCATCATTCTGTTACTAGCCTGTTTTGCTCTCTCAAGCTCAGCTGGTGTGATAACGCTGAGTTTTAGTAGAACGACTAAAAGTGGAGAAAAGCTCAGCAGATATTTCTAGAAGTTGAAAGTGTATCTCATGACATTATGAATACTGACAATCCCATTGGTTTCTAATAATTTCCAGCCTTTCTTTTTCTTTTTTTTTTTTTTTAGGAAACATGCCAAAAGCTAGAGAATTCAAAGAACTTCTGAAATAAATATATTAACATAAGCGATTACAGGGTGTATTGTAGCCGTACGACAGAAACGTTGCTTTTTCAAGAGCTATATGGAACTATTCAGTGTCTCCCAGAATAAACGGCAGTAGCTTTTTATTTATTGTTCATACTAGGGGCTCACAGAAAGACCTATTTCGGTAAAAAAAAATAAACAATCAGATTCAGAATAAAACCCTAGCATGTGAAAAATTTAACGCCATCTATAGCCTGGGTTATGCCATTTTCTCACCACTATTTTATAAATACTTTTTTGCTATGATTTTGAATAGTAGAATAAATTTAAATGGGCTGTATTAAATAATTGAATATAATATTAGGTAATTTTATATAATTTCAGAGGAATTCTATTAGAAAAACGACAAAAATACCTTCTTATTCAAAATAATATGATGGAGTCCTTTTATTTTAAAACTATTATTTTAATTATTTTTTACTTTGATCATTAATCTGATTTCTTCAGAAGAATTCCTTAGATAGAAAAAAGTAGGGAGAAAATTGTGTCAGAATTGTGTCAGATCAAGCCCTCCTTATAATGAACTTGGTTGAAGAATCAGCTCTAAATTTTACACTAATGCAACTGAGCATGAAATGTACTCCAGCATTACTTTCTTCTGAAATTCAATCACATTTTAGCTTTTCATTTTTACAACACTTACTGCACTGCTGAATACTTGTGCAGACAAGATTTTATATTCTGTTGAGGAAAAGTGTCAATTTTGTGTAAACTAAATTATGCATGTTAAGTTTTGGAACCATTTATTTTTTCTTTGAATGATACAATGCTCACATTAAATATAGATTGACCCTGGGAGGAAGTAGCATGAGCCAGTGATTTTTCTGTGCTGTGGGAACTAGAAGACCTGGGTCTGTTTCCAATTCTGCCACTTAATAGTTATATCACCTTGAACAAAGTCCCTCTAACAAAGTCAAATTTAAGTGCTTCAAGTTATACACCCAGCTTCATATTCTAGCAAGATATGCAGATACTTATGAATGAGGGTTAAACTCTACAGAGAGTTGGGTTATTTATTTTGATATCTTAATATGAATACTAGTACACAATATCAGGCTTTCAAATTTCAAACCCTTTTCTTGAACGTTTATATGCCATCCACAAAGGGAATAATAGAAGTTCTTACTAAGTTGGAAGGGGTAACTGCAAAATAAGAGACATCCGTTCATGAAGTATGCTTGTGATGCATTTTCAAATACTCAGAGAATATCTGTGACAAATAGGAAAAATTCATTGTTGTTATTCCCACATGAGCACTGCAGTGGTGCTCCCTTTTTGAAGCATTTTTATCCGTAGCAGGATGAAGCAGTTGCCAGTAAACTAGAAACTGGGAAGTTATCATAAAAGAAGATTCTGCGTGAAACTTCACTTTGGAAAATCCTTGGAAATAAGAGTGAGGATATGGAAGGATGACAGGAAAGTTGAGCAGTTGTGGGTAGGGTCTGGAGAAAAGGAAGTGTCAGGAGTGGGACTGGGACAGGAGGAAGACTTAGAAAATGTTCTATGCATATTTAATCCCTAAAGACATTTAACCCCCAAGTGAAAAGAAAACAAAACAAACATGAGTTCTTTTTTACCTTTTTCTGTTATAGCAGAGTAATGTGCAAAACCACACTATTAGCCAAGCCTTGCAAAGGAGCAATTTTTGGGCTAATGGAAAAATCCGAATCCCTCACAAGGGGAAAAGGGAATCTGCAGAAGAATCCCTGCAGCCAGAGCAACCTGGTGTTCCCCTGTGTCTAACCTGAGCTACACTGTGCGTCACAGAGAGGATACAGCCCTGAAATGTCTCAGCTCAGAAGAACATGGAGTTATGGATTACAGGCAGCCATTGAAATATGGTTCTAATTTGAAAAATCCCTTTCATTTGACTAGGCTACACCAGGATAACAAAGCCATGTGGTTATACTACTATATCAGGATGAGAACAGATTGAACCTGTTAAACATATGATCAGTCCTTCTGTGAACAGAAAGTGTTGTTCTCCCAACCCCCTGTTTGATTTCTACACTCACTATGCCCTGTTCTGCCCTAAACACATGTCAGCCCTTGCTTGAGTGCTCATTTCAACACCGGTGTTGTGTGAGCAGCTGTGCTCACATCTGTTGACAATGAAGGGGTTTGAGTTGTCGAGGTGCTGTATTCCTTTTTTTTCAGTGTGCCTGTAACAAGGACCACAGCCAAGATGAATTCTCTTCTAGATCACTTTGTTTAGGAATTAAATACTGCAGCACTTTTGTTACCGCTCTGCTATACCATTTGGCTGTGCCTCTGTGACTGTTTGCTTCCACTCTTGCAAGGACATGGCCCTGAACTTACAATTCTATGTTAAATTCATTATGCTCTTCTACCACAATTCTCGAAAATTCAGATACTGACAAGCGCAGAACTCTTCTTTCTGCAATACCCTGTCATCTGGTGTGTACCCAGGTTTGCTTGCTTTTTTGCTTTATGTTACACTTTCTATGTGCTTTTGTCTCCCTCCTCTGCTATCAGTACCCTGAAGGCTGGTGGACAAGTAGTCAGACCAGCAGATGTCCTGAAGGGCTACTGTCTGCAATCATCAGAAAAGAAATTCAGTGTTTTAGGGCGTGGGGTATTTAAGTCATCGAGCTGTTGGGGGAAGTTACCGATTTCACACTTCATATAGTACCTGCTCAGCTCCAGTCTTATTCTTTTGCAGCAAGGGAGCCTTTATCATAATTATGGGAAGGTGTCCCCTCATCTAAATCAAACTCTACATTCATGAGTTATGTCAAATTCATGCAAAACAGTAAAGGAACCTGAAGCATAGCCACCTTGATACAAATCCATTGATGGTTCAGCAAAACTAAACTTATGTATTTCCACAAAGTTTGGACATGGTTTGGTTTTACACACGATGTCCTTTAACTGAACTGAATTTCCAGTCTGCCAAACCATATACCTGTTCAGAATGGATTTCAAGGAGATGATGCAATGACAAAAGTTGTTAATAGTTCAAGATTTCATTTTTGTGCATCAAGATTTACAACACATTTAATACAACTCCATGCAACTTCTTCAACAGCTTCTCAATCTGTTTGAATGTACAGCTCACCATCATGTATCACAAATTCATTTTCTTATAAAAATGTTCAAATGTCATCCAAGGCAAAATGAAAGAGCTACCTTTCTTTCTAAGATCTAAAGCAAACCTTTCGTGTTATCATGCCTTCCCCTCTCAGCTATCCCCTGTACCACACACACAAACACACACCTTTTCCCTACCCTGGGTATCATTCAAGAATACAAGTAGGAATAACAACTCATACTCTCCTTGTAGCAGAGATAAACTGAATAATTTATAGGTTGTTTATTGGACTGCTTTATTCATATGCGGGTGTGGTGTGACTTACAAAGGAGGTGTTGAACCAATGCTAAATCAAAGTGAATCACGCAACTGATTTTGAAAGTGATGGGGTTGTGGTCACTTTTTTCTCCTGATGCAATTTATTTCCTGGTTTGGGACACACAATGCTGTGAGTATCACGAAGCTGAACTGGGTAATATGTTTGCCAAGGAGAAAGACCTGTTTTCCTAAACATGTTGGTTATCTGTATTTTGCACCAAAGACAGTACCTATTTGTGTGTATTAGATGAATAATTATTTTTACTTACAATTATCTCTTCCTCATCAGACACTTATGTTTTGTATCTGTGCATATTTTGAGAATCTAAGCCACAACCTGATAACAACCTTGTATTTCTGGTACTTCAATTGTGGTTCTATAGCGTACCTGACTTCTTTCTTCCAACAATGGGATCCTCATCTATGACTGTGTCCCTGTAGACCCTGGAAAACTAATTAATGAAATACTATTACCTGGTAGGGACATTGTTTTATCATTTGCTTTTAAAGAAACATGCTACAGCATTTCAAGGTGGTGGGGCTGGGGACCACCTCTGTGGTCTGCGTTAGCACAGCACCTAGTGCTGTCTAAGGGGGTCTGGCTTTCCCAGGTGGTATCATAACACAAAAGAACAAGTGATGATAGTAAAATGGTTCCACTAAAAAGCTCAAGCTGCCTCTGATCAGAGCTGAAATTAACTTCAGAGTTCACTGACAGAGAAGCCTGGAGTTACAATGTATAAGTGAATAGGGGAGAATCAAGCTCTTAATTTGTAATGCATAAACAATGAAATTTTGATTAAATGAAAGCTCCAGCTACTAGGTTTCTGCTTTAAAATGATTGCTCCAGAGGGTTAGGGTAGACAGGGGAGCTCATAATTAGTATACCAGGAAAATAATGCAAGTAAATAAACACCTTTCTCAAAGGCAAAAATCCCAGGTTTACATAGCTGATGCTTAGGAATGACTGTTGGCTGGAAAGGTCTTTGCAAAGTTTTCATATTCATTATCCTTGAGGCAAAGAGAATTAAAATAAAGCAGAAAAGAGAGCCTCCAGAAGACCTGAGCGCAGACAGCACAGACTCAATTTCCATCTAAAGTAATGGTGTGAGCAATCTCACACCATTACTCCCAACTCCAATAAGTTCATTGTGTCCATATTACTGCCTACAAGCTGCACACATAAAAAGAGAAACTAAGGTTTCTGTCTCTGCCCCATCTTATTTGGATAATGGAGTTCAGTATGATGGGAGTTTTCATGTCATGAATGAGCAGCCTAAGTGATAGGGAAATGAAAAAGTCATCAGCAGCCAAAGGCATACGTTGGACTGACACAGCATTGCCACACTAAGCCAGAGACACTGGAGGAAAGTAAAATCCCACTTCTAGGACATAAAGGTCCTGTAGGCATAGGTTGACAGGGAAAAAAAAGAGCACATTTCTTTTGTGCATTTGCTGCTAGAGGCTAGAGGAGCACCTATTTAAGGAAGATTTAAAGGGAAAAGAAAACTCAGACTGTCAACACACTGTCTCATGTAAGTTTTAACTGGTTCTTCTCTGCTTAAACCAAATAATGGCCTATATAAACAGAATGAGGTATATAAACATCCTATATGTAGTACATTCAGTTGAATAAACAGTTTGCATAGTAATGTTTAGCTTAGGTGTTTTAATGTGCTGGTGTTATAGCAGGTTCTTAGTTACAGACTTCAGAACTCAAAAGGGAATGATTTTTCAATCAAAAATAAATATACTTGGGGACTGTGAATGTTTTCTGCCTTGATCTTACAATTTCTTTTCTCAGTGCTATCAGTCAATTTCACAAAGTTGTAAATTTATTGGTAAAAAAAGTGGGTTTTTTTTTCATCATCAGGAGGTGACTGGGAATAGTGGTAGTGTGAGTTTTTTTCCCCACATTGCAAATTGAACCATGAATACTTAAGGCTTATGACAGAGGCAATGTCATTTCCTGCTTTCTTGGAAAGCTAAACAAAATAAAGAAAAATGCCTCGTGAGATATATGCATATTACCTAAAAAGGAAGATGAAATTTGGTAGAAAATTGAATCTGGTAATTGATTCTTTGGTGTTACTCTTCAACTGGGGCTGTGCGTACAGAATTTCATCACTGGCTGCATTTAAACTCTGCTGTTTAAACCTTGCTGTATGTCTGGTTACATTAAATACATTCTATGCTTTATGCGCAATAAGAAGGGAATCTCAGAAGAAGCCTTCCCAAGTCTGTCATCAGCTAAATTAGGAAATGAAAATTGTTTCCTAGGAACCATGTTATAAAAGTTATGGTTTCTTTTAAGAAATCAGCATTCAAAACACAGCTCAGTGTCACTAACTGCAGAGCCCATAAGCACAGCCAACAGGATTAAACAAAATAAAAAAGCCAGAGGCGGGGGTAAGCCATGGTGCTGCAGCATTTATTTCTCTCTTAATTACAGGTGTCGATGTCTCTGCCATCTGGCCTGTCTCATGGCAAAGTCTCAAGAGGCAAAGAGTGCAGAAATAAATAGACAATTAGTAAAATGCATTGACTGCATGTGCTGCTGAGTAAGCAATTGTTGCCAGCACTAAAGCAGTTTCTTCACCCACAGATCCTAGTGTAGCTTCTCCAATTGCTCTATTAACATGTAGGACAAGAGTTTGCCTTCTGTCGTAGAGGGAACAAAATGGGGAGCTCAGGAGGACTTGTTGAGGCATCAAGAAGAGTTCAATCCCAGACTAACAGAAAGGCTGTCACTCTCTGATACTCAAGTAAGCTTTAAAACTGATTTCAACAGTTAATGTATAGGTAATTTGTTTTCAACTCAGATATCCATACACTACAGTACATCTGCATAATAGCACTGCTTTGTAGCTGATACTGGGGGAGGAAACTATAGCACGGTAAGCATTCTGTTCTAGATTATGCTGAGTTTTAGTGCCCAAATTGTGGTGCCTTTGTTAGGAATTTAATTCCCTGTCTCTAGAGCAGATGAAAAGGACCAGGTGCCTCCAGAGAGGGATTCAGCTCAAATATAAGAATTGCCACCAGAAGCAGCTGCCTGTGTACACTGACCACCAAGACCTAGCTGGATGCCAAGCGCTCCTAGGGTGGACCCAGGCAACCTGCTTGCACAGCCGATGCTGTCTGCACCCACAGGCAGCTCACTCAAACATGGAGAGAAAAATAGAGTATATGACTCATGAATTTCCAGATAGATTTGGGTGGTCACCAATTTATGAAATATGTGCTGACAAGAACCCATGTCTGCAAATGCTCTGGACTTCACTGTACATCCCTATAGTGCCAATGAGTGAAGCTGGCCCATCTGGAAGCCAGGATAACTGTAGTATTTCAGATGTGATATTTAACCCCTTCACGCTACACAATGAAACTATAAAGAAGCAGAGGGTTTTTTTTTGAGATAGCTTCTCTGACTGCTAAGCAACAGGATAATGCTGGCAACTGAGTTGTGCCTGGAGTGGGATAAGTCCTCAGTTTGTTCCTCTCGTAAGATCCAGTTTCTGGTTTCCTGTAAACTTTGTTGGTTCATGTTTTCCTGTTCATTCTACTATTTGTGAGACACTATCTAGAACAAATAAAGGCTCCCTCAGGGCATGAAGCAAATATATGGAATTTATGCAATATTCATGCATCTGATTTCCATTACTGTTTTTCTCTTGTGTGCAATGAATTACTTCATCATGGAATTTATTAATGAAAACATTAAAGCAGAAGTAAAGCATGGGGTGGGGAAGATAAAAATTTCAAGATATACATAGGAATATTGATAAACTGTATAACAAGGAGTTGTACAAAATATCACAAGAGATCAGACAAAGGTCTATGTATGTCCTCATATTCTGACTAAAGAAAGATTGATTAAGCCTACAATATGCCAGAGAATATCATGAACATGATACCATTTTCCTCTAAAGTGGAACAATCTGTTTTATGGTAAATGATTGTAAAAAAATTGCATTAGGTAGCTATTTAGTCCTGATAATAGGTTAAAAGATGTATCATATCACCACAGCACTATCAGTCCAGTGTACAGCAGCATAGCAGTGGCAATCACAGATGCGACACTGAAAATCCCTTTGTGGGGTCACTGCTCCCTCAGCTGCTGCCGAGCTGTGAGTGGCCATGCTGAGTTTTATTCCTTTCTTCTCTGAGATCATTAGGAATGTGAGTCCTACTCAATCTTGCACTTACCTAGGAGGGAGGACTGTCATTAAATCTCTACTTGGAGCAGGTAGAACAAGGAAAGGAAAACATCAAAAGTTGACATTCTTGAAAAGATTCATAGCTCTTACTGCCCAAATCTATCTCCAGGGGAACTAACACAGTCTCTGCATAAAGTTCTGATCCCAGAAGTCACAGAAGTAAGTGGATCCCAAATCCTAGGATTTGTGGGGGTTTTGGTACAGGAACTAAGATTTTCTGTAGTGTCAGCTATCAGAAGATTTAAAAGAAAAACAGAGATTTCAGATGCTGAGTGTGCCCGTAAATCGCATCATGATATAGCAAAGATACTAGAGACCGATATGTTTGTAGACTTTAGAAGAGGAAAAAAAATTAATAAGGAACAATGGTTGGGCTGTAAAACCAGGGGCTAAAAAAGACTCACAGTACAAGCAAAATGCATACTTTTAATTGATTAGTCACTCAAGTTCATGAGGGAAGACATTGGCATGTCAGGATTCTTACAGCCAGTGCCTTTGAGCCATGGTAGTGTCTTCCAGTTGATGCCTTTTTGGAACACATACTTTAACTAAACAGAAGATACTGGCTATATACAGGTGTGACAGGGTGGAAATCTAACATTTTGAAATGCATTACAAGTTTTTAATTAGCTAGCCAAAAGGGGTATATTTGTTTTGGTCTTTGGTTTGTTTGTTTTTTGGTTTGGTTTGGTTTGTGTTTTTGGTTTGGTTTGGTTTGGTTTGTTGGTTTGTTGATGGTTTTTTTTTAAAGACAATAAGTTTCATCCTTGTGAAAATCTATTAGGGAGGGTGTTTTGCAGGGGTTGCTTTTCATTATTCTTTGGTGCACAGAGGTAGGTGAGGAGGTATTATAACCTCAAGTGTAGATAAGCTACCTCTGGGTTATCTGTAGTTTCAAGATTGTAACAGTATAGATAAGGTTATAAAAATCAGTACAGATGATGATATTAATAGCTTTGCTTGTTCTGCTCATGCTGTATTGGAATAGCTGTGTCTGCTGAAAAATATTGCCTACACATGACTTTTGTTTCTAGTAACAGTCATCATAGCCTGCAGATGAATGTAGGACAAGGGATGGGCTACAATGAAAATGGAGAGTTGTCAAATGGTGACTAGGTATTTCCTGATGATGAATTGATACCTGGAGATAGAAGGACCATTGTGAAGATCCAGGCTGGCTCCTCAATAACACAAGACCTCGCTCTAAGAAATTGCTGCAGCAGATTAATTTCTCTTAGAGGTACAGTATCTTTTTTTAACTGTGTTGACTTTTTATCAAAAGATCTGATGTCACAAAAAAATCCATCACAGCTTCAGGCAAGATCTTTCCATGCTTAATTATCCTCCACACCATTAAGAAATAAAGAAAATGAATCCTAATATTTTTTTTTTAATTATTATTTAGGTATTTATTTATCTGCCTTCAGCTTGCAGCCAGTGTACTTCATTATGGCCTTGTCTGGGCTACAGAAGATCCTGCCTGGAGCTATGGTCACAACACTAGTCTGGTCAGTACAGTTGATGGTAGGAGAACTGGAGCCATCCTGGAGCCACTGAACAGGAATATCTGCAGTGCCCAGGGATGACAAAAGAGGAGGCAGAGCAAAGAAACAGCGTGACGAGCTCAGAGCCACAGATGAAACAGAAGGAACAAAAGACATCCTAGCAAAGTGACAAGGCTGTACGAACAGGAAATGGAAGTGTGGGAGAGGCTAGTGTTCAAATAGCTGTGCGTGCTATGATTCATATACAAATGTCTGGAAAAGTTTCTCTGAAGTGGATGATGCTAGCATGGCAAATGAATCAGAAATGGAAGAGAATACATTGACAAATATATAAGTAAAATATTGCATATCATCAGTATCTTTCCTTGACTCCAAACTGCTGAAAAAGCAGTTGTCAATATAGCACTCAGACGTATACATATATACGTAGATAAATACCTCCTTCTGCATTTGCTTTTTAAAAGACTTGATTCTCAGTTCCCATATTCCTGACACACTCACACCCTGGAGGAATTAGTTGATTGCACAGGGTGTAAAAGTTGTCCCAGACTCCTGCATTCAAACCCTTTAAAGTTTGCTGTATTGTGTGGGTACACCCTGATGCTTATCATCAGTATCACCCAGTGTGGTTTAAGACCTGGTTGATTCTGTTATGTTAAGAGGGAAGAAATAAAGAAGACTGTAGCCATAAGTGTTTGATTATAATGTATATGGCCATGTTAGAGGCAGACAAAGATATTATACAGCTTATATCTTTCAGTAAATAAGGCTATTAACATTTCTTTGTTTTTCATACGCAGGTCAATTAAAGTATACTCCTCCTACTGAGAATGATATAATACCATTTCAGTGTTAATTCATTCTCATGCTCCCTCATCATAAAGCTTTCTTGCACAACCAAATTCACTCCAGGCTGTTCAGCCCTGCATGCACATCTTGAATTTCATTAGAGTTTTCAGTACAGAGATCATCTGAGCTGTGAAAGAAGATATTTCATAAAAAGTTCAGTACATTCACGGCTCCAGGAGTTGAGAGACACTAAAAATTCATTTTACAATTATATCATCAGACCATTCCGAGAGAACATTTGTTTAATTTTCATATGAGACACTCTTACAAAAACTCAAAGGAGGAGAAGAGCAAACCAGGTCTCAGTTGTGACTGGCTAATAAGATAAAGGAATGATTTATGATATGAAAGGTTTTGCACCTATGAACAACCCCTTCCATTCTTCACAGCGCCAGGTGGAAAACTAATTTTCACATGCTGCACCGATATTATTCTTACTTCCTTCAACTACGATGTACAACCTGAACAGATGTCAAAAATCTAAACCAACTCAAAACAAATCAATGGTTTCAGTGAAAGTGGAGGCTGTTCAACATCTCCCTAGAGATGATGAGTACCACTTAAGACTGGCTGCTATATTACTACACATCCCACAGTGTAATAAAGGAAACCTACCTTTAATGATTTAATACTTGTAAGACTCAATGACCTTAGTCTAAGACATCTGCTTTATACTGGAAAAAAAAATAAAATACGTATTTTAATGAATAACTGCTCTTTTATGTTACGTAGATGGCTGAATATACAGCACATTACTACTCTTGTCATCTTAATGCAACATGAACAAAGAGGAAGAGGTAGAACATATAATAATACAATATGTTTCCAGGGAATGCTAAATTCCCAGAGCACTGGGTATGAAGTGCAGTGCTTGGTGCAATATAAAAGGGTAGACTAGGGGGCAGACTTTACCCAAACTGCTCTGTTTCTTCCCCACTAAACTACTCATGCCCACAGCCCGTTCTGTTGCACTGGCCGGAGAGAAACAAACCCAGGAGCTGTCCAGACTGCAGAATCATTGTAACTTCAAAAAAGGATCCTACTGAGCTGGAGACACAAGCCTCTGGAGGTAGTTACTTTATCACTTCATAAATATGCTCTTTGATTACAGTATCTATTCACTGCTCCCATCAGTACAGTGATAGGTTTATCATACCAAGGCTAAATATACTTTTTGGCTTAAGGAAATAAAATTGATTATATTTCATTCAGAACACCATTTGGACCTCTTTCTTATGCCCTGTTACATTTTGGTCACAGGAAAGCCAGAATTAAAATAGCTAGAAATCAACAGTATAAGAATGTATTGGATTTTTAGTTGCATTTGTTCATCACATCTTTCTCTTTCTCAGCTATTACCACCAAAAATGCCTCTGCACTAGCCCCGTCAGCAGCTTGGATTTATGCTGTCTCTAAGGTCTTATTTAGCCTGTGTCTACTGTCAGCAACGCTTGCTGTCCCTGGGTTACCCCCTTCCTTTTTCCTGAAGGTCTCTGTATCCATGGTTGTATGACCCTATTGTGGGAGTCAAAGCAGTGGCCCTTTAGCAGAGAAATTAAGAAAATCTATTACTTACTATTTATTTCAATTATCTTTAGGGAGATTATTGCTGGAAAACCACACCACGTGGTCTTAGGCAGCTCAAGGACAGGATTTTTAGACCTCCAAAGTAAGTTTAACAAATATCAGAATTTTGGTAACCTCTGTGATGCAGCTGATGTCCAGGGATGGAAAACAGGAGTTTCTGTGACCAGCTATTTCTGTCATAACAGCTGGAAGAGTGTAGATTGCCTAAGGTCAGTCGGGTGTCTGGGTCTTTGCAGTCACTCCAGTGAGTCAAGGCATCCAGTTCTCACAGGTGTTACAGGCACTCGAACCACCTGGTTTGCCCAACTTGGCAGGAGTCCTTTCCCTCTTTGACAATACTTGGTCACCTCAATCATCCAAAGGATGCAACTGCCTGCAGCTCTCCTGTCACGTCAGTCACCTCAATTACTCACCTCAGCCTGTTGTGGTTTACAGAAAGTGCAGCGTAAATGCCATGGCACTGATGGAACCTGTTTTGAAAAGGTTGTGTACAAAGGCACTCGTCAGAGCCCATATGTTTTGAATTACCTCTGTATTTCTAAAAATATGATCCTTCAATATATATAACTGGAGCAGCTATTCACAATTTTTTTTTACTGAAACTAAAAATTATCAAAATTGCTTTTCTAGTAAAAAATAAAATCCAATAAATTCAATTGACCCTTTCACTACCAGGTCAGCAAATGCTTGTCTTTAGAATGAAGTTTTATTCCAAATAGCTGTGTCTATCAAAGCTTCCCATTTGGATTTAATGTAGGAAGCAGTACGTGTCTGACCACACTTGTAGGCACTATTGCTATTGCTTTGTGAAATGTTCATTTCTTTAAAAAAAATCAAATGATTAGCAGCTAACCTGGAAAAAAAGTGGGAAATAAAAATTTTGTTTACAGACAGTGTAGAAGAGCAATATAAATACTAAATAGCATTGACAATAACTTTATATAATAATAATAACAGTAATCTCTATGACAACTAGTTCTGGAGGCAACAGGATCAAAAAAGCAACCGAGTCTTCAAGGGCCTCAATCCATTCATCACTACATTATGAATAATATTTCCAGTGTCAAGAATTTTAAAATTTTATATTATTAATATTATTAACTATTCATGCACTTTTAGTAAACTAAGCCAGATTGCAATGTTAACCTTTCCTATCTGTGGCATCTTTCTGTTTCTGAACTGCTCTTAAATACACCTGTTGTTTTTCTTGCTGTACTGTGCTCTGGTCTCTAAGCTATCTCAGTGATTTACTGGGTGACATTTGGAATACCTTTGATACAGGAGTAATGTGTATCTTGAATTTACAAATAACATAGAAACTGCATTTAAATACTTATGACCTTTCAGTTATATGAGCAGACATCCAGCACAGCATTGTGAAACACAGCATAGCTTGAAAACATAGTGTTGCTTCACAAAATTAAATGTAATAATTGCAGGTAGAAAAGAGTAATTATCTGTAAACTGTGAATTCTTTGACACCTCCTACTATTAACAAGAATACTACTTCATAGTATACTGTATCTATTGTTGAAAAGTCATTTTACATCCAAGTTATGGGAAATATGAAAACAAGAACTTCAGCCAACTAAAATAATTATGATAATCTTGTTCCAAATAGAAGTTCTAGTCCTTTGTTATTGAAGTAAATGGGATTTTTGCCATCGGATCTGAAGGAGACTGAGAATGGGCTCTGTATTTGTGGGTCAGAATCCTGACATGTGTCCACCTTCACTCCCCACAGTGTCCCATATAATGTTATTGCCCATTACTTAGACTTGTTGTTGCTCCTGTGCTAAGCTTTTTCTGGCTTCCTTGTCTACAAATGCTTTTAAAACCATGGCAACTCTGTTGGCAGTCTTCACACCTTTCATTATTCTCCTTTTTAACTCTAATGTTATTTCACAGAGAAGGGAACTGGTGGAGAGAAAGACAAAAGGAGAACTGGATCTCCTGTTTCTGCATGTTCAAAGGTATCTCATGTTAATGTTCTTTTGGAATACATGCTATTTCATAATTTTAGGCTAACAATCAAAAGGAAAGCTGACAGAACTGTGAAATAACATCCTTATCTTTCTCTAGCCAGTTGTAAACAGTTTGAGAAACTACCAAATGATCTCAGTTTATTTATTGCTCAGAGCTCAAGCTATCAAAATAGTCTGTATTTCAGACATTTATTGAACTGTAGAAATGTGAAGCTACTACCATTTTCATTCTGAATTTTTCTTATGAAAACAGATAATATCAACAACAACAAATGATTAAGCAAAACTGAGAATTTCACCCAGGGCAAAATTTCTCCACAAGTTCCCAAAAGAACAAAGATTTTTGTCATGGGCAACAACTTAGTCATTTTACCAGACAATGCAATTATTTCTGTAGCAAAATCTGATAGGCTGTTGCCCTGGAATGGAGAAAAGCTGGTTTTCTTTGGTGCTTAAAAAAATAAATATTTAAATTAACCATAAGGTTTTTTTTTTGTTCTATGTGCAGCATTATGAGGCTGTGTAGCAACAAGTGCTTTGACACACATCCCTTTTATCAGGAATACAGTAGTATGTCATCATTTATTTCTGCCATGGGAGGGAAAAGTAGTGCTTTGTCTGGTCTCTGAATATTGAAAGAAGTACAAATGGTGCTATTAATGAAATATAGAATAGTAATGCTATAATTTGCATTACTATGCTACTTAGTTGTTGCAACAAAAATGAGGTCCTGTTTGCACAGCCCACAAAATTTTTTTCACTAAATGTACAGGCCAAATTATGCAGAGGCAAAGAGGAATTAGAAGGCACTGGGAAATCTGAGAAGACTTAAGACGTTCGTCCCTCTGCTGACACAAGGAGTCTGGCAGAGAAGGGACAGAATCTCCAGAGTCTTTATTTAGTGCTGTAAGACTAGATTGCTTTAGTTTATATAAACGCTGACAGAAATTAACACTAAGATTTCCTCAAAAACACAAGTGTGCATGGCAGTGTGTTTTACACCACAAATGCATAAACACTAAGGAATGATGACTGCACAGAAGAATAATGACCACAACTGTCCTGACCTTTCTTGTAATAAAGAAATAGCGATATGACACTGACGGTTCACGTGCTTTGTGGAGTGCTGCACATCACAGCACTACAGCAGATGAAGCACACCCTCCTCCCTGTATTTGCACAGAGTCTCCATTCAGATGGAGTCCTGAAATTTCCATCATTATAGAACAAGTCAAGGACCTTGTGCTTTTTGAGGGGAAAAATAGACAGCTTCTTCCAAGACACTCTATTGAAAAGACAAAGGAATGTAAGACAGTGTGGAGTCTCACATGATATTCTCAAAGGAATCTTTCTACTCAGAGATATTAACATGTTTCAGCTACTATTTACACTAGAGGAACTCCATTGAGGTCAGTAGACTAGCCCAGATAGAACACCACTGCAATTTCTCTGTTAATAATAGAGCAATTTTTCTGAACCTGATGAGGTTCCTGTGGCAGAGAGCTGAGGAAAGTGAAGGTGTCATTGTGTACTCTAGCCTTGGATATACCTGATGATATGCAGCGTAGTCAGGGCTCGTGGCTTTAGTGTTAGTCAATGATCCTTTTAGCATTCCTATGGGTTGTATATTGAAACCAAAAGCAAGTGATTCCTACTTGCTTATTTATAACATAAACAATTGTGCCATATACTTGTTTATGATATCACAAAACATCATTTATTTATATATAAATTATTTATACATCATATAATCTTTAATGTATACATGTATTTATGCATATACGTGTATCACCAACACCTGAAAGCTCAGCCTTGTTCCCATTAAGTGCCATGGAAGAACTGTCAGACCTTGTGGAAAGACCAGCCACCTACATTTTTTATGAAGTGGCTTCAAGCATGCTATGATCTTGAGCTTTGTTTTGGGGCTTTTAATGATGATCAACACTTAAATTAATGTCTTTGAAAAGCCACTCTACCTGTTTGATAAAACACACCATGCAAACAAGTCTGGTTAATTGTTGCTGTGAATTCAACTTTATGCTTGCTCTAGTAAAAATCTGTCTTGTTTAAGCACAACAGTTGTGGACTTAATTAAATATGTTGCTCAGTGAAGCATCTGTTTAAAATAGTAATGAATGAAATCTCCTCTGAGAGCTCTGTGCGTAAGAGTTTTTCACTCCATAACACAACCCTAAAAAGTGTTTTAGAAGTTGCAAACAATTAGTTGATCCTTTGTTTTGGGCAGATTTTTCATCATTAAAGGTACTGCTTCTCTAAATTAATTTTATGGAATAAAAAAAAAAAATCAAGAATCCAAATTTTATTCTCACTTATGCTGATATTAATGAGGAGATACTCCGAATAGTCAGAAGAGTTCATTTCTTTTTTACCTCATTTATTTTAGTGCTAATGTGGAATATATTCTTCTCTAACTGTGCTTATATAGCTCCCACATATATATATTTCAGGGGTTACCTAACTTACAGGACCACATCCTCAAAATAACCTGTGCTGAAGTCATGGAATCAGGCTGAGATTGCACCAGTGAGGAAGGAGTGAATTAGAGCTCCAGCGCCTTAATAACATGCACAAATATAGCAGTACTATGAATGAACTTTGGGAGATTTGCATCAAAACAAGAGGTCGGCTCAAATCCAGAGCAGTGTCCAAATCCTGGAACTGTTAGTATGCTCTTGACCTGTAATGATAGTTTTGACAGAAAAAAATAAGAACCAACAGGTGCTGGTTCATTTAAAAAGCAACAAAACAGTGGTGTAGGCTGATGGATTTGGGAATACAGGAGTTTCCATGACTTCAGTAGCTTCACACAGCCGCTATATGTAGTAAGGTTGTCCAAAGATGACTTGGCTATAGAATAACCCAAGGAGATTCTTAACAGAATTGTCACTACCTTGGCTCTCTTTAAGATATTACAAGATGAACGGAATGTTGTTCTCATGCTACAAGAAGTGTCCCATCCCTAGTCAGATGTAAGAAATTCCAGTTCTCTAAAGCTCATAAGGTGATTAAGTGTAGTTGGTCTCCAGAGCTGTTCATTTGGCCCCTTTTTTTGAGCCAAATGGGTCCCTAAAACATAATAGTGAGAAATCTCTGGGTAACAAAGGGAAATTTGTTGAGCCACTCAGGCTAAATTTAGTAGCATACTTTGGTAAAAGCATTCATACTTAGCTTCAGCCAAGACATCACCCTTTCTTCATTCAAGTCCTTCCAAACACCTGGATTTCCTAGAATGTCTAGTCCTTCAAGTGTTTACCTGTAAAGTTCTTCAGGAGAAAGTCTGTCTTTATTTGAGCTCAGCATAGCACTTGTGGCTGTCTTTCAAAAGTAGGAGTGGGGAAAAGATGTAAGAGGTGTTCAAACACTACTTTGCTGACTCAAAAGCCAAAAGAGTCAAAGTGATAAATGAACCTTCCTTTGCCAACCTGAGATCAAAAAAAATGGATGGTCAGCTTATACTGTAGGCAAAAAGAAACCCTCAACTGCTTGAATAGCAGTAGAGCGATCTCTTCATAAGATTATTTTTTCTGAGTACCCAAATTTACCAGTACAATGTCTTTTCATCAAAGTGGCCCCTGATCTTTCATTTCTTAGATAAAAGCAACAAATATATAGTTCCAGTGTCAGAAACACACAGAGACAGGAAAATTGCCTTTATTTGAACATTAGCCAATGTAGAGCAGGCTCTGTAAAATGATTCTTCCATGTTTTCTCTGCTATAGAAATAATGATAATAATTTAATTATTCATAACAGGTAATAAATACCATTATTTATCCTAAAGACTGTAAATTTATGGGAGGTTCTGGATACGTATTTCATTGCGCATGTTTTTGTTATTAATAAAAAGTGGCTTACCAGCAAAAATTTCAGACTCTTAATAGCGACTTGATGACATTCTTCTTGGGGATAAGATGGAGGTCTGAAAACAGAAAATTCAAAATATTTGGCTTAATTTTTTTATTATTTATTATTATTTATAGAAGAAGAGTAATATCAAAACTAATGCCAAACATTCATTGAAAAATGAATATTCTCCATCTTTGCTTGACTTCTCCACTTTTCTTTGACTGGTAAATATCAAATCATTTTACTAAGGAGTGGAATATAGCAATCTTTGTTTTGCAAACAGGAAAGCTGAGGCACAAGAGTATTGAGATTCTTTAGCAGCAGCCTTCAGGAAGGTGTAAGGAGCTCAAGCCTTGTGAGCTGCAGCTCAGTGCTACACAATATCTACCTGTTGAATGCTGCTGGGATTTTGTATAAAACATCTACAACAGCATAATCAACCATAGAAATACCAAACCTTTTCTTTTTTTTCAGTATCAGGCAAAACTGAAGAAATATTATATGAGAAAAATCTGAACATAAGTTCCTTTACCATTGCTAAAATGCTGTCAGAATCTCACAGGATATGCCCTGATAAGATTAGATTTCTAATTAACAGGTTCTTATAAATCAAACCATTCTCTCCTCCATAAAAAAATAAAAGCAAATCTCCAGACAATGTCTTTCAGACATTTTACAATTCTGACCTCATCAGACAAAGAACAGAAACTGAATTAGTGGTGAAAATCTTGGATTACATTTTGGCATCTACATTATGAGAGGAAGGAAAATATGCACACTTCAAATCTTTTATACATATAATCTTTCTACTCTAATTTATGACAAGAATATCAGCTTGGATTTTAATTTTCACTGTATATGCCTTGGCTAATCTAGGCTTAAAATTAAAGTCTCAAGAGAATCTTGGATTTTAACACAACTATCCACACACCATGTTCTTATCTAGAGGGCCTGCTCTTCTACTCACAAGCTATGACCATGGGAAATGTGTGAGCAGATGTCAGTAACAGAGGAATGAGGACTGTGCCACTGAAGCCATCCCATGGCACAGCGGAAGAAGGTCAGTAGGATGCATAAGCTATTTGCTATGCACCTCAGAGCATCCTACTGCCAACAAGAAAAAGCTAACTGAAAATATGAGATTATTCTATTGGAAACCTGAGTGGGGAGCAAAACCTTCAGCATTTGGAAATTATGTGAGCTCTGTGGCCAAGCAGATGGTGCAGGTTCTGTTCTGAAGACAACTACATGATATGGTACAGGCAAAGGAGTAGTCTCAGGTGCTAAAGAAATGCAGCTTAAGCCCTTGAGGTCCTTAAACAGTAATGAAAACTGTGCCCCATCAGCACTCCTAAATGCCAGTAGTGACATTGTTAGATCTATGAGGCTTATTGAGCACTACATCCCTGGGCCCTTAGTACTGAGGGATCAACATTTCCCATTCCTAACCTGCAGAACATATTGGCTGGTTGCTACACAAATCCTAATGGCTAGTCCTGAACCCATTTCTTGGACCTGTGAAACCTTACCCTTCTAGATTGTCAGAAACATTCCTAAGTTTTTTCATTTGACTCAAAAACCTCCTTACGCAATGAAAATATGAACATTCAGAGCTCTAAGACTTTATTTGTTTGCTTTTTGGTGATTTTCTAGAAGACCCGTTAGGGATCTAGGATGTAATTATAGACTACCTCTGGTTTTAATTGAAAAAACAGTGTTAAGTCCTTCCCAAAGTCATCTTTTCTTTCTATGTGCAACAAATGGAAAAACCTGCTATTTAAGCCACAATTAAATATATACTTTTTCCTCATATATAATTACATTCACTGCATGGCATACTGCTTTCACTTATCCATAAAGTATTAGAAAAATTGACTGCACAAAACCTGCTAAAAATACTGTAAAGGCAATCGGTTTTAAATCTTCTTAACTAAACCACAAAAGGAACTGCAGAAACCATTTATCTCTTTTGTAGGTCATTTTAAATTTGACTGTTAAACTAAAACAAAGAAAACATTCTTTCTCAGTTGCTGTAGGGCAAGAAGGTGAACAGAGCTGATTGGTTCAGGCCCATCTGTTACTGAAAATTTTCTGAGTTATTTTCAGTGGAAATGAAAACAGTTAGTTCTGTCACAGGGATTATATTTGCAAGGAGAGCTGCCAGGACTGATCTAATACTGATAAAAACAAATATCGGTGTGAATTTATGGACACAACACAATCACAAAGCATTTTGTCCAAGACGTAGTTTTGTAACTCAGAGGAAACCAAACCTAGTGACTAAATAAATATCAAATGCAATTTATTTTACAGGTCAGGTCTAAAGTATGTTGGCAGATCTGGTCAGTGATGTACCAAGCATCTTTGTCCAAGCACACATACATGGCTGGGGGATTAAACAGAAAGCAGCCTACTTTTCAGCTAGAAACTCCAAGATTCCATGTCATAGTCATTCATTCACACCGCAGTAGAAAACTATATGTCTAGTGGATTCAGTACGTTCTTGATTGTTATTTCTTTTTCAAGTGCCGATAGATTATTGGCTCCATTTGAAGTTTTACTGAAACAATAAATCTTTCTGGAGATTCCAGTCCACTTTCTGATATTTTCAAAAGTTCTAATGGCAGGCATAATTTGGAAAACAAAATGAATTCTCTACCAGACTGGCCTCATGCCCTACTTTCATTAGAGCAGTGGGACCATTTTGCTTCCTAGAGTTGCATTTTGAGAACTGCAGGGCTTGTGTATATCTCATTACCCTGTTACCGTCTGGAACACCCTGTGTGCTGTGGAGAGGCAATTAGTTATGGTTGGAGATGGAATACAGACCCAAAGCAAGGGAGATGAAATTCAGTTTAAAGCCAGAATATCCCTTTCCCCAGTACATAATTTGATACATTAGTTCTTTAAATCCACATGCGGCCTCTGTCATTCAGAAAGCAGAACAAGGAACCACTGGTGGAAGTGATCGAGTCCTTTCGGAAAACTAGTAGAGAAAGACAAATCATCCTTAACCAATCAGCAAGAGTAGGATTCTGGTTTAAAGAAGAGTAAAAAAGGTGAAAAAAGAAAAAATGTCTTGGGCCTACACAGACTTGATCACTGGTTTCCACTTGTTCCATATAGACTAGAGTTAATTTGTTAGGACTATAATAATTGTCATTGCTTATTCCTCCTTGCTAACTTTCATGGTTGCTCAGTTCCTTCTCCACACAGAATTTCAGGTGTATAGACTCTTTTCACTGGCAATGCAGTGTTGATCCTGTGGACAAAAGTCTCTAAACTGAAAGAATCCTGTGCCCTTTTCTCCTTTAAGTGACCATCTGTGATATGGTAACTGCAAGTATTCCTTTAGCAGGAAGAGAAAGAGGAACCACATTGAAACCTTTCTGCAAGAGGAGACCAATATTAGAACAGGCCTGGAAAACAGTATCAGAGCAAGGTCACCATCACAGGGAGCTCCATGCATTTGTTCTACATGGCTCACCTGCCATAAGAAAGAATAAAGACCTCCAGGTCAGACAGATGGAAATACTACACCAGCATCTTTGATAAAACAGATAGATAGATGCAGTTTTGTTTTGTTTGGGAATATGAAAACACTATTCATATTACAGCTGAAATGTAGGAGTTCTGGTACTGAAAATTGTTAATATTTATTTTGGACCATTGTGGTCAGTTTACCACAGCCAAGCCCACAGCAGTTATGCCACCTGCCAACTGCTTGCTCCTCCCAACAGGATAGGGGAGAGAATCATAAGGGCAAAGGGAAAAAAAAAATGTGGGTTGAGATAAAGACAGTTTAAGAAGTGAAGAAAAAATTAAGAAAACCCAAATGATGCAAAGGTAACCACTTGCCACCTCCCATCAGCAGACCAATGCCCAACCACTCTCCAAGCAACAGCTACTTCGAAATACTCCCTCAGTTTCATTGCTGAACATGACATTATATGATGTGGAATATTTCTTTGGTCAATTCAGATCAGCTATTGTGGCTGTGTCCCTTTCCAGTCTCCTGCTGGTTGATGAAATTCTGACTCTCTGCAAGCACTGTTAAGCAGTAGCTAAAGCACTTGTGTGTTATCAACATTGTTTTGGTCACAAATCTAAAACACAGCACCATACAGGCTGCTATGAATCATAGAATCATAGAATGGTTTGGATTGGAAAGGACCTTAAAATCATCTAGTTCCAAGCCCCCAGCCATGGGCAGGGACGCCATGGCACCCAAGGCTCTGTCCAACATGGCCTTGAACAACCAGACCCAGTGCAATCACAAAAGGTAAGAAATCAACTGAACTTACTATTTTACCAGAGAATATCAAGCACCACACTCCATTAGGAGGAGCAACACACCAAGACCTACAGATATAGACAAGCTTTTCCAAAATCTTACTCACCTATAGTAATATAGCTTCTCATTACTTTTCAAAACCTACTATTGTGTAGAGTAAGCTGGATTCAAGGACTTGCTTCTTGTTTAGTGAAAGAGAAATGAATGTTCATAAGCTGATACAATATCCAACTTTCAAAGATGTTTATGAGCAAAGAGGAGCTGGTGGTCAATTATAAGGGTTTGTGGAATTTGAGAGAGTGAATGTCACGGATCTTAAATCATACAACTCCGTTGTTGCTGTTGGTGTTGTAAGATGTCTCTCACTAATGAATGTTGCAGAATTACCTTTTATTCTTGTCAGGAACATTTTTGAAGTATCACATCGCCGTAGTTCAAGTCCAGCTGGGAACTAAACCCTACATAGACACTCACTCACTTCCCCACAGTGGGATGTGGGAAAGAACTAGAAAGGTAAATGTGAGAAAACTCATAGGTTGAAATAAAGACCACATAATAAGTAAAGCAAAAGACACACACACAAGTAAAGCAAAACAAGTAATTCATTCACCACTTCCTATCAGCAGGCAGGAGTTCATCCATCTCCAGGAATGCAGGGCACCATCACACATAATGGTGACTTGGGATGACAAAAGCCATCACTCCAAATGTCCCCCCCTTCCCGTCTCTTTCCCCAGTTTTACATGCTGAGTATGATGCTATACAGTATGGAATATCCCTTGGGTCACTTGGGGTCAGATGTCCCAGCTGTGTCCCTTCCTGACTTCTTGTGCACCCCCAGCCTACGTGCTGATGGGGTAAGAAGCAGAAAATGCCTTGATTCTGTCTAAGCACTGTTCAGCCGTGACTAAAACATCCCTGTTTTAGCAACACTGTTTTAATCTCAAATCAAATGAATACACATCTCCATACTAGCTCCTGTGAAGAAAAATAACTTTATCCCAGCCAAAATCAGGACATTCTCCACCCCTTATTCCATACCATTTACATCATATTCAGGTCCCACACTATCCAATACATTCACATTAACCACCCCCCCCTTCACATCCTGTGATAAGTACAGTACATGTGTCACAGTACACAGGTGTAATGCCCTTAGTCTATGGACTACCCATGTATAATATCTACAAAATGTCAGCAAAATGTCCATGAAATGTCCATGAAGCTAATTTTTTTTCATGACTTTGGGCTTCATCTGTTATGGGGGCCCCTCAGAACAGAAGAGGTGGTGTGCTGTGTTACTGGGCACCAAAGCCAGCTCAGGTCAGGTCGCTGATGCACTGCTTCTTGGAAGGCTTCTTCTCAATTAGTTCAGGTGGTTCCTGCTGTAGGAATTCCCATAACATGCCACTCAAATCCCATGTTACAACAATTTAAATGTATTTCCACTACAATCTTCACTCTTGGTTCCTTTAGACTGGACCACAGGGTTTAACATTGCAATGAACTTCTCCCCTTGCCACTGCTCTGGCCTGGAGTTATCCACAGACTGCAGTCCTCTAGGGGTCTACTTGCTCTAGATGGATCCTTACCTGAAGCAGAGTCACTTCAGGGGTATATCTGCTGTGGCGTAGACTTATCCACCTGTCCCAGCGTGGCCTTCTCTATGTGTCACAATGCCTTCAGACATAGACCTGTTCCAGCATGGAATTGCTCATGGCTGCAGTCCCTCCAATGGTATACCTGTTTTGTAATGGGCTTATCCATGGCCAATGCTTTGAGGTACTCCAGCATGACCTCATGCACAGTCACTGGTGATTCAAGTTTTACCTGCAGCAACATGGACTTACCTAAAGCCACAGGTGCTTAGAGGTGTACCTTCACCAGCATGAACTTATCCTTCAGGGGTATGTCTACTGCAGCGCAGACATAACCACAGACACTCTGGGGTGTCCTCTTCCTATGTAGACAACTCCACAGGTCACAGTCCCTTTGACCTGAGTTCACTCTAAAGTCCCAGCCTGCCCTGTACAGCAGCACAGAAACAGCAGTGATGCCCTGGCCATCTACCAGCCCAGGCTCATCACCATTGTTGTTGTCAAAAGGTTCCCAGGCACAGCAGAGTAAAGTGATAAGCAGTACAGTGGTACAATGAGCAGTGAAAGCAAAAAGCAGCCACTAATGAGCACTAGACGCTAATACACACTAAGGCATGGAAGACCCATGGCAAGCACAGGAGCCTGTCAGTTAATAGCTAAACAGCAATAACAGCTGTAAATTCAATCTAGCATATTCCAGTCAAATCTGTCATTTTCTTGAGCAAAGTCTTGTTAGTCTAAAAGCGTTTACAGAAGTAGGTACAAGAATAGTAACGAAAATAACTTCTCAAAGTTCTAAATCATTGTTTTTGATCTTTGAAAGAGTCAATTTCACAAAATAACTGATTATCTGATCCTTCCTCTATGCCTCTACTAGTGTTTGACCAGTCTAATTGCTTATTTTTAACCTTCTGCCACATCCTATTAGTTGACAATAGCTCATAAGTTTGCCTTCTGTACAGGCTTAGTACAGTCCTTAAAACTTTTGAAGCAAATGTTATTTTCAGTTTTCAGTGAATAATGTTTTCATTTTTCATGCTCATGGATTTCTCAAAACTTTGTCCTTCAAAAGCCCAGCACTGTCAGTGAACATTGAAAAAGGGACTTTTCCTTAATATTTTCTAAACCTTACTGTGAAGGATACAGAGCACTTATGAAAACAAATGCAAAATGACCTTAATCCACAGAATCATAATTTCAGTCATTATCTCAAATTAAGTTTAGGAGAGGCACAATAAACAAAAGCAATGAAGAAGCAATTAACAATAACATAATAATAACATATGTCTCTCAACGTTTTTTGAATCTATATTGGACTACATTATTTAGGTCCAACATAAGGTGAAAGAATATGAACAAAAGAGATATTTCAGATATGATATATTTATATATTTATTGCCATGTTTCCCTTTAATGTGCCATTATTAGAGCAACACAATAAGCACTCTTTGGTTTAAGCACTTAAGACATGTATCTTTCTTAAATACATGTAGGATTACCAACACTACTAACCAACCTATAATTGTTAGTTCACAGATACATGAGGCAGAAAAATCTGAGTCAAAGAACAAGAACAAAGTACTCATTTTCTAATGGCCGTGCAGGAAGACAGTGGCAGAGATCCTCCAGCAGATGAATGCCTGCTTACTCAATCTTCCACTGTTGCCAGAAAGTTTTATTTCTCATGTCTTTCCTGAAGAAGACAGAATAGGAAGAGATTCTCCAGCAGATGAATGCCTGCTTACTCAATCTTCCACTGTTGCCAGAAAGTTTTTTATTTCTCATGTCTTTCCTGAAGAAGACAGAATAGGAAAATGTCTTTGCTTAGTTGTAAGTTTAAAATATTTTGGTTTTCAACAGTAGTTATTTGTCTTTTTTTTGTCTTTTTTGTTTTTTGATACATATAACTAAATTATCCAAAAGTATCCCCAAATGTAAAGAATTATTGGCTTTAATTTTTTTCTTCTTCTTCTTTTCAAGTTATCTTTGATGTCTGTGACCAGAACTTCAGTGCTGCTGCAGCCACGGCTTGAAGTACTTTCCTGAAAATTTGTACCATTTCAAACATTCCCATAATATTAAAACAAATGGAAATCAGGAGGTATCTAATTGTCCTGGTTTTGATTTTGTTAATAAAATGTGAAAGGTTAAAATGGATCACAACCATTCCTTAAAGCTAAAGCTACAGCAGCACCAAGGCTTCAAAGATGACTTGAAAATGAAAGCCTTCAGAAAATAAAATAAAATAAAGCTACCATAAAGCACAATATTTAAAATAATTTCAGGCCTTTAGTTTCCACTGAACTTAAAGGGAGCTTCGTGATAGCTTGGTCCCTCGTAAGATCAAGTCCAGGCTGAATAAAAGCATATGAGGTTTTCGCAGCAAGGCCAGCATTTGTATATGCGCTTGTTTTGTGACATGCACTTTTTGTAAAGCAATGACGCTTGGAAAACAAGACTTGTACCTATTTTTAATGCAGTTCAAGAGAAAAGTTCTAATTCAGTGAGGACCATCTGAATATTTATTTACTTCAAATCATATTCCTAGATTATCTTGTAGGGGCAAGAATTACGCATTTTGCTTCTCTCTGTAGTGCTGTAGTCTCCATCTCTCCCCATTTTCCACTCCCAGATGCCCCTTCCCAGCCTGTGTGACTGTGTGAATGCTTCTGTTATTGCTCCAGGAAGCGTCTCGTTCACTGAGGCGAGGTTTTTTGAAAGGGAAACCTATTGTTGTGCTTACAAAGAGCTTGTACATTAAAAACAGGAAAGATTAGTTTCTTCTTTGAGGGAATTAAAAGGAAAACAAGAAAGCTGCCTATCCTTTCCCTGTTTGAGCCATCAGATCTTTTCCAACTCTTGCTGGTATGCAAGTTAATCCTATACACCACAACCAAAGCTAAACCTATAGAAAAGAACCAAAGTGTATAGTTGCACTTGTACATATGCATTTCATATTTCAGTGGGTTTGGACAGCCTTTTTCTCTGAAACAACTGAACAGAAAATAGGTGTTCAGCTTTTCAAGGTGATGACATATTAGAAATGCGAGGGAGGTTTGTATGAGCAAAATCTAAAGGCTTTGACTTTGTACAGATGATAGTCTAGGCATTCATAACTATAATTTGGAGCTCTTAGTTCAGTGAAATAGGTGAAGATTATTCAGACGAGGCCAGCTGCCATACAGAGCCAACTATATATATTTAAACAAGTCCTTTGGATACCCACGTCTCCAGTGTGTTATAAGGTACCAGATGCATTATTAGTAGCACAGAACTTTTTTACCCCCAGTCAGCTGAGGAAAAGCTGACATGGATTAGCTTTTTGAGAGTGAGAAATTAAATATTTGCAGAAAAACAAGTTCTTTTGCTCAGCTGCTGTAGTCACTGACAGCGTCCTTGACTCGTTTATCATAAAGAGCAAAGCCTCCTTTTAGGATATAGGTAGCCACTTATTACAGATGGATGATTAAGTGGCTGAGATAGTTCTGAGGCAGAGCACGGTTTAGGTATTGTGCCCTTTTTAATCCCACAGCATGCTCCCTTGTAAGTAAAGTAGTAATTCAGGCCAATCTGAATCAACAGAAGTGCTTTGAAGCCCCTGTAATCAAATGCTGTTACAGTGCTATTTTTAAATCTTGATCCTCAGTTCTTCCAATAGTGGTTTGTTGTTTCAGGTTTTTTTAAGGCACAACATTTCATTTTAGTCGGAAAGCTCTGTTGCTTCTGCTGATATCCACCTTCAACTCTTTACATGGCTTTTGGTGGGGTTTGAGCATCCCTGACCACCAATACAGGTGAATACTTTGCAACATCTGAAAAGCAAATGTGTTGACAGCAGCAATCATTTTCTATCTGTAAAATGTTTCAACTCTTAATCAAGGTAGAGTTTTATAAAGAGCACTGGTTGCTGATGGGCTACTAAATCTCTTCCCTGTTAAGCAAAGATCCTGACTAAGAACTCATGGAAGGAATTATAATGTCTGAGTCCCAACAGAGAAAGGACTAAACTGAATGTTAGAGGAAGATATTCAGCAAGCTAACATCTAACCAGCTCTTGTTATGGAAAAAATACCGCAGGCTTTATTACAATGCTGCATTTCAAGTCCGTATTAGGAATTCTAGAGCATAAATACAAATGTCTGATAAACTCTGCAAAAACAACTAGAAAAATTTGTAGGAAGAAGCCAGATGTGCATGATATCATGTGTGTTCTTTTGCTGATATCTCAACAGAAATTCATCTAATTCTTTACATTACTCGTTGTTGCAATAATTTGGTACTAAACTGTCCACTCTTTCTGTCACACCACCTTGTGATCTGCATCAGCATTAATGATTGTTAATAGTTGAGATGCATGTAGTTATTATGGAAAGGAAAGAGACTCTTTAACTCTATTCAAACTGTTTGGTTCTTTTCTTTCCACTATTGCAACTGTTAAACTAATACAGAGAAAAAAATAATTAATCCATCTAATCTTGTCTTTGCTTGCTTGTCAGCAAAAGCCCTATTATGTTTTGTGGTTTATTCAAAGCACTTAAAAGCCTCTGTCATAACCCCATGAATTCTGAGGCGGTACCTCCTCCTACTTCTGTTTTCTCTTTTAATAAAACAAGGCATAAGCTGTCATGTAAGAAGCAGTTTTACACATAAAGGTGGTCTTCTTAAGTAACAGAAAACACTCAGGATTTATAGGAATAGTTTTCAAGTGATCCTGATGGACAGCACTGGAATTCAAATTCAGTCTATATATGAAGGAGTCAACAAGAATTTCTCCATGATGTGGTAATGTTTTGTTTCATTGTCACTTGGGAAGAGGTATCTTTTTGGCAGAACAACGCCCCGCTTTGAAGCGGCAGGTAGAAAAACAAATGCTGGAACTGTTCACAGGAGTTCCAATTAGAGTTAGTGTAGATGCGTTTCGACACCTGTGTGAGCTTCAGCTAAACAACTAAGGCTCTAAATGGCATGGAGGATTGCAGAGTAATTAAACATTTTGTTGCATACTGCAAATAGCTCTTTCTGTCTTGTCTTCAGAATATGTGCACTGGCAAAATAAGAAAAACAAGATTTTACACTTTTCAGCTTACTGTGGATACAGACCAAAGGCCTTACAGGTGGAAGACTCTATATTCTACCAGCAAACCATGAACCCAGCAAAACCTGGGAAGAAACATACAGAATGACCAAGTTAAAACCAGAGATTTACCTGACAGGACATTGGGCAAATAGGAAGTCAAAACCTTCTTTAGCATATTCACAGCTGTTTGTTGCAAAGAGGTGATAAAGTTTTTGTGATGGTCCCAAGGCAGTGCATGGATTAAATTTGGTGTTCTGTTTAATCCCACAGCATGCATCATCCTTGTAAATTATGTACTTGCATTTGCGGGAGGTGGATTTAGAGTATTTGATGAATGTCACAAAGCCTGTATGGATTTCCTTCACCATCACTGAAAGCTGACTCACTTGAAAGCTGGTAAAAATATTGGATTGCCTTGATAGTGCTAACAAATTTCTAATCATTTCACATTGTTTAATCATTTACAGGAATATCTCATGTGAGTAAACTAATTGATAAGTCTAGCTCATTCAATTAAAGAAAATAATTGAGGCCCTTTTCTAAAGCCAGGTAGGTCAGGCCAAATACTAATAAAAGGAGACTTCAGTTCCTACCTGTCATTAACTGTGTCACACAGTGCTCAAGTCAACTTATTTTTCATAGAAAGCATTTTTTTTCCCCTGTTCATTAGTTTGATCCATGCATTTTATATCCGTTTGCATGGAGAGGTGGCTCTTTTCTGTCTCCTACTTTTGGCACAATACCTCAGGAGGCCCTGAAATAACACCTGGTAGCTGTGACTGCAGAAACCTTCATTAACTAGGAGAATTGAGGTCCCTACTTGAAAATCAATTTGTTTTTATTTCCTTGCTCTACCTTTGACTTCAAGAACAGTGTGCCCCGTTTATCTGAGGGGAGATAGAGACAAGACTGTCATCCCCACCCAAGACCTATATGTGCACAGAGTTGATGCTGCTGTGAACACAGGGGGAGTAAATTCCTCCACATTAGGCATACATATCTCACATTTAATCCTTTCTCCTGTCTGGGCAAAGATGTGCTTCTACCTTCCTCTTCCTCTCTCCTCCTGTAACTGTCTATCACAATTTTATCTGAAAGGAAGATTTGTGAAACAAAATTTGTAAAAGCTTGTGAAAGCTGTGAGCACTGATGCCTCACCCCATCCAGACATCCATCCTCCAAGTGAAGACCCAGGGGAGGGGTTGAAGGAAAGTGTTCGAGAACTTTATGTTGGATGGACAGACAGAACTCTACATCCCTAGACTTTACCCCAAAAACAATTTCAGGTCCTAAACCTGGCTGTTGTCCAATCTCACAGCATGATAAGATTTGGGTATGTACCACCCTCCCTGTCCTGCTTAAATGGGAAGAAAGTTCAGATATGGAGGCTGAAAGGAAGCTCTGGTATGTTGTCATGGGACGAGACCTACCAGTATATGGCTGGGAACACAAAACCTCAGAGCAAGAAGTTTGTAGACAAGTAATAGCTTGAAGTCTGCAGGATGCCAGACTCCTTTGGTGGGAAACTGAGCTCGTTGACTTATTTCAATGGATGAAACTCATTTCTGCCTTCCTTACCCAGAAATAATTTGGCATCTTGTTTTGTTAGAATAGGCCAACGACACTTTGCTACCGCAAAGGGTGTTATGTGGGTATGCTTATGTCTGTAAATGAGGTGTGGCAAATTTTTTAATGAATACTGAATTTGCCAAAAAAAATCTTTGCAAACTAAAACTATGCGAAAAAGTTGACTTAAATTAAAAATATATGTACCTGAGAATATTTTGACCTTTGCTTTGTCATTTTCAAGTAAAACTTCTGGGCTTTTCTGTCAGGTAACATTTCTTATTAAAGACAACAACAACAAAAAAGAAAAGAAGGAAAAATACAGTTTTTAAATAATTTTTAAATACATAAGCAAATAAAAATTATGGGCTGAAAAATACTATGGTTTGAATTCATAGAATCCTAATAAGGAAAAAGTTGTTTCTCTTCTCTCCCTAAAAAGAACTTTTGCTTTCATCATAACTGTTTTTTTTCCCTTATATTTTGGCAGGTATATGAGTCACCAGGCTGAAACATCGCATTATTTTCTTACTTAAATTCATTCTTCGAAACAACCAGAATATAACTTGTAAATTTCATTTACGTGTTCTTAATCACTTTGTTAATTCCAGTTACAGGTGACATTAACAAATGGGAATTGCTATTTTTCTCTATGGAAGCAACTTTGTCGCCTAATAACCTTGATTAGACATTCAAATATCTGGGAAACACTGCACTAAATAATTGTATTCAAATAGTAAACTAAGATACTTGCTGTTGAGCTCAAGACAAATTCAAATCTTTTGTATAAAACATGAAATATGAATTTAAAACATGAAAAAGTATGAAGGAAGATGCTGCAAAAAGAACAGTCTGTGGAATGTAGTTGCAAATATTATATCACTACTATGTCAAAGGCCTCTTCACACAGCTTCTTAGCCCACAATAAGTCTATTATTTCATGTAAAAACTTGGCTGTGGAGAGAAATGTCCAGCTGCATAGCCATAAACGATTAAGGACAAATTTTTGGTCTGTGAGATAAATTCGTTTATGAATATAGTTCATAGTGCTTAAGAGTGGTCCATAGACAAAAATAATGAAAGAATCATGTAAAAGTCTATGTGGCCAACATTTGCAACTTAAAAATGCCGAACATGAGCACTGAATATAAGTTGAAAATGAAGCAGGTAGGTGATTGCTGGAACAGAATGAGAGCAGCTTCAGTATAGGGTGGAAGTACTGCTGGTCTGGTCTGTTTCATGTTAAAGGGATGCACTTGAAAAGCCACAGGGATACGTGTAAGACTGTCAAGTGGCAGAGTGCATATACCTTGGATGGAATTTTGCCTGCTGGTTGGATTAACCATGGGCACATGCATGCAGCTAGAAAATGGTGATGCGTTTGTATCTGTTCATTCAACCTTAAAATCAGTTAGTGTTAGGAATCCTTTTGATATTACTGCAACATATAATGGAGAAGACACTTTCACTCATACAACTATACACATAGTTCATGTGTGTTCATAATCTCACAGGTTCATAATCATGTTACTGGTGTCCTTTTTAGATGTTCTTGCATAATTTGAGAAAGGCAATATGATTTCTCTCTTCACAGAAGAAGTAAGCATTATTTTCCTTGAAATTTCATCCACCTAGTGAAATAAGAGTAGAATTTGTTCTATTACGTTAAAGTCCATCAAAGTATACCTACATCTTAGTATTATTTAGTTTATCTAGACACATGATGGGTTCTCTCTCATCTTGCATTTTCTCTAAGACAGGATTTTTTGTCATCTAACTCAAAACTAGGGTATAACTCAGTCACAAATTCAAAGTTTAATTTGTGTTTGTTATAGAAAAATCCTCCCCAAGCCTCATTTTTCCCCAAGCCTCACTTCTGCTACAATAGAGGTATGTGCTATCTTGTTCACTCTCCTCTTGGTGGAAGAAATCATCTTCAGCAGAATGAAACTCCCTTCATCAATGAGCTTACTGTTTGTTGCTCAAGACAAGTCTCCTCTGAAGCAAAAAGCAGAGATTTAAAACTTGTTTCACTCTTGAATGAAGCAATCCAACTATTCACATGTCCTGAGTGCAGTAGCTGCTGGAGTCGTACATGAAAGTTTTGTTTTCTTGAGCTGTTTTTAAAAGAATCTTCTGAAAACAAATCCTGTACAATTTGGTTTTGGGGTTTTTATTTATTTATTTATTTATTTATTTATTTATTCCTCTTTTTAAAATATGCTTTCATATCTTTGTGAAATCTGATTTGAGGACTTTAAATTAGTATCAGATGTCTTTAAAAAAGCACTTCACCTGAAATACAATCCAAAATATTGTCTGGTGTTCTTTGGTCTGGGTTATACCCAAGGTCAAAGCAATTGATGATGTCACTGTCTTCAGACATAAGAATCTAATGATACAGACCAAAAAATAACCCACCAAAAACAATAAAAAAGTGTAAATTGTCTTTTGTTATATTTCCATAAGCAATAAAATAATTTTCAGAGTTGACATGTGATCCTGGCACACTTGGGCAGATCAAGATTTTGCACTGAAAATAAGTTCCTTTTTCTAAAACAAAACAGGATGAATAAACCCCTTCAATATACTGTAAATGTTACCCTGGCTGTGATTCAAGGGTTGTGATGTGGAAGAATTAAGTTGCTTAATTTTTACGTTTGAAGCTTTTGTTAAAAAAATGTTTTAATCTTTTCTTGACTCCAGTATAGTTTAAAGCCTGGTTTAACATTCCAGCCTGGCCACAACAAAGAGCATCATTGTTTGACATGATTTTCCTACAGAGCCTGTCAGATGTGCTGCATTATCTAAACAATGTTGGCAGCAAGTACACAAGTAGCAAGTGTGAATTAAATCAAAGATGTCCACAAATCCAGACTCCAAGCCTGAATGTTCCCAGATTCCAAGGGTATAGCAAGTGTCCAGTTATCAATAAACCCAATCAACAATAATCCTATCATTTAGGATTCAAATGCAGAACTTGATGGCTTCCTACTGTTGGGGAGTAACCCATGTCAACATTTGACTTCATGTTTCAGTCCCGCATTGGAACCACCAAATTAGGAACTATATGACATAGTTCTTTACCTCAAACACCCCAAAAGAGGGTTGGTCCCAGAAGAATGTGGTCTGAACCTTGCTGACACACAAGACTAAGTCCCAGTGCACAGAATTAGTGAAGCTATGGGCTTGGCTGCTGATCTTCTTGCACTGGCCTTAACCTCACCTTCCAACTTACTCCATCCAGCTTGGCACTATCCTATCAGCGATAACTACCTTACTAAAATCTGCCTACTCAGCTCCTTAGGTGAGTTTTTCTTCATCTGTTTCCATCTAAATGTATTAAACTAGCAGAGATCTCCTATTAAACTTTGAAACTGGTCTGACTCATGATGAGTAAAATGTATTTGACTGCATGACCAATTGTATGAACTGTTCAGCCTGAAGGTCTGAGGATATCAACACTGAGAAGCCAACTACACACATTAAGTCTTTGATGCTATGAATATAGGTAACTTCCAAGTAAAGAAAAGTGTCTGTGGAAGAACTTCAGAAATTCATTAACTTATTTTATTGCTGCATTATTCCTATTTCCAGTGTATGGTACTTTGAAAAAGATTTTATTTAAAAAAAAACAAATATAGCTTTGAAAGCATATTTTAATACAAGCTACAATACCCTGAAAATAAGTTTTAAACAGCATTTGTTTCAGGGAAAGTTTCACTAAAAAATAAAATCAAGTGATGAAAACAAGATTAAACATATTCAGTGCAATCAGCTAATACAAGTATGGATTCTGGTTCCATATGTTTTTCATGCAAGAACAATTACTTTGAGGTTCTGTAAAAGTATTAGAACTTTTACTGTGGGAGGTGCCACCGCATAACACACAGATTAAGGGGCCAGGATGTGGTAGATGCTAACTGAAGATCCTGGTCTTTGCAATAGAGTAAAATTAGGTTCAGCTTTGTGGTCTTAGAAGGGCTAGAACCTGCATGTGATTTCAACATACCACAGTTGGCCAAATTGTTCCTCAACAGCCTCCACAAAAGAAGATGATCTTGCCTTTACCACCTCATTACTCCATGTTGTCAAATATTTTACTTTCTACATTCACAAAAAGAAACCCTAATTAATTTTCTGCTATACAGCATTTTACTACTCTGAGTAAATTTAAGCATAACTCTAAAAAGGTTTTGTCTTGTACTGCCTTTGGTGTATTTTTCAAAAGCCAGCTGTCACTTTGACATTTTTATTTTATTTTAAACAAAGAAATACACTTTATATGGAGGGTTTAAATATTCAGCAATAAATTTAGCAGGATTTTGTAGCATGGCTAGTATTTACCAAAAAAAAAAACAAACCAAAACCGAATTCAATTGTTTTTCAACAGTCTTGGCTGCAGTCTTCAGTCTTGTAAGGAGTTAAAAAATATAGAAAACTTAATTATTAAACAATTTCAACAAACGTTATGTCTCTATGTCTATTTTTGTCAGGTACTTTTAAAATAACACACAAAAATTATATGAATACATGTAAGCTTGAGAAAATGAGAAAATAAGCTGTTTTCTTACTATTGAATGAAATTTGATTTTGTACTCAACAACAAAGAGAAAATTAAGAGGAGTATAGATATGATGGACAATTTTTGTCTTTTCTGAAGAGCTGATGGACAAAAATTCAAAATCTTGGCTGTTTCTTGGAGAAAAGATGGTTCAGGCACCGAGGAGGGAAAAAAAATATTGTTACTAGAAGTAAGAATAAGTCTGCTCATTTAACATGGAGTTTCTAACTTTCTTGCTTTTTATTCACCTTAATTTCTTAATTATATTTTAGCGTAATAATGAAATGCAGCAATACAGAAAAAAAAAACCAAACAAATAAAGGATCGTTGTGAAATTGGAGAAAGACACAAGAGAATCTCCAATAGGATGTGATAAAAAAAAATGGCAGTATGCCAACCAGTGTGTATGTATCATTTCATCTGTTTTGTAAGCAGAAGAGCCAGGTTTGTCTTTGTGAGAACTATTGGTTTCAAATTAAAACAATACTATGGTAAAAAATGCAAAAAATTGGTTTATGTCCAAATTCTTATCCTAACTTCATGTTGACTCATAAAGAGAATAAAGACTTGCAGCTTTGCTTTCTCCCGGCTTTGTAATCTAAGCCAGGTTGCACTTCTGAGAATTTTCACAGGTTAGAAATGTGATTATCTCTTGTCTTCAAATGTACTTTCTCCTCTCTGTTTCTTTTCTAGAATTTTCCAAAACTTGGCTGTATAAAAAACCCCAAGACTAACCAGAATCTTTACAGTCAATGACTAAGAAAATGGGCTTTGCATGGTGGATCTGGAAGAACAATACATCTCCTTTTATCCCAGAGCTTGGAGTACTATCCTAGATCAAGAAAAATCTCTACTATCATGAGGTACATGTCATGCAAATAAGAGCACACACAGTATGCAAGAGCTGCCAATGATGTCAATCTCAAATGTGTGGTGCTTCATTTTCAGTGTAATGTAGTTTCCATTTCAGGCTTCCTTTGCTCATCAGGAAAGGACTAAATGGGTGAATAGCGTAGCATGATCAATGCTAGGGACACACTGCCTATTGTACCATCTGCCAGCACCAGTCATAAACAGAAAGTTGTCTGTCTTCTTCCATCCCTGCTGATTCTGCAAGAAAGGTAGTGATATCCTGAACAGCACAAATTCCTCTTTCTCAGCATCAGCACAACTCTATTTAACATGCATGTAGTTTATACTCCATTTCTCTCTGTGTCAACCTGGGCAAAAGAGGAAAACAGCCTGCAAAGCCTCCTCTCCTTCCTTGGCAAATGTCAGCAAGGTAGCTGATAACTAAGTATCTAGAGTATTCATGGCCAACCACCATTAGAAGAACCCAACATCTCCTCTTAATCACCTAGGGCTGCTATGTGTGATTTCCAATCGATATTGCAGCTCAAAATTATAGTAATTAATTGTGACCAAAAGTTATTACATTTTTACATAACTATAAAATACAGATAATGTATCCGCCCTCTTAGATAGCATCTCTAACAATTGCCATTGAGCAGTAATCCTTTATTGAAAAGTCTGGTTAGAGTTTAATGAAACCTTTGTAAAATTTTAAACTGTAATTATTTTAATCTTGCTTCTCTGGCAGATTAATGAGGAGCATTTAACCTCCTTTCTCACCAATCTCTTTTAATTTATTTCTGCAATATTTATTCTCATTCTGTTTTAAGACTGGCCAGAAATGATACTGGATTACCTCAGCAGATATGGAAGAAATCAGGTAACCGCCCTGATTCTTTTGATGTTGTGTTATGTTGTCTAATAACTGGCAGTGACCAGATGATGTTTTATTTTTAAAGCATTTGTAAACTGGCAACATCCATTTGTCTTACACTACTGAGTCATTTTTTGGGTTCACAGTCTACTTACACAGCATAATCTTACTGGTACAAGGCAGCATAGGCCTCCATAGCCTTAGAGGAATTTTAAACCCGGGGTTCCCATCTCTGTTAGGCAAAAAACTCTCTTTTTCACATGAACTCCTTTTTTTACCCCTGCAATTTGAGGGAGGCTAACATTTCCAGAATAGGACACTAGATCCATAAGCAAGGTCACATTTTTTAGAAGTAAAAAATGTGGCAAGAAATATCACAAAAGAAACTCCTAAGTGGTAATGGCTTGGAAAAAAATGGTCTTAATAATAAGTGAGTTAACTCCCTATATGGCTTATCTTCTGTGATTTTAGTGGGCATTAACATATTTCAGGCTTTCCATGACAATCTTACACATTAGAGGGGAGATTCATGGTCCCCCTCTACAGGGAAGTGTCACATATGGGGAACATCACAGAAAGGCTGTGCAAAAAGCAGCACTGATAGGCCTTGAGGTGTTTCATAAGGGCAGATTGTGTCAGAAGTGAAGAATTTAACTGCAAGACAGATGCTTGTAATGTGTGGTCAGTGGAGCCTACCTGATGTTCTGTGAACTTCATGCACTTGGGACACTTATGGGCTAGTACTGAACCAGCCCATAGCCCAGATTAATCTGACAGATCTCTGATAACATTATACTATCTACATATACATATGTATCTGTTTGTGCCTGTGCTTGTCAGACTTTCTTTCTATGTGACTATATCTATAATGTTTGAACCTGTCAGCCAACCTTTGCCAGTGACAAAAGGGTGTCAGAGATAAAATTCTACATGTTTAGTAAAAAAACATTGCCTCGCAAAAGAAAAAGCACTCCTAAGCATGCTCCATTTACTAACAGGTTTCAGATGAGCTCACACCATTGGGGAGACATGGCCTAAATGCCTGAAATGCAAGAAAAACTTTTAAATGGGGCTTACGCTTTACTAGACACCAGAGATTCCAACCATGAGGCACAAATCTGTAGGAAGCCAGGCTTCATTTGTTCTGCTTGCTGCACAGGGAGCTCCTTGTTTGTACTAAAAGGAAGGATGACTTTCAGTGCAGTTTCACTTTCCACTGATACTATTTATATATACCACACTGCGAATGTGAGTGGCATTTTGCCTTTCCTCCAATGTTTCTGTCTTTAGGAACTTGGCCTACAGGCCAAAATTTTGTCCTCAAATTCACTTGCTCCAGGAATGGTTCACTGTTTACTTGATTTGGGAAGTAAGTTTTTCCATTGAAGTCAGTCAGAATGTGTGCCTCTCCCTGCATGGTGTGATGAGAATTCATGATGGGGATGGATGGGAGGAGATGTCTGATGATCCTAACTCTCAGCTTTGTCAAGGGCACTCTGAAACAGTTAAGTCAGAAAGGTGAATATTGTTAACTCATAAGCAACATGTCTTATAAGATACTTGGATTTCAGGTTGCATGAAGCCTGTTGTTAAGGCTATATTTGAAGAGTGTTAGATATACTGCCATTTCTTTTGCAGATGGAAAAACCTTCCCTGAAGAGAGCAACATATCCACACTTACATTTATGGACTCAGAATATCAAAGGAAACGTGACACAGTCCCACATGCTGACCTTGAATGAGGCCTTTCTATGTAGTAGTCAATCCTGCCTGATGCTCAGTGCTCTAATTCACACTGGAAGCTGAAGACACTTGTTATTTTGCCTGATACTCAGCACCTTCTTCCACACAGGCTTTCTCCACAGTTTTTGTCAAAAGTAAACAGAATTGTGGAGTAGGCATTATGTATTTTCTTACCTAAGTAATACAAAGGCTTGGACATTTGCAAAAGAGTTGCAACTGGCAGAAATGATGTAACAGCAGCTCTGTGTCGTAACAAAAATGAGGAATAATATTATTAATACAACAGTATATTAATGAGTGCTTTTATGGTATTCATTTCAATTGCTCCATCTTTAAAGAAGTATTTCCACTGCAAGTTTGGTAAAGGAAGTCAATTTTTCCAGGTCACTCACACCTTCATCTTCACATCGTTCTGTTATTTAAAACCATTTCAAGGCTATTTTGTATGGAAAAGAGGCTATATGGTATTTCTAAGTATTCCAAGCAGTACGAGCCTCTGTGTGGAATTCAATATTCAAATACATTCTAAATATATTGCTAGTAGGCTCCAATTAAAGCATGTGAGAAGCATAGTGTAAGTAGATCAGGATATTCTTAATGTGTGTTAAATTTACCAAGATGAGCTTCTCTCAGTGTTTACTCATTTGCATAGCTAGTATAAAAGGCAAACTCCATTATGTTAGACTTAACACAGAGAATGCTATGCCCAAGCTAGGAAAAAAAAAAAGTGCTCTGACCACAAGCCAGGTAAAAAGAAATAAAAAGTTCTAGTGAAGTTAGAATTTTCACATGTTTAAACAATGAAGAATGTTCTGAGAAGAACATTGGGTAAGAGTTTAAGGATTATCTTGATTTATAGAATTTAGCTAAAGTACACCTTTAGTCTTCACTACATGTTAATGGCTATAATCTTCACTAACATGAGATAAAAATGTGACTTTTATGTCTAGTGGAGACAAGGACTCAGAATGCTGCAACAAGGTTAGCTGTTGTAGTAGCACAGTTGTATCATTGTACATATAAGACTAAAATTTTCAGATGTACTGTCAGCTTTCATCCTAAACCAACTTTGGCTTCTCATTCAGGTGTTCGAGAAATAGAATAATACAAGAGCCTCCTGCGTGAATGGACTAATTAATACTGATCTTTCAGTTTTAGAAAATTGATCAATTTCACTGATGAAAGATTATGCCATTTGTGATGAAAAAATGTAATCTATGTATAGCAACATAAATGACCTTAAGGAATACATGAAGAAAGAAGTAAAGGAATTTTCTTTTCAGGAATTTTCTGGTCTGAAGCAAGCACCACGGAAATGTCTGAGTTCCATTTGCTCCTCTCTGCTTTCTTTTTTTTTCAGAGAGAGAAAAGGCAACGTTGGTATTGCTTCTTTTGTACTTATGGTTAACGCGACAACAAAGCAGTTTACTGTTAAAGTTCATCCTCCAGCCTTTTTCAACTTCATCTGGCTCTCTAGGCCTCTTCTAAAGCAGATATTTTCACCATAAACTGTATGGGCTTCTTCCCAACTGTATGGGCTCTCTGGGGTTCCTCAGCTTTCTTCAATGTCTGCAGAGGAAGACTGAGATCAAACTTTGACTAAACCTTTAAAAGGACAAAGTCATAGGAGTTGCACCCCAGAATCTGAGGAGCAAAGGTGAAGAAGGTCCACTGACATAATAGCTCATGGAGATGTTCTCTGGGAAGGACAAGGAGGATTTTCCAGTAAGAGATGTAGTTTCTTCTTTTCACCCATTAAAAGTGAAAAAATATAGAATTTTTGACATATCTTGAGGAATTAATTTTTAGTAGTTTTAAAAGACTTATTTTGGGATTAATCCAAGAGTATTGCTTCAGTAATATCAGTTCATTCTTCTCTGATTTTGACCTTTAAAACATTTTACTAAGCTTTCATATATATTTAAAGACAATGAATTCTGTTACAAAAAAGATCTTTTGAAATGCAAAACTGAAACATACCTGGTAATTTCTGACCAACTCATAGTGCTTTTTTCCCTTTTTTTTTCCTTTTTTTTTTCTTTTTTGAAACCCAGATGTTGTAAAGAATCCACATTTGTAAACATTTTGCCTGGAGTCAAATAGTCATTTTCCACTGGGGAATGGTTTCCATTGTAACTTGAAAGACATACAAATCAATTGGGCACTGGGAATAGAGAGAAAAAGTGTAGGTTTTCCTGAGGCACTTGCTTGGCTGGTTCTACAAAATAATCTGAAGAAGAATATGATTTCAGAATCAAAAGATGTCCTACTTTTCCAAAGAGGGTTTCAGGGAAAAATTCCCCTGTCCTAACAGGGCATTCTCATGTGCTCCCACTTCAAGAAAATGGTGTAGGAAAGCATTAGAAAAAAACCTCTTCAAATCAAACTGGAAATGAGTGCTGTGAGGAAATCCCTGAGAAATGCAGTTGGTGGTACCTGGGGGCCCTGGAAGGCTCAGTGAGTTAAAAAGGGATGATGCTTCAGTGCAAGAACTGCCCCAGACTCTAGTTCAAAATCTAGCAAAGAAATGAGGGACTGGGGCCAGACAGCTGGAAGGATCCAACCAAAGTGGAACAATAACTTGTCCAAGCACAGATCAGCCCTAAAAATTAAGAAAGCTAAGGGCTTACATAATTAAAGGTGTGGCGGCTCCAGAAAAGTACATGAGCCCAGGGGGAATTAAGACTGGCCTAGACCAAAAAGGGTTACTTGGTGATAAATAACTCTTAGAAATGGTAATTATGTTATGCCCTAATGTTATTTACTGCCTAATATTGTTCACTGCAACTCCTTTAATTAATCTACCTGACATTCTCACTAACTCATTCCTTTTATCCTTTGCTGAGATTAAAGGTCCTTTTTATTTTATTGCTTTTATGTTCATCCTTGGGTTAATACAGTATGAAATTAGATGCCCATGTGCATTTTTAGCACCCATGGCACTCACTTTTGGGGCTCATAAGCTTACTGCCCCTTACAAAATTATTGAAAGTTCTTGGCATTCCTGATCATTTTGAAATCAGTTTACCCAAGACAGAAAAGAAGTTCCTAAAATATAACATTCCCCAGTTCACAAAATCTCTCAGAGCGAGTTCTTAGAGTTATTCTTAGGCTAACAGAAGACCCCTGTACTTTTTTCAAATAAGGATTTCTTACTAGGCTCTAAGTCACTTTGAGAAGCTATCTAGCTAAATTACCCAGTAGTTTTGCTTGGCTAGTTTACCCAAAGAACTCAAAAACACCCCACATTATTATTTCCCAGGACTGCTTTTTTCTGTCTCGGGGTATCTTTGAACTGCTTTCAACTACTCTGACTGGTCAAGCTCTCCACTGAAAATGCTCCAGTTCCCTGAAGCAGATCCTCCTGATGATTTAGGCAAGAAATAAATATAATTAGTTCACCTTGTTGTAAATTGCCCATGATCAACTCTATGCTGTGAAGCATCATGTCATGGTCTTTATAATTATGGTGGTTCATTCACTGGCAACATTTTATCCTGTACCACATACTCCTGACCAGGTTAAACAAGAAACTTGTTTACAAACAGTTTAATAAGGAATAGCTATGACACACACAACTGTTTCATTTTCCTCTGCATATGCAAAGGAGTTTACTTCCTATTTTCTTTATACAGATATCACCAGCATTCCTCTTCAGAGGCCTTTCAATGAGTGACCCTGCAGCAACAGAAACCCATGTCCCACTGATCTGCATTTGCTGGAGGGTCTTCAACAATGATGGGACAATGCCCATGTCCTGCGCTGCCCATCTCACTGAAGAGTGTCTCATGTGCCTTTAGCCTCTTCTGTGCATGGTACATGCAAACTCCCCGTATGTTACAACTCAACCTCCCATAACCATTTACAAGGGAGCGTTAGCACACAACACCCCTCTGAGATAACTGCCAAGCTCTCGATAGGTGACAGAAGCATCCAGGCCTGTCTCTTTTTCCCTCTCTCATGATCCCTCTTTCTGCAGTCCTGGAAAATGTGTTTGATTCCACAACCACTCAGAATAACCTTCTTTTCTCAAATCTTTTAATTGTCATTTCCCTCTTGTTCACCTGTAATGACATTTTATTCCTGTGTGGCATTTTAAACCATAACATTTTCTCTATGGTTTCTTCATAAAATGTGATGGTGAACCAGACTGTTGCTCATTCTTTTACCGGCTTGCCTACCAACGTTGTCTTGCACTTTGATTTCTAAGATTTTGGCTGGGACTTTTTTGGTTTGAGTTAATATAGCACCGGGTGCAAAGGGAGATTTTGCCCAAGGGTAGAATGGTTAGACATATATTCTCTGGAAGTACTACTAACAGTAATAATAATAATAGCATGATTTCTTCAAGGATACCACATGTGGGGAGTTAGACTGTGGTCAGAAGATAAGTGCTATTGAATTTCTGATGAACTAGTGAGATGTTGCAGCAGGAAAAAAAATAATCTTTTCAACACAATACTTTTTGGCTCTGTTTCTGTCTTATCAAACATATTAAAAATCAAATTCAGCTTAAACTTGTGTTTTGTGATTATTTCTGCCATTCCTATGGGAGTTTTCTACAGTAAGTCTTCAGAATACTGAATTCTTTGACTTACCTTTATGATAGTAGTAATACTGTTTCTTATCGAACATTTGAACTAAAATATGCAGGCAGCCAGGATTTTTGATGTTGAAGTGCAGCTGTTTGAAAAATGTGCAGTGAATGCCATCTTTGGAGCATACTTTGTGATCATCATCCTGCTGGGCATGTAGGTATCTGCTGTTTTCCATATTGCACATATTTAAGATACATAAAGCTGAGCAAAATTCAGAAAAGATAGATATCAAACTGCACGTAAGACATTAAAACTCTACACGTCTGTCAACATAATAATACCCAATACCCAAGGCTATTAGAAGTGATAATTATACTAAGCCTAGCATAGATTCTCCCTAAACTGATGATCTCTGTTCTTATGCCTCCTGATATTAAATACCAATAAAATTTGGGCCCACGTTGGATGATACTAATCAAACATATGTTCTACCATTCTGATCTATCTCTGATATTATCATATAATGATGATACTCTGCAAGGCACAGAGAGCAGTACATAACTTGATTCATTTCCGTTATCAAGTAATACACAAACTGTGTTGATGACAGCATATAATTTCTGTGGATGAAAGGGGAAAATAAGACGTATACTAGTGTTAAAAAAAGAGAAGGAACAAATGGGGCAAATGCCTGCCTGCTAGGGTGAGAACTGCAAGCTTACACCCATTAGCTTTGGAAAGACAGAGTGCTATAGTTATAATTTATTGCTTATACTAACTGTCATTATGCAAGATGGCTTGTGACAAGATAAAGGTGCTGAATAGAAAAGGCAACTGCATAACACACCTATATTCTGGTGATGTTTGCTTATGCTTCAATTACACAACAGAATAAAGCCTGAATGATTTGCACCCGATTTAGAAATCAGAATGGTAAGGTTAGTCTGAAATGATACTTTGAGCTGTTTTATTAAAGTATCCTGCTCTCTCTTGATTCCAGTTTCATTTTTCCTTTCTTATCATTCTCCTACTCTACAGGTACTCCCTGCTGCAGGCAGAAACAGCTACAAACATAGAAGCTGTGGGAATAATGTGCAGTGAGTAACAGCCTCAATGAATGCTGCAAGTCATTGTCAGTTTGCTAAAAAGCTGTCCCTCTCACCCACATAGACATTTGTAAGAGGGAAAAAGTGAGAAGTACCTCTGTGCAAAAGCATGAAACAAAGAAAAGAACCTCTGCTTCCTAAGACCTCTCAGAAATATTAACCCAAGCAAAGAGTTTGTGGCACGGTAGCTGCAAGTTTTGAAATATTATAGTGAGACGTAAATAGCCTTTTATTCTCCTTGTTTCATATCACACTTCATTCAGTACCATCAATAAATTAACACTGTACAAGTCAGTGTTCTTGTAGGCTATACCAAGATGTTTCTCATTTTCTGTTTTATTCCCTTAGAAAGAATAAATAGCACTAGTCTTATTTTTAGCTTCTTGATCCGGTCTTACCCTACATCTCTTGTAGACTTTGTCAATTTTTGAAGTATTAGTCATTATCTTTACTAACCAACACACTGTAGACGATAACATAGCCAGACGTTATAAATAGCCATAGTGTTGAAAAGCAGAATTAAAAATTGACCTACTTCATGGCTACAGCTCCTCCTGGGGCCATAGATACTTGTCTTAGTTTCTGTGCTTTGAATGGAAAAAGAGACGAAAGATGCTAAGCCAGACAGAAAACAGCAGTTGTAACAAACGCAGGCAAAAAGGATGAGGGGACATAACAAGCCTGGGCAAAACCTCAGGCCCTATTGGCACACATTTGGCAAGCCTGAGCAAACACTCACCAGCAGGTCGAAGGAGATGATCCTGCCCCTCTACTCTGCTCTTGTGAGACCTCACTTGGAGTATTGTGTGCAGTTCTGGCGTCCTCAACATAAAAAGGACATGGAACTGTTGGAACAAGTCCAGAGGAGGGCCACGAGGATGACCAGGGGACTGGAGCACCTCCCGTATGAAGACAGGCTGAGGAAGCTGGGGCTGTTCAGCCTGGAGAAGAGAAGGCTGCGTGGAGACCTCATAGCAGCCTTCCAGTATCTGAAGGGGGCCTATAGGGATGCTGGAGAGGGACTCTTCATTAGGGACTGTAGTGACAGGACAAGGGGTAATGGGTTAAAACTTCAACAGGGGAAGTTTAGGTTGGATATAAGAAGGAAATTCTTTCTTGTTAGGGTGGTGAGGCACTGGCATGCGTTGCCCAGGGAAGTTGTGAATGCTCCATCCCTGGCAGTGTTCAAGGCCAGGTTGGACAGACCCTTGGGTGATATGATTTAGCGTAAGGTGTCCCTGCCCACGGCAGCGAGGTTGGAACTAGATGATCTTAAGGTCCTTTCCAACCCCAACGATTCTATGATTCTATGACATGGCAACCGCTCTGTGCAGACCTCGCATGGTCAGATGTTGGCTCTCTACAGTTTCTACCTTAGGCATCCATGTTTCAGGTATCATAGGTGGAGGAGAACAGAATTTTGCATGATGTGGTTCACTACTTTTGATGACCCATGTACCACGCAGGCACTTCCACAGCATCATTCATCCCATTTGTTTTTCTCCTTTTTTTTTTTTCCTGTTTTTCTTCTATGCCACTATCATTTATGTTTAAGTAATGCATAGGTCTGTATGCAGAGCTTGCTAGTTTTTCTGGTAGCACAGTTTTCAGGGAGAGTATGTTTGCCTGACACAAATGATCAGAGGTGTTTCATATTCTGAGGTTAACAGCTAGGTAAGTTTAGAATCAGTACTATGCCTATTCGCAGTAAGCATTTGGGTGCCAAATACTTGATCTAGGCAGCTTGACTTTGTCTTAAGGTTCCTTCGTGAACTAGGGAAGGAAACTTGGAGCACAATTTCCCTACAGCATCTGCATTCTGAAAGGGACTCTCTGTGGCAGTTGTGTGCAGAGAAGGAGCAAATTCAGCATCAACTTTCTGTTGCCCACCAATACTCTCTTATTGAAAATTAAACTTTACATGGCTGGAAAACAAAAAAAAGGTGAAGTTCCAAAAATTACTAAAGCTCAACATTCATTGAAGTAATGATATTTAAGTAGTTTGAACTCATATTCACACACAGAGTGCCCCCTTCATTGAAAATAAAAATATACTTACTGTGCCTCCCACAATTTTTCAAAGAAATTGGATTTTCTTTGTTAAAAACTGAATACTGGAAAATATTTGGTTTTAATACTGAAGCCCCAGCTTTGAAAAATATAATTAATATTTGAAAACTGACTATTTTCCTGTTTTCATTTATGGGAAATGTCAGTATAAATAATAAATTAAAAACAACTCTTTCTTTTACTCCTTTCCCAACTTTCCCATGAAAAACAAATGGTATTTTCCTTCAACTCTACTGGCAATAGAAATGCCAATATAGAAAGCCTTCAGGCATCAGACTGGGTTTCTCTTCAAAAGCACAAGGTTAATGAGCATATTGAGAATTGTCAGGAACTCACAGTCTGGAGGAACCCCAGATCCATCTGCTGGACTATTTGCTTGATGATTCACAGGATGGTGAAAGGTTGAATTACCAGCCCTTCCCTTCAAGAGGATAGGTAACACTTACTAAGACTCCGATGATCAATCCCTCCCAGAACCAGATCACACAGTTTGCTTCCAAGACATTAGCAATTCCTTGGGGGATGAGGACAATGTTTAGAAGGCTTTATTTACCTACCTGTCAGAAACGTTTTAATTGGTAGTAAATAAAACAAGATATCAGGATTGAGAGGCTTTGAAAATGTGTCATCAAAAAACTTGTGTTGAAAAATAGTCCTAAGCCATACTGTACAACAGAGGCAGTAACTTCTTTCTTCCCCCCTTTATTCAGAACTATTACTTGCTTTTCAAAATGCTATTAAAACAAACAACAGCAACAACAAAAAAACAAATCAGAAAAACACAAACAAACCCTTAAACCAAACCAATAAAATAACAACTGCAGTACATATCATTCCATGTGCTAATGGTTGAAGATAGACTCATTGGAGGAAATGGTAAGATATCTGACCTTCAAAGCATCCTCTGAAGTAAGAAGTTGTTGCTTTGACTGTTTTATAGATGGGGAAAGATTTTTCAGAACACCATTAACACTAATGAGAACTATTTTTTGTCAGTGGTACAACATTTGGACAACTCCAGAAGTAGTAGCTGTAAATGTAGAAAAAGATGCCATCTATTATGAATAAAAGTGTCACTGTCTGCTCAGTGACACTACACAATGTTAAAGCCTGGGTCAAAATTCAGGAGGTTTATTGAAGCTCTACTGCGAATTTGTGTTAATGAATGTTAATCTTGTTTGAAAAGTATGAAATGGCTGAACAAATTCTAACAGAATAGAAATATGGTAATATTGTTACATGTGGTATTTGGTACAGTCAGATCACAGTTGTATTTGAGTCGCAGTTTCACTTTTTTTTTTTGTCTGAGCTGTATTTTTAAGTCAATGCCTCTAAAAGGAAAACCCGTCTTTGTCTTAAATCACAGTGTAAATCTGCTGCATTAATCAATTAATAACATTTGTGATCATCAGGCAAATTGTTTTTGTTACACTGATTTTTATCATGATCATTGTTCTGTATGTGTACGTGATTATTATCAGCCTGCAGGACTTGCCTGTGCAGAGACCGGGATACTGTAGGGTAGATCCTCACAGACTGCAGTAACAAAAACTGAGCTGAAAGCCATAGGCACTGCTGGAACAGCATGCCACAGAATAGAAACCAGCTAAAATATTACACTAAGATTCCTTCATGTAATCTGAAATCCTCAAGAAACTTGAGAGACTATGTTATGTATCTGCACAAACTGACACAGTGAAAATCTCAGCAAATAGTAATTCTCTGGATTTACTGCATGACAGAAACATCAGGCGCTAAATTAAATAATACAAGGCACAGAAACTGAGTAAAAATCTTTCTGTGAGCCAGCTCATCACGGACATGTGAGCAGCTCCTTCCCACTGCAATTCCTATTTGCTTCTAAGCCTCCCCAGCTGGGATAAGTGAAAGCCTTATCATGGTCACTGATAATCTGACAGCCATCTGAGATAGGCTGCGAGTCAGACCTCCATACAGAGTAGAGGAACAGAAACTTCTTCAGGAGGTATTGAGAGCAGACAGTGTGTTTCTTACTTTAATTTCCCATTACAGGGTACTGAGCCTCTCCATGGAGGGTGCTGCGCCTTGGCACAGAGAACAAGGGAATATTATGCTTGTACCTCTCATGTACTTCAAATAAAGGTTAACATGTCATACCAAGTCTGTGGTCCTCCCCAGGGCATAGCAGCTTTTCACAAGAAGGACAAAGGAATCCTCCTAAAAGATAAGGGATCAAATAGTCTGAGACTCACACTGTCTCTGTGAAAGTTGTTGGTGGCATTCCCATAGGCCACACCATAAGTAATGTCTTGAACAGAGAGGAAGAAGGTGACGGGTTTGGGCACATCAAGGGCCTGATGCGCAAGTGCTCAGCACCTTCTGCTGGGGTTGGATTTGTGAACTCAATGAGCTCAGAGTGAGACACCTTGGTGAAAGCGAGCAGGCTTAGTGCCACCACTTGCGCCAGTAAGGTATGTCATTCTGGGTGCTGAATTCTTCCGAAAGTAAAATGTTTACAATGTGCAAGAATGGTTTAAAAACACTTTTCTGGTAGACTAAATAATTTCAAGTGTAGACAGAGGAATGGCTTACTGTGGAGAAAAGAAAGATTTCTGTACAAGCACAATTAATCCTTCCATAATTATTTATATATTAATTCCAAGACAACCATGGTGGGGGGTTGCGGGGGTGGGAAGGAAGGAGAAAAGAAGATAGCAGAACAATTTCTGTATGGCAGTCAGGCAGAGACTGTACTTATTGTACAGGTTGATGAGATGTATAGATAAGATTTTAAAAATTCCATGAAAAGACCAAATCAGCAGCCCCACTGTGTAAAGAGTAGATGGGGATTTGCTAAGGCCTAATCTCAGCAGGCAGCTAATGCCTCTGTAATCACAGCTTGAATGAAGCTCACCTCCAAACCCTGTTGCATGTTTCCAGTATCTTACAGGATCCCTGCATACATAAGAGATGTAAAGTTACCTGGGTACAAGCAGGCAAGAGGCTGACCCCTTTCTAATTTGTGTTACTTGCAGAAATCCACGGGTGTTCAAGAAATGACGGATTTGGCCCAAAGAATGATTTTCTAATTTATACCAAGTGGAATATCCTGTGCAGTTGAACTAAATAGTCCAGAAACTTCCATATGAAAAGACATAGCTGGCAGACTTCTGTGGAATGGCAGATATATGTGTTCATGTGTGCACGTGTGTGTGTGCTTGTATGCACAAGGGTATGTTAAAATTGTTTTATATCAGTGAATATTTAAGCAGGAAACATGAGTAACAGGTATTACAACTAATAAACTAATCAGCTTAGATCTGTGTTTTTCAAACAAAATATTATATTTCTCGAACAGCCATAACCTGATGCAGTATTTTGTCAAAAACACTGTGTAAAGTATTAGAATTTCTTTTCCCTAGTAATATCAATATAATTTATGTCTCCATAACAAAAAGTTAGAAGCCTGTTCATCAAACAGATTGTGTCTGGGTGAGATTTTATGCTAATAAGTTAGAATTCCAAGTTTGATTTACTTGACTGATAATATAAAAAGAGTAAAAGAGAAATACATTTTTAATATACTGTTCTGCAGTTTCTGCAGTGAACCAGCAGATGAACTATGAAATCCATTTTTTTAAGATTTCATTAGGATTGTATTAAAATGTTCGAAAGATTATTATCCATATAAGTAAAATAAAAAAAGATCTGTCTATGGTGACAATTACAATGTTTTAAAAATCCTTTGGGGGTGGGTTTTGTTGGCAGGTTGGAAATGCTGGCTTGATGTAGTCTCAAACTACAGGAGATGCAGCAATTTATAACATCTGAATGGTAAAACAGTATTACTGTATTTAAATTAGCCTTTAATAGATAGCATGAATCAATTTCATACTCGTGCTATTGCACATTGGATTGAAATACAGTGTTCTTGGTGACATTGTTTAAGGGTCTAATCTTATATTGCTGCTTCAGTAAGTTTCCAAGGGCTCTAGAAAATGAGATGGGGTACACTGAACAAACTAATGCAAAAGAACCCAACTTTACTATCAATAACGCATTGCTCAGCTCTGTAGATAACTCTTTTGGAAGAAGACAATTTTAAGTTATATTTCTATCACAGCAAGAGTATATCACAAATTATTTTTAATGAAACATAAAAGAAGAAAACAACAAGTTGTATTCACATCCAAGTTTCTGACTTCTTGTAAAACGGTGACTTCGAATCATGACTCTTTGCAATGTGATAAAGTATAATGTTAATGTAATGGCTTTCAAGACACAAGCTATTAAATACCACACAAATCTGGTAAATCTATTTGAAAAATCAGTTTCTAGGCTCCTAAATCTTGCTACACTTTCAGTAACTGCAAGTTTCGTTTCCAGCACCCCCAGTTGAGATTCAGAACTACAGTGAAAACAATGACTTTCTTTAAGGTTCTACATACCAGTCAGGAGAGTCACTATTCCAGGAGACTGCCAATATATACAGAAGCAAATACAAGCAAGGAGGGAAAACCTCATGGAGGAAGGGATGAAGGGCTGCCTCATCACTGTTTACCTACTGTACCTCTGCCTGCAGCCAGCCCAGCTGCCATTGCAGGGCTGTGAGACAGCTTTGCCGGAAGACATTCCCCAGCCATTGGCTGGACTGAGACTGAACTAAAAGAGGGTAAAAATATTCTGTGTAGGAAAAATATTAAACTTTTCTTCACTGAAGAGCAATGAAAAATGCCCAGTAGAAAACAGCATCAGTGGGCCAAGTGTTCCATAAATATGTCTCTGCCAAAGGAAAGGAAAGGGAAAAGGAAAAGGAAAAGGAAAGGAAAGGAAAGGAAAGGAAAGGAAAGGAAAGGAAAGGAAAGGAAAGGAAAGGAAAGGAAAGGAAAGGAAAGGAAAGGAAAGGAAAGGAAAGGAAAGGAAAGGAAAGGAAAGGAAAGGAAAGGAAAGGAAAGGAAAGGAAAGGAAAGGAAAGGAAAGGAAAGGAAAGGAAAGGAAAGGAAAGGAAATGTATTAACTGCAGAATATTTTATCATACTGAGCAAAATACAAGCTCCATACAAGCTGTAATAAAGCAGCTACAGGATACCTGTCCCACCAGCTTTACTCCCACTGAGTTGTCTCCCAGCTCTCATGGACTAAGTTCCCTCAGCATCAGCAGAAATATTTTTCTGCCTATTCATATGAAATGTTTATGAATTTTTAAGATTTGGGGCTTAAGACATTCACTGATAAAAAATCAGGAACTGGTGCCAAAATCCATGAAAGAGTCAATGAGCATCCCATGAAAAACCATAAAGGTTTCACATTTCTGACAAAGCTACATCCCTTGGTAAGCAGTTTCTTTCATACAGATACCAAGCCTGAATGAGCAGAGTGTGGGCATCCCATCCTCTCCCATGGTACCTGCTCTATTGCCTCCTTCAAAAGAAAGCAGAATCAGTGGTAAAAACAGCACCAGCATACTTCTGTAGCTGCTACTATATGTTACAATCATGCCTTTAAACTTCCTGTCCATTTCATGGAATTTATGACACATAATGTCTGACCCCATCTCACTATGATGTTTTGGCCCTGCACCCTCTTTCGCAGACACTGCATCTCTGAAATTATGCTTCCAATCTGCAAAGAAAAGATCTCCTAGAGAGGCTGTATTTCTGCCTTCTGATATCATCAAACCGTAGGGTTGTAAAGCTGGATTCTGAATAAAAAGTCAGTTTAAATTACTCTGCTTGGCCAGTGACAACAAAGCCTTGGAGTGAAAAAGTGGCTTCAGAACAAGACATTTAAGTTTTGTCTGTTGAATTCGGTCCAGAGGCAGATTATTTGGGTGAGTGTGCCTAGCTACTAGACAGCTTTACTTTCACTTGACTACCATTCTTTATCCACGCATGGGTGAGAATGCCCACGAATATCAAGACTGATGTTGTAAGTCTTTTTATTTTTGTTTAACAAGTATTTTATATAACCAAGACAGTGTAAATCAAGATTGTCAAGCTACAGCAAGAAAAGAATGCCTGTGAGAGTATGTTCCCGTGAACACAGAAACAGCAGTTATTTCATAAAATAAAACCAATGCCATTTTCACTCCAAAGCTCCTGTGCTTATTTCACTATTTCGGCCTAGGTTCCCTCTTCTTGTCACTTAAAGAAATACATCATAACATTAAATCCAACCTGTAAACATTATTAATTCATGCATTGGCTGTAATAGTCTAGGAAGAGTAATGACCAGTTATTCTGCAAAGGTCCCCATTCTGTTCACCTTCTACATTGTGGAAGTGGGATGCAAAATAATTTTGGAAAAGATTAACAGAAAAGAAAAGATTAACAGAAACAGCATTTCCTTGCATGACATGAAGAGTTATGCTGCTCTGTGTGTCTTAGAGGAAGAAGACATAGACATCCCTAAGAACATAACAAAATTTAGCATATTTTCTAAATCTGCTGTTATCACTAAAGCAAATAGTTAAGGATGAAATAAAAGACACCGTGGGATGAAAGTTTGGATTAAAGTCTTTGCATCTGAGTCCCGAAATTAGAATTCAATTCACTCTTAACTTCATCAAAGTCTGAGCTGCTCAGATTTGATTTCAACATAATATGATAATTACCACATTTGTACATATCAATCGACTAATATTATCATTTGCACATACCTTAAGCTATCAGCTAAAGGTATAGAGAAAGCTTAAAAATCATATTACTGCCTAAATATTTTGAAGCATTATAGTTACAAGTAAAAGCTTAGTTTAGAAACACCTATGCTCACACTCAGTTTTCCCAAAGTAGCCCCCTGAAATCACCACTTGAAGCATTTTCTAACTTCATAAAAATACTCTTTGGGACTTCAGCAGGAAAAGAGAAAGAAGCTCAGAACATATTGCTGTATTGAGGATCTATCATGAAATTGAAACTATTACAATGCCAGCTGACCATGGCTGGAACACATATTTTCTTTAAGTCTTTCAAGTCAGAAATAATGAAGATTCAAGTCTTTAAAAGTGTGTAACCAGATCTCAGGTATGGAGCTGCAAATCATAATGAATTGTTGCAAATATCTTCTCAAGAGAAGTTTGCATAGAAAAATAAGTAGTGAGACCAGTTGATTTAACTGTAGAAAAGCAAATACACTTTTGGACACAAAGGTATTTTCTGAATACAGAGAAATGATATCCATTATTTACAGCTGCTGTGTGGACATTAAAGAATCTTCATCCAGTTAGAGATAGCATCCAGAACTGCAGAAAAAGTAGAATTTCGTATACAGCCATGCTGAAAAGGGAGAGTAAAATGACTGTTTATTTGCACAAAACCACTTCATACATGTAGGTAGGTGAGTTTTCTGAGACCCAGGAAGCCCTTGGTAAACAGTGAGGACTAACTTGCAAAGGAAATACATTTGCAAAAACTTAGTTAATTTCTCTAAGGAAGTAATTTGCAACAGCTCTTCAATTCCCAGCTTCCCTGTAAACTGGAGCAGAGACTACTCTGATATTTACAACCCAGTCAGAATCAAAAGGAATTCTGAAAGCCTCCCACTAAAGGAAGTCTGCACTAGGCAAAAAATAAAGGAAAGCATTAAAGTCTGTTCTGCACAAACAAAATAACCCTGTGTCCTGTCCCCCTATCTAGAAACATTAATAACTCGGAGAACTGCCCAGTTGACTTTGAGATGAGGTGGCTCCTGGACTGCAGTATAAACTCATTTGCCAAGCACTCAATGGATTGAGGCAGAACTGACGCATTTAACTTTACTTTTAATTCCTAAAATTGACTGACTTACTGCAAACAGCCTTGCAGAGGATGTATAATTTTGTTGTCAGTGCTAGGCAGAGTTTTGCTGGAACTCGATGCCTCTCTTGGTGCCTTTTTCTGGGTGAAACTAAATCTATGCAGCTCCTCCTGGAGAAGCTTCATGGCTCTGAATACTTAAAATTTCTTCTGCTAGAAGAAAGATTTTCTCAAACTAGACAAACAAAAAATGATCAATAATATGATTCTGCAAATATACCTTTTGAAACAGCTTTTCTTTTGGAGGAAAATATGACGAACCATCTTTTGCCTGTGCTCCGCAAAGACATTTTACATTGCATGATCTTAAGCAGCAGTTTCTGGAACTGCAATTATTGTCTAAAGGGTAATGAATCACATAGAGTCTTTCTGCCTCCTTTCTCCTGCAGATTGGTACAGCAACCTACTAAACTGCTGAAGAGGAAAGAATTTCCATGAAAGTTCAGTTTGTTTCTTTTTTTTTATTCTGGAGGAACAGTAATACACATTTTGAGCCTGAAATAGAGGCTCCCATAAAGTCACCAGCCCATAGTTTTGTTTCTCCATGGAATGCAGTAAAGGGCCACTGGTAAGCTCGATTCATGATGTTCTTTAGGTGCAAGTAATTTTTCACTGAGTATTCACACAAATGAAATGCATCAGGTAAATGTTTTAACTTCAAAATCCCCTTCAGCGCCTACCCCAGTTTTATAGCCTATGAGATACTGGTGATCAGCCATGGTAATCTTGTAATTTAAGAACATTTATCTTGTTCTTCATATCACTCCTGTCTACCAGTCTCACTGCTGTATCATGAAATAAACCCTCTATCTGTTTCATGTGAGGTTGCAGAAATGCTTGGGAGGATCATGCCTCTAACCTAGATATGTTTTTTTTTTAATTTAGATTACCAGTCCAAAGCAATAGATAATAACCATTTCTAACAGGAGGATGTTAAAATGGTGCCCATGTTTTCGTGATGTAAATCTGAGGAACCATACTGTCATGCCAAAGAAATCCCTTAGAAACTTTCCAAATGATAATTTAAAATATAACACTGATGCCCTTTTAAGAGAGATGGACACTCCTAATTTGAAAATCTTAATGCATAAACTAAGTCCTTTCTCAGTATGCAATGTAATATGTACACACCTAATGATAAGACCATTGTATCATATAGGGCAATCCTTCATAAAATGCTTAATGACTCTGGGGCAAAATACTGCAACACACAGAGTCTTGAGCTGTACAACCAATTTAATACAAGTACGATTAAGCATGAGGCTCCCTTTTCTCCCTACGGCATTCAGAGCAGCTCAGAGTTAAACCCAAAAGAACAGAAGATTTTTTTTTTTTTCCTCTTCAGCACATAAATAATTACATTCCCAGGACATAAAATAATATTTATAAACTCTTTCTAGCTATTTGGATTAGTAACAGGTTATCTATCTGTTTGCCTGATGACAGTATAGTTTTGCCCAATTCTTTTCTTCACTTCAATGCCACCAGTATGAAGCCAATCATTGCTGTTAGGCTATTTATGTCAGGGCTGTGACTGGAAGGTCTGAATGGATCTTTGTCACAGTAATCACAACCCTGCTTTTGCCTACTGAGGGCAGTTTGTGGGAATGGAGCTGCCTTGCCCCTCTCCCAGATGCCCTTTGCTTTCTGGGGTCTCCTATAGCTGCCCAGTGAGAGGATGAGGAGTCCAGTATACAGAACATGATGCTGATTTTGCATGTAAGCTTTCAAGAAGATTTTTGTTTAATTTGAGACCACCAGCTGAAGTGGAGTGCTACAGCTATGTGAGTAGACAGAGAAATTTCACCTACAAACTGTCTCAGTCCACGGTCAAACCCACCGCAAAAAAAACTGAAATACCAAAGAAACGCAAGCAAGCGCAGCCTTTTATGGCAGTGTGATGTTTTGTTTCCTTCTCTCTACATTGAGAAGGACAGTTTGGCCTGAGTCACAGTATAAATGTAGCACAGCAAGACAAACTTGACTGATGAGCATAAGAAAAGAACAGTGGTTCATTTAATCAAATGCTTTTATAAGCAACTAATGTAAATTAAAATGCTGAAAGGAAAAAATCAAAGTTACCAGGGCTGCTTGAACCTGCTTTAAAAGCATACCAACACCCATATCCACACCCTTTGTTTTACTTCTTTAGTTCCTCCTGGAACTATAATATAGTTTTTTATAATTAAATAAAAACCACAAACCAGAACTTTTGAACAGGATTGTACTTTACATTAACAAAATGCTCCCTCATGAGTGAGTCAGTCTGCAATGCCCATTAATGGCTAACAGCTCCATTAAAAAAAGTAAGCAAAAAATCCTTAGAATGTTTTATTGTTTAATGCGAAAGCACCCTGAACAATAGATGGGCATTTTTTTTTCTGTGAATCAAAATAATCACATTTAATTAATTAAATGCACACAGCATCTGATTCTGTAGCTGTTCTGTTCATGGAAGTCAACTGGGTTTAATAAGATGCAACACAATAGAGTCAATTAATGCATTTGCTTCTAACCTACAAAATGAGGGCAGTTGGTTTGCTTGCATGTAAGCTGACTCCTGAACAAGTATCTCTGGTCTCTAGTGACAGCTGCTCCAGCCAGGGTTTTTTTAGAAGTGGCTACCAGCTCTGGGTATCTCTGGCTTTAAATGTAAGACAAGAAACAAAGCAGGAAATCACTAAAAAAGCCACTTAAATTCATCAGAATCAGGGGGTTACTTATATCTTTTAAACAAGGTAAAGTGTCAAAAAGTAGATATGTCAAAGCAGAAAACCTATTTCTGAAATACCTATCTTTAGACTATGTCATGTTCCTTCTGCATTTAGTCAGGAATTTTCAGGAAATTTGAATATCTGTGCTGAATGCAAACATGATCAGAACAGTACAGAGCATGAAACCAGTCAAATGTCTGAGAGAAAAAAAGGTAGTTTTGGAGCTTATTTATTCATCTAGTCAATGTGATTGCCTCCCTACTGAAAAGAAACCGGGGAATTATAATACCAATATCCTAACCATGCAGTATACCTACTGGGAGATCTATTAATTCTGTGTTAGTCTATTGTGCCATAGACAGGATATACCTGTCTATGGTAAAGGGCAGGGATTGATTTTCAGTGTCATGTCTGAATAGAAAATAGTCAGGTAATCCATAGAAAAGAGTACATTGACAATGTTTCCTCATCCTGTCCAAAATAAATCCAGGCTTTGGCTCTTAGCTGTCTTGAATGAGAGGGTCATTTATCTCAGGAGAAGGAATAGGTAGGTAACCAATAAGTACCTTTTAGAGTATTTGTTGCCATTGGGAATTAGTGCATAGCAACCAAATATTTACAGGGGAAAGAAATGCACTCTGGAACCAAGATTTTGCAAAAGACCACTGTTAGAAATAATTTAACCTGGTGGCTAAAAAGGCAAAAACACAATCCATTCTGGCAGCAGGTTAGGCTTTGGGAAAACTCAGCCGAGCCAAGAAGATCAGAGCAGATTATAAAGCATCATTCCTCAAATCATTTGCATAAGAAAGGAAATTTATACCATGCCCCAGACCTGCTAAAACGAAGGCAGATCATGGCACAAGGTGTTAGAGGAGGTTGAAGTGCTAAGTTGTCTTTCAGGAGCAAAGTAGTCAAGGATTATTGATTGTGTGTGAATGTCTGTGCATCTACAAGTGACGAACAGAGGATGTACATGGTACAGCTCATTTTCCATCCACATCCAGCAAACACATAGTCATATCAAATGTCACCATAACAAAACCCAGAAAACTGATCTCACAGCAGTGAGCAGAAGGCTGTTGGTTCACCTTGATTTGCAAACACTGCATCATTTTGTCTCATGTTAATTTTGTATTTCTCCTTAGAGACAAAGAGATTAGTAAAGAAAGCATCAATCTGGTGTTAGGTTGGCTCTGTGCTGAGTTTGGGCCAGATGACCTCCAGAGAACCCTCCCAAGCTAGATAATTGGTTCTCTTACTTAAACATTTATTCAATACTGGGAAGTAGTGCACTATGTCAGTAATTTTCAAAGTAATAATAAGGAAACATATACACTATTCCATTCAGTTATCTGTTCACAGGGTATGTTGTAAATTTCAGAGTATCTACCAGAACTACTTGGACATTGCTTTCCTTCCTGCAAATTTGCATTTACAGTAAGTTTCTGCACTAGAAACTCAGATACTTTGATTTTCATATACTTTATTTCTACAAATGCTAAACAACCAGAACCATGATTGAACCTTAGAAGGCTGATATTAGGTCCCATAGCTCATTTGCAGGTTAACCTGTCTTTGTCTACAGCACACCTTTTCAGGTGTACGTGCTTTTGATCATAAGACCCTCCAGAGCTGAAATAAACACCCATCTTCTGCAGCATAAAAATGTCATTGATATTGGGGAAAAAAAAGAAAAATTGAGAACTTAAAACATTTCTTAATAAAATTCTGGTTTTGCACACAGTCACCAGTCTTAGTCTGAGATGTTATTTTGGATTAACATCATTAAGAGACCAGATTTCATAGTTAAAGAAGAAGGATGAGATCATTTTCTGTCTGATTAACATTTTAAAAATGACAACAGTTTGGTAAACATAAATGTTTGCTAAGTTTAAGGGAAAGATATGGGTGGACAGCTGAAGTAAACAAAGATAAAGGATGAATATTCTAGGCATAGACTTTTGAAAGTTATCATAGAGATTGCAAGTTTTTACATATGGTATAGATCTCACAATCCTTCTCTGTTTCTTTGTCTGTTTCCATCTCTGGAGACACTCATAAAGTGTATTTCCTGAAGTTTTTGGACCTGGTTTGATCATGAAATTAAGCTAGACAGACCCTCCCATCCCATGAGTTTAACCTAGTACTTCCACTCTACTGCAAGAGCTTTTTGCCTATCATTAGGGACTGTTGTGACAGGACAAGGGGTAATGGGTTAAAACTTAAAAAGGGAAAGTGTAGATTGGATATAAGGGGGAAATTCTTTCCCGTTAGGGTGGTGAGGCACTGGAATGGGTTGCCCAGGGAGGTTGTGAATGCTCCATCCCTGGCAGTGTTCAAGGCCAGGTTGGAAGAAGCCTTGGGTGGCATGGTTTAGTGTGAGGTGTCCCTGCCCATGGCAGGGGGTTGGAACTTGATGATTTTAAGGTCCTTTTCAACCCTAACTATCTTATGATTCTATGATCTTCAGACACTTTGGGGTCTCCTCACTTACCTGCTAACCCTTGTTTTCTCAACAGTACTGGAATGTGACCCAGGACTGGTATCCACCACTGTGCTGAATTTTATTGGGCTCAACCATCCTAATGGTCTTGGCTGAGGTTTTTACTCATCAATGTTCTTCAAGTTCATATTATTACACTGTACATTGCTGACGGCATAAAATGGCACTTAGAGTGTATAGGAAAGGCACCAAGGTCACGTGGGTGATTCAAAATCATAGTGCAGCAGCAGCTACCAGAGTTTTCTTAATAAGTACCCAGCATGTATATGTTAAAAGCTTGGGTAAGGCAATGATATGCTACTTGAGTTTGCACTCAGTTATCTGGAAATTGATGTGATATGTCAACATCATTAAATGGGCACTTCTGGGAGGCTGTGAGGGAAATACTTGTTAGCCTGAGATAGGAGCATAAAAGTTATGTTCTGATAACATAACTAATTTTCTTCTCTGTTTGTAAAGCACAGATATCTAGGATGGCCATTGAGGTTTGGTTGTGGGTTTTTTCTGCTTGCAAACTTCATTTGCCAGAAATTCACCCAAGAAATTCCAATAATTTGTGAGTCTCTTGAATTTACCACAATTTTTTATTTTAAAAGATTTAAAAAAAAATGAAAATGTTTTGCTTCACGATGTTCAAAATCAAACTTTTTATTTCTCTTTTTAGGCATTTCATTTAAAAAAATAAATCTACATTTTTTTAACTAAGGAATATAAATGGATCAATTGCAAATGACAAGTTTTGCTTGAGCCAAAACAGATTATTTTTCATTTAGGTACAAGAATAAAAATAAATCATTTCAGATAAATGTAAGACAACCTTTTCTTTCTCTAATTCAACAGTGAACTGCAAAAGCAATTACTCACACAGCTTTATTTAACCTATTCTGATTTAATGGACACTTTGTCTCTGTGGAGACTTCATATTGTTCTAGTAAGCGAGGAAGCCAAAAAACAGTGTTATGGGGGAGATCTGCAAACTAGATGCCCTGTTTGAGTGCTCATTGGTACGCATTAAAAAAGAAGAGATTATTTTGAATAGGAGCTATTATCCAGCTTGTTTATGTCTGCTTTGAATGCTCCTAGAGAAAGCACATTTTTGGCACACACAGGCACCAAAATGCTACTAGTTCATGACCCTATTCATTCATTATTGAAAAGCACCACCCCAAGCACCTGGGAAAAAAATAACTTAGCCTCATGTCCTGAAGTTAATCTAACTATTAAGGTATCAAAGAATTTGGCACTGAGTTAATAAATCATTCTAGTAAGCATTGTTATGGAGTGCAGAAAGAAGCAAATAACCCCATGGAAATCAATCTGTCAAGGGCTGAAATGAATTACTGTAAAATGGAATATGTTTTAACTGCTTCTCAGCTGTTTGGCTGCTAAGCCATAAAAATACAGACCTTCCTGTGCACTGCAGACCAGATAGTGTTAATATGTCTAACTTCAAGGCAGATCACTTATAACAGAGCAGAAGCAGCACTAAACAATATGCTTATGGGCTAGATAAGCAAACTGAAAAATTGATGAAGCTCCTTGATACTATTGTAAGAAAAGTGTGTTAGAAATATTTTAGATAAAAGTTCTACCTGGGTTAGAATTAGTTGGCACTGCATTGCTGGAGCAAGGCATGAAATGCTTTCATCATAACCTTTCTAATGGATGGCATAACATTAGTGAACTCTGAATATGAATGTGGAAAGCCAAGGTTAATCATCAAATTACATATAGGGAAGATTCAAACCACATGCTCTGCACATGTGTTCAAAATTGATGATGCTCCTATTTCCCCATCCAGGGTGAGAAAAAAACCTTGTGCAAGGACTGACTTCATTAATATTAATACTTGAAAGGACTATCATCAAGGGTTATTGACCTCCTGTCTGCTCTGACTGCAAAGGCATCCTCCTCTTGAAGTATGCATACCTATATTTATGTTCTGATTTAAATATAATATAATATTTAACTAGTTATTGTGCATTTGCTTAGTTAACTACATGGTCATCTGCTGTTTGCCAGGCCTGAAGGATTCAGGGCCATAGAACACAGCCTGAATTGCCTTCCCTGTGAACTTTCTACCTCTACTTATAGGATCTCACTTTTCTAAACCTGAAAAAAAAAAAGATTAAATCATCTTCATGCTTGAAAAAAAAGAAAAAAGAAAGGGAAAAGAGACTAATGTTCTATCTGCCAAGGACCCAAAGGCACTCCTTTCCCTTGGAAGCACAAGTTAAAAAATGAATTTAGTTTTCTTAGGTGATTTAAAACTTCAATCATTTGGATGTTTATTAGATGCAGGAAAGACGTTGTGAAGATTTATTTTTTATGCCTAGCGTTTTGCTAGGCAAGATGTTAAATCAGGCACCTGAGCAAGAAAGAAAAAATAAAGTCACAAAATATTAACAGCTCACAGAATAGCTTGTTATCGTGTTCTAGTAGAAATCTGTGGAAGAAGGAAGAAAAGTTTGGAGGCCTCACCTTCCAAGTACGTCCTTTCCATAAATGAGGCAGAGAAGCAAATGTTACCTCTGGAAAATACACCTATGCCTATGTGTACACTGCGTTGTTTAAGGCAGGCTGATCACCATGACATACAGGTTGCCAGTCCACAGCATGCTGCTTAGCTATAGCTGAGGCTCAGATATCAGCCCTTCCCAAGAACACTGAACCTCAGGAAATCATGACTTGCAGCATGATTGGCACTACCCTTGACCACTGCCTCCAGCCTTAGTGAAGAGGGGACCATGTCTGTGCTGAGGGAACTCTAGAAGTGGGCTATGGCTACCTCATGCAATGTGGCAATGGGCAAGTCCTGTCATGAGAACAGACTTGCTCGCTCCTGGCTTCCCAATTTACCCCAGAGGAGTGAAAAAGAGCCAGGCCATTAATCTGCTTACCCTTGCACCAGCCTGCAGAACTGGCTGGATACACCAGAGGGATGGTGCGGCTACGTGCGCAAACCTGTGTGCTGGAGATCTGCATGAGGGATTGTGCCTCAGGGGTCGCAGTCCCTCCTCAGCTCCTCTGGAGCTTGTCTGGGTCCACACCGCTCCTTAAAGCCCCCAGGCTCATGTGCCCACAAAGTTACATGAGCAGCCTCCAAAACTTTAAGGATTCTTCAGGCCAAGTTCAGCAACCTTCAACCCCCTATCTTCCCTCCAGCCAGCAACCAAGGAAGCCTGCAGTGGGGGTAAGCTGTGGAACACAATACAAGGTAGTACATTTAGACTAAACCTCAACATTCCTGCTTCAAAACTCTTGGCCAGGATGAATACAGGAAAACACTTCAATCCAACCTTAATATAATCAACTTTAAACCAACAACAGGGATAAAAAGGTGAGTTGCTATTATGCCATAAATAGCACAAATTAGGTGTGTGTTTTCAAAATGATGTTCACCCCAATACCCCCAAAATTACTGACAGAAACAAATAATTAATGTAGCTGAAAATCTCTCCAAAAAGCATCAGTTCTTAACTATAACAAATAATTGCTCTGTTTGCATTGCAAGATGAAGAATACAGTGGTGTATACCCTTCCCTTAATGGACATTCTTACTTCCAAAATTAATTGCTCCAGCAAGACTCTGAAATGTAGAATACAAACTGTTTTGCCATTTTTGTCATAGCAGAAAAAGAAAATTATATTGTAGGGGGGTTTTAATAAAAAAATTAAACCCCTCTCATTTATCTTTGTACTTTAATTAGTTATTATGGAGTTTTGTTATGTCACTTCTGAAAACAAAATAAGATTATCAAACCATGGTTGTCTAATGACTTTCTTGTAATACTTTAAGTTTTCTTAATTGGGGACTGCTATTTTTCGTCTCATTTGACAAGTGGCAGATCCTAAGGCGAGGGAAGATTCTGCTATTTTTATGTTTTGGTTTTGCTTTTGCTTTTTTTAAGAGCTGCTCAAATTCAGGTATGACTCCATGGAGGTGTATTTAAAATTCAAGAGAGCAGACTATGTAGGTAGACAAGATATATCTAAACAACACTGCTTTATATGGCACTTTAAGGGGCCAAGCAGGCTCAGACTCCCAAAGCAGTCTCTGAGCAGACTGGTAGTCAGATTCGTTTTTCATTTGAGCTCCCCAGATGGGTCATTAACCTGGGTAGGAATCAGCCGTGGCACATTCTGCACAGAGCCAAGTATATTGAGTTTAACACACCTGAACTGAGCAAATGAGGCCACCTAGGATGGGGTTTTATTATTGTGGGTATTTTTTTAAGACCAGGACATTAAAAGGTGTTTTTAGATAAAGCTGAGGAGAGAACCCACCATAAGAAATGCCATTATGGCAGTAGGAAGAAACTGAGGAGATAAGTTAATCAGGAAAGCCAGGGAGAATATGATGAGTGAATCCTGTGGTCAGTAGCTGTATCAATAACAGTCAAACAGCCCTAAGGTAAATCTTGTGTCAACATCAGACATTGCATGACAGATCACAGTTACTTTTCAGTATACATTTAAACATAAACTGTTATTAAACCTGATGTGGTGGCTTGTAAACTTCTGAAATGCCAAGCAGATACAACTTGACTGTCATTTAGTGGGAATAAATGTACAAGTTGCTCAGGAATAAGTAAAGATAAACTCATGGGAAATGGTAACAGTGAAGGGGAAGAGAAACATGCTTTCTTTTTCTGACTTACAGAATGGCCATTTCAACACTATAGTGTACTGAGTCACCTAAATATAAAATACCCAACAATATAAAATATGTGGGGACACTTCTAGGTATAAAAAAAATATCAGGATAGGGAAACTATAAAGGAATGCAGCATTTGGTATATAAACCACTTACCTGATAGTCTATGCCATGCTTTTCACTAAGACACCAAAACCAGTACCATTTATCTCGATAAAAGTCCCTGTTTCAGACCAGAACATTGCTGGTTCCTGGTTGGGTATAGGTTCAGCCCTATGCATGAACCCAATTGACTGCTTCTGCCACTGTCAGTGTCCCTTCATTTCTCTTGTTGTTTTAAGCATCTGCAGATTATAATACCTAGCAAAGAGTTTGCTAAAATCACACTGAGCTGTGATTATCTAAATCCTGAAAATATTCAGATCCTATTGACAAGGTGAGTTGAGTCCTGCTGGTATTCACTGAAATTAATTTTGGGAACTAAGTAAGAACTCATTTACATTGTGGCCAGCATGTGCAAACACCTTGACAAGGACAAATGACAAGAGATCCAGGTCAGCCCTTTGTACCCACCTTCCACACTCCTGAACTGCACCTTCCTGCTGCCTATCCAGATCATGGCAGCAAGTCACCAAACATTCTGTAAGTCAGTCCAGATCATTAACCTGATCAAAGCCTAGCTCTCCAAATGTGTGAAGATTTTTTAGGGTTGAAGTAAAGTAACTGACTGTAGATCAGGGAAGGAGAGAAGGTTTGTTGGAAGAGAAGGGAAGAGCAATGGGATCCTTCCTTTTCAGCAGTGGCTTGTTACCATGGTTCATCCTCAGTACAAAATATTATCCTGAGTTTATAAAGGGTGCTAAGGTTTTTGCAGGCTCATGGCCTAAGACCCACTTTTACTTCATGTTAAAATAACCCAAATCAATCAAAACACCAGTTTAATAATAAGAAGAAAAGTTAAAAGGGTGTGCAGGCAGACGTATTGCATGCTGTTATTAAGTTAATGGAATTTAAATAATTGATGCTGGGGTGTACCAATCATCATTCATCAATGACAAGTTGTAACTTCTTTGGAAAAATTTTTACGCAGCTTCAAAAAACAGGCCAATGGAAGTCTCTCCATATCCCCCCTTCCACACTGTGCTTAAACAACAGTTTACCAACAGAAGTTCTCTTTATTAGTTGAAGTGATCTTCATTACTGTTGGCACATTATGAGGTTACATGACTTTTCCAAAGCCATATCAATCTGCAGTAGGTGATGGCAAAACCCTAAGAGCTGTACCTAGCTCATTACAGGGAGCACGGTCAACTGGTGCAGGTCCTGCCCTGTACCCAGTGAATTCACCCCCAAGAGCCTCAGCAGTCAGTTACAGTAGCCACTAGAATGGCAAGTCACACCTGGTGCAAGTCAAATTGTGATTTTGCAGTGGAGCACTGGAGAAACACATTCCTCTGTCACATAGCCATGCAGCAAAAAAGAGGGTATCTGACAATTAAAGATGCAATAACAAATAGGTATATGCCTATCAGTGATACACAATGCTCCTGATGGTCATCTGTTTTTTCCTACCTGTTGCTATTCAGCCACAGTTACCTGCTGAATGGTGGAGGAGGGCTGGCAAGAGAGAGGTTCAACATCATCTGATGAGCAGTGGTTAGTAGAAGTAACTGTGTCAGTGCCTCTGGATGGGGAGACCACTGCCAGCTGCCATCTGTGGAACAATGGACTTGTATCAATCCTTTCACCTCCGACTGTCAGCAATAGGTGAAGAACAGAAAACATAATGAACCAGAACACCTCCTTGGACTGCCAAAATAATGTGTAGCATCACAGAACATGAATCAGCCAACTCTGACTTTTCCCTCAGTGGGTGTACTGCCAAACACCTGACCATTAAAGTAAAGACATTTGTTTATGGAAAGAAATTTCAAAACACACCAAATCACCCTCAAATTATTTTGTTTCTTCATAATCTGATTTTAAAGATGACTATCAAGCACTAAAACATCTTCATGATCCTTAGAATCTTAGTTTCTTTCCTTCCCTGGGCTTTATTTCTTTCTTTCATGTGCTTACCTACCATCACAAAAATCTGATGATTCATTCTGGTTGCTTAGACCTCACTTAGGGTGCCTGACTAGTGGACTTTCCCTCAACTGCACAAAGACAAACCTCTGCTTCAGTAGTATGTCTCCAAACACTGGCTTCATTTCACCCCATTGATTTGAACCCTGGCGTAAAAAGACTCCGCTCTTAGACTGTGCAATAAAATAAACCTGCCCAGAGCAAGACCAGTGTAAGCTACAAAAAATTAAGTTGATGTTATACTGCCTCCACATTTTGTCATAGGTACACCTCTAGGTGTAGGTGTAGGTGAGAAGAATCAAAACCTCACTTTATGTTGTTGAAAGACAGGATGCAACTACAAAAGCCAGGGAAGCTCCATGTGTTTGTCTCAGCAACACTACAACAGTATCTACACTGTAGACAACAGTAGCTATGAAACAATTGTGACTGTAAAGTGGCATTGACAAGGCTTAGTTAATGGTATCTTCTCAGCAGGGGTACAAATTCTCCTGAGGTGCAAGCAGTTTTAGTCTGATGTATAAGAAATGCATTTAATTAAAATCATTATTTATTTTGACCCTATTCAGGCTCACTTTTGACTTAGCAAGTAGACACCAACATACAGCCATCTGTGCTGATTCTTTTGTCTTTGATTCTACTTCAAAATTCCTAGTTTGTGCTCCTCCACCCTGGGTTTTTTTTCCCACATTTCCTGACATTCAAGCCTTGAGTCACACCCAAACCAAAAATAATTGTATTTCTAATGAGATCAAGCCACACGATCTCATTCTGAACGTGACCAAATGAGTCCAGCACTTCCCCTGGTTCTTATGAGTAGCCCTCATTTCCCAGTGGCTCAGCTGAATGGCTGAATGGCAGTGAACTCACACGCACAAAAGAGACTATTTGTCAATGTCCAAGTCTTTGGCAAGCATTTCACTGTGCTTCTCAAAATATTTCTGGAGTTACAGGGGATCTCCAGACTATTGGATCATTTTTATGTATTTGGAAACATCTGAATTTAAGAAGCTATCATCACCTCCATCAGTATCTGTTCTACAAGTCACTGGTTAATATGTAATCAAAGCCTGGAAAGTTTGTTATGTTTTACCCCAAGCAAGGCCACTACATAGTCCACAGCACATCAGATGTTAATATTGGAGCAAATTACTTGGCAAACTAAATTTGAGCAGTGCCAAATACATTTTAAAAAGACATAACATAATATCCTAACTAGGATTTATCATTTAAATGCTTTCATAATCAATGGCTATATTTAATGTAGGAAATTTACAGTAAGGAAAATATCAATCTTTTTTCTGTTCACAATTTCCAACTCAGAAAGAGCTGAGGAAGAGATGTCAGCTATAATGTTGCTTTCTTGTGTTTGTCTTTTACATTGTATTTCGTTACTGGTTACTAATAACATGATGCAATATCCTATCTGGACTGGAGGTTTTTGATGCATTTATGATTGTGTAGTGAAGAGTTCACTGTAAAGAAACATTTTCACATACATAAGGTACACTTCCCTCCATAAAAACTTACCATGAAATACAGTAAGTTTAAAGACAAGGTTTTTAAAAAGACTGACAGATTTCACAAGATCAATTGCCCTCACAACATTCTGTATTCTTATGAGTTAGAAATTTTGGAACTTTTGGAACCAAAGTAAGCCCAAAATTATGAAGATATTTCAGATTTCAGCAATGGTGTCTGATCACCCACCTGTTTCCCAGACAACTATTTTTTCATATGCCAGAAAAAAATACATGCATTTTAGTTGATTTTTAAAAGGCATGTGTCAGATACACTATACTGTCTGCATTGTCATTGCTGAAGACAGCAATTGGCACCTGAAAAGCTTTCCTGAAAGGAAGAGGACAAACTTGTACATGTGCCAGGAGCATCTTTGTTTGAAGTGAAAGCAAAAAGCCAACTCCTATGATCCACTGGTGAACATTTGGAAAGGTAAGTTCGCACCTAGGGGTAATTTTCACTCTTCATTCAGGCTGAAGTTTCTGTTGAGGCCAAAGATGATTAGCATCCTCATTTCATAATACAGAGTTTGAAAAATCAGTCTTTAAGTTTTAACTTAATTTTACTGTATTTTACAAAGATAGATCTGTATTTTTTCCAAGTATAATTTTAGTCTACCTGTCCCTAAATCAGGTATTTTTCTATTTTATTTTTTAAATGCCACTGTCTTTCTATTATACTTTGAGCCTTTTTCAGTTTCATGTTCTGTATTTATGTAATACCTCTTACTGATGCAGGCCTGGAGTTCCATTTTTCTTTACAAGACTTTTGTTCTGGCAACATCTGAAATAACAATAATTCAGAAGAAGAAATGAATGACAATATTATTCAAGAGGGATTCTTTTGACATTAACTTCTTATAAAGGCTGATTTAGATACACCAAAGCCCTTCTGATCTCAAACCACCAACCACTTTGCCTCATCATCTCTAACGGAATCTCTTCTGCTTTACACACATGTAAATGAAAACACAGTCTGATCCAATTTATTTCCTCTTACATTGAAAACACCGCCTGGATTGAGTGGGAGCCATGGGTCATTGCAGTTTACTGTCAGCAATTAGGATGTGTTCTGAGTTTTTCTTTTATGATCAGATTAATTTGCATGTCATATTCTCATTACTCAGTATTTGCTAAATAACCTTTCATATCCTCATAACACTAATTTTCTACATTCATCTGGTGTATTTATTCAATTGTATTAGACCTGTATTTGAAACAAACTTTTTTTTTATTTTCAATTTGGTGCCTGATTCTGTTTCAGTATGAAGAGAACTGGTATAATGTGCAGTTCTATATTCTGGTGTAAAACATACATCTTAGTGAGCTGACTGCTGTAAAGCATACACCTTAGTGAGCTGACCAGCTGAAGGGCTAGCACCACCAAAAGACTTTGGCATTTATGTCTACCAAACACCCACAGTTTTTATTCTTTCTCCACAGATGTTTGGCCTATGAGACATTGCATGTTTATGGGTATCTTAAGGCAGTTTTGAAAACCCCACACAGACCTAGAACTGCACAGGTTGGCAGCAGTGTGGATCTGCTGGAGGGTAGGAAGGATCTGCAGAGGGATCTGGACAGGCTGAACTGATGGGCTGTGGCCAATAGTATGAGGCTAAAAATAACACAGTGCCGGGTCCTGGACCTGGGCCACAGCAACCCCACACAACACTACAGGCTTGGGAAAGAGTGTCTGAAAAGCTGCTTGGTGGAAAAGTACCTGGGGGTGCTGATTAATGGTGTCTGAACATGAGCAGCTTGTGCCCAGGCAGCCAAGAAAACCAACAGCATCTTGGGTGCATCAGCGATAGAGTGGCCAGCAGGACCAGAAAAGTGATCATACCCCTGTACTGGGCACCAGTAAGACCACATCTTGAATCCTGTGTTCAGGTCTGGGCCACTCACTCCAAGAGAGACATTGAGGTGCTGGAGCAGGGCCAGAAAAGGGCAATGGAGCTGGTGAAGTCTATGGAGCACAAGTGTGATGGGGACCGGCTGAGAGATCTGGGGAGGTTTAGTCTCGAGAAGGCTCAGGGGGTACCTTATGGCTTTTTACAACTGCTTGAAAGGAGATTGCAGTGAGGCAGAGGTCAGTCTCTTCTCCCAGCTAACAAGTGATAGGACAAGAGGTGATGGCCTCAAGCTGCACCAGGGGAGGTTTAGATTGGATATTAGGAAAAATTTCTTCACCGAGAGGGCTCTCAGGCATTGGAACAGGCTGTCCAGGGAAGAGGTGGAATCACTGTCCCTGGAGCTGTTACAAAGCCATGTAGATGAGGCCCTCAGTGACATGGTTTAATGGTGGACTTTGCAGTCCTGGGGTAATGGTTGGATTTGATGATCTTAAAGCTCTTTTCCAACCTGTTTAATTCTATGTTTCTAAGTCCTGGGCACCTATGCGCAAAAATCCAACAGGGGTAAACATAACACTTCACCTCCAAGTTCTGCAGTCAAGATACTCGTAAATACAAACTTTTTAAACATGACTAAAAATGATGTCTGATGTTTAGTGTTCAGGTTTTACAGTAGGTTAGTGGCAATGACCCTTCTCAAGATGTGAAAGATGTGAGTTCATGGACCTCACTTGACTCACACTTCATTTCGACCTTCTTAGTGAATATGTAAGTGACCAAGATATAAAACAATCTGTGTCAAGTCATTCTCAGCCCTCTTATGTTCAAAGTCTTGAAATTTGCATTGAATAATCAAATATTCATTGGGACAGGACAAAAGAGTATGTGATTACTGCTCTATTAGACTAGTGTGTGCTTGAGGAAACTCACCAGACAAGACAAAAATCTGTGTGTCCTTGTTTCAACTTATATTCAAGTATTCTAAAATAAGATTTAATCGAATCCAAGCCATTGGATCAATGGCTAATACTCAAATAAAACATACACCTCTTAACCAATAAGGTGTAGATTGGTGCTCACATTCTTGCTCATTAGTTTCAAGAAAAGGGGTGGAGAGCATCCATTTGATATGCACTCTCTCACCTCCTGGTTTTAGTATAAAATGTTATATAGAATGTGAAAATGGTAGGTTCAGACAAAAGAAGCAATTTAATCTTGATCTTCTGTGCCTCAGGTTGATGTTCTGATGAACAAGAAATTACAAGAAAATTAAAAAAGAAGGAAAAGAAAGAAAACCTTTGGACATCCTTTTGGTGAAAGAGCTGGAGGAGGGGCTTAGCTCCAAGATGGATTCCCAGGTCATCATTTTCCAACTGAAGACAGACCCATTCAGGCCACACCAAGGGCCTTTACCTCTCAAGTCTCTCAACACAGCTGGAAGAGCTGATCTGACTCTCAGCTACCATTAATTCAATGACACATCATAGTGCTAATGTGTCAGCCTCGTCTGTGCACTCAGGTCACGCTGTTGTGCTCTCAGTTGGGTGTGTCTGCACAGGGAGCCCCACTCTTTCTGTTTCAGGAGCCAGTACATGTGGGATGAGCTTGGAGGTTTTAGCATCCACTGGCCAGACTTACTTTTAGGTGTCTGCTTCTCCTAAAGCAGTTTTAAGGAAAATAATTATAATAATTATAATAATAATAATTATTATATATATTATATATATAATAATTATTATTATATATATATAATATATATATATATAAAATTATTATTATCTATATAAAAAAAAAAAAGAAGAAAAGAAGTCAGAGCTCAGGCTTTCACTGAATGACTGGTCCATAAAGCACTCTAAGTGTTCCTGCACTTTATAGCTTTCATCCACAAAACTTGTGCTGTCTCAATAATTCAGTATGCTTTGGAAGTTAGATTTGCAGACCTTTGGGGTTTCATGAATCCTACCCACTGCAAATACGGGCCCAGAAAACAGTCCAGCTTCTTAGGAAGAGCTAAAGATAGCTGATCTTATCAATAATATTTGGCTCTTGCCCTTCACTTGTAATTTAATGTTCCTCAGAAGAATTTTAATGTTAGGAAGGAAAAAACCATGCCATACCACTGAATCTTATCAGTCTTGCGCCTAACATTGCTAGACAAATTATTTCTAACACAGACTTATTACATAATTTTCTATATGAAAAATTTGTTTCACTAGAAGTGGTTAACACAGTCAAGTGTATAGTTGCACTCAGCTAATGAAAATGTTTTATTATAAGTCGATTTTTTACAAAGCTACCAATTAGGTGTGTTGTTTAAATTTGCTGTCTAGGTGCCCTTAGTATCCTGGCGCAATTACTCTCAAGTCTATGGTTCAATTACTGTTTTTCTCTTGACTGGAAGCTAATCTGGGTAATGTGGTTACTTGTCTAATGGTTTTTGATGGCTTTTCAAAAATATTATAGATAGATTCTAGGCCTGCTGATGTCTGGCTGGGAAAAAAGAAAAGAAAGATATAACCAGTTACTATGGAACCCGTGTAAGAAGTTTTTACTTGTTGACTTCTCTCAAGTCATTCTTCTCTAGTACTTCCTGAGAAGTAACTTTCCTAAAATATGACTTGACACTCTCTTATACACTCCAGATACACCCTTTCCATGGATATATCCCTGAAAATTGGATATAATGAGGTCCTATTACATTTGTCTAACTGCTGAGGAATTATATTTCAGTATGAAATAAAGAAAAAGGGGGAAAAAAAGGGAATATGTGTTTCAATGAAATGACAGACACGGGAGAATTCACACAGCCCAGTTGCAACCATATGGCTATTGTGCTTAAATAAGGACATTAGTTACACTAAACTTCAAGATAGTCCCTACAGTTAACTAAAGTGCTCTGCAACACCCAGGAGATAAAACCGTCTCTCTGTTGACTATAGAAAGACTGGGGAAATGAGACTTGTAGCCTGGATGCAAATAGTTTTAGTTACGTTAATTGCTGCCAATAGATTATAAAGACAAAAACATTCATCTGAGAATAGATGGAAGTAGTTTTACCTACTTCGATAGAAGTAATTTTTACTCCAGCAGTGAATAGTGAATTAAAGGTATGATATGAGCAAAGACAGATAATTTTGTAAATTTATAAGCAATGGTCAGCCCCCAGTAAAAACAGGATTTACAAAATACCTGCATTCTTATAAAGGCACATACATGAGTTATACTTCTTCAAGGCACCTAGACAGATTTTTCAATTACTCTCAGTACCCTGAGTGAAGAACTCTTAGTAAGTGTGGGACAAAACCAAAGCCTCTAAATAGAATATTTAATGAAACTAGGACAAGAACTACCACAAAATAACACATTCAAATGTTTGTGTGTATTTGTGTGTACATGTATAATACTATGCATTTATTCAAAACTCAAAACACACTGTCAAAGTTTTACCAAAGTCACCACGGAGGGTTGAATGTTGTTTGTTAGGTCATATCCAGACTCAAAGCCTCTTTTTCAAAAGTATTGTCTTCTTGCAGAATGTCAGTGTTCTGCCTGGTTATAAAAGTTTGCCTTCTGTCCAAGGAATGTCTGCTCAGCTTAATCATGCTTGAGTCTCTTGGAAAACAAACCAGAAAACTGCACATTAACATCTAAGCTTTTTGTTCTGTTGTTTCTTCTCCTTCTTCTTTTCTTTCCCACAAAGTACTTTCTCTGGTTTTGATGAAGGCGGCAGCATACACCAGAAATATTTGACTAAAATTGCTAGTACTCTCACTTTGTTATTTTCCTAGTAAGTGAGTATCATGTTCCTAACAGGCAATAATTCTGTTCATCTGTGGCACTTCTAAGATGATTTATGAAATTGCTGTTTTGGAAGAGTTTTTAAAAGAAATTTGGAAATCTTGAGACAAAAGACAGTACTACCTCTGCTATCTGGATCCTGTCCCAACAGAGGAGGAATGACAGCCTAAAATTATTCAGTGATGATTCCCAGTCTCATGTTTTAGTAAGCTGTGTATCTTCCTGTTCTTTGGTCCTCAAACGGGGAAGTGTTGTCCTTCATCATAACAGCACATTTTTATTGTATTCTCCTTAATCCACCACTATTCTTCAGCTCTATTGCTTCGCAGCAAGATCCTATAGCAAATTAGCCACTTTCCTCCTAAGTTCTGTTCAATGCATGTAAGCAAGTTATAAATTCTATACCTATCTCATACAGTCTAGCAATTCCATACCCGATTGGCATGGTCTTGAGTTATACCCAATGGTGGGAAAGAAGTCAAAATGTCATACTCACTGAGCAGACGCTCAGTATGACAATGTCAGATTGCCAAAATTAGTGTGAGTATTGGGAATTACCATGCCATGAAATGAAATATGTCTTGCAGTCATTTTGACATCTATAATTAATACATATGTATAAATGATCTAAAGGTGACTTAGGACACTTTTCATGACTTGCAAGATGTTGAAAACTAAGTCATTGGAAGGTTAACAAACTAAATACAACCTATTTCCAGAGTCCAAAGCAGATAACCTAATTAGCATATTATCTATTCTCTTTGATGTTTGTCATTTGTTTCATGAGATATTGAACCAGATTGAACCTTTGCCTGTGTAATTGCTGCATAAAAACATACCAAGTGTTTACCAGGCCCCCTACACCAGCAGGTATGACAGCAAGGCTTTGGCCTCAGTCATTTAGTCGAAATTTACATTTGCCATACAAATGCATATTCTTCACAGTGCAAACTAGAGAGTTCCAAAATCTGGGTGGGCCACCATGCTTGCTAGAACATCCCCATTGTGTTTGAGACTGGATTTCATTTAAGTTTTGTCTCTTCTGTCTTGCAAAGGATAATACATGTGGACATCTTATGCGAGATGAAAAAAGCATCCTATGAATTGGCTGGGAGAAAACTGTTCAAGACCAGAGCCAGGCTAATCCTATTCAGGAATGCTTTCCTCACTTCAAGGACAATCTCAAAATCTGCCCATAAGGAAAGGAAAATTTGGTTTTATGCCATCTTTGTGCTACCCCATAATCAGATCTGTAAGGATATGCTGGAGGTGGCTTCATCTGGTTTGGTTAAATCTGCATCCCATAAGCTCTGCTCCCTGCAACTGGTGCTTCCTTCCTTGAAAGCCATTCATCTAAGCTAATGGTTTCTCCTCCTTCCACCAGCCTAGTCATCAGACTCTGAAAGTCCCTACTTTGTCTTCATGTGAAAGACAACCCTTAATAAGTCCTCGTCTATACCTCTCTACTTCCTCAACCATAAGAACGTGTCAATGTCTCTTTTATAGCATAGTCCAGTCTGACAGTAGAAAGTCCAAGTCAATAATTACACAGTGGCAGTGTGGACAGAGGTAAAACCTTTTGCAGTAGATGGAGGGTTTTGAACACAAGCATCATTTCAAACTCATGTCAAAGACTTCTTTCATCTATGAGATGATAACCAGCTGAGAGAAGACAGACTTTTAAACTTACTAAGCAAGCAGAATATACAATGCCAACATCATTTCACAGTGTGCTGATTGTTACAGGCATGGGTGGTAGCTTGACTGCAGTGGTTTACCAACTGTGCTAGACTGAAGGCAGACCTTGTGATGTGCAGTCTGAAGTAACCAGGGGTGTCTTATAATTTACTCGGATACCTGCATCTTCAAAAGACCATTGTAGCAGCTAGGAGTACCCAGATTTTGGTGGTGTTCTGGCCAGGACCCTTTGAAATACAAAACAAAATTTAACCCTTCCCTCTGCTGAGTAGTACCTCCAGCCATTTTGAAACACCAACATTCACATGAAAGGAACATGTGAAAGCCCAAGGCTGTCACAGTCAGTTACAACAGTGTCATAAATAGTATCTGGGGTTAAAGGGAAGCCACAGGAAGATGAATGCAGAAGAAACCAGGAACCAATAATCTAAAATTTTCAATTATATATGCTTGGTGTCTCTATTAGGGGTTTTGTCATTTTAAATATATTTTTCCTAAAATCCATTGGAAGGCTGGCCATTTCATCTAAAATTGAGTGCAGCTGCACCATTTTGAAGCAGGACATCACAGTGATTCAGCTCAGGCCAGAAAAGGCACATAAGCATTAAGTCTACATAAAAATCTTAAACAGAACTGGTCCCAATACCAGTCATAAAGGCTCTTCTTTTTTTGCTTTCTGCCGTAAGCCTCTCCTTCACTTAGATTTACACTATCTGTATGTTGTCACACAGCTCATTATTAATCCTTTTCACCTATCTGATACTGATGCCGTCACTGATGACCTTACTCACTAGCTTCCTGAGAGGCATTTTGACAAATGTTTTGCTGAATGTTGTCAACTCTCTTCCCTTTTGTTATCAGCCAAGTCACTCAATATCCCTCCAAAAGGAAAAAAAAAAAAACAACAAACAAAACACCACAATAAAATCTGAAACATCTAGCAAGATGTATGGTCATTTGGGTTTTGCTTTATATCTCTTTTTCCTCTGAATGTTTATACCATCTCTTCTTTGACAAGTGACCTGGCTCATTATACCTGAATGTTCTACTGAATGTTCAACAGTAGCTAGAGTAACCTCAGCTCCTGAGGGAGAAAGGAAAAATAAGGCAATAAGAGTCAGAGCAGTCAGTGTTTAGAGCCTCAGAGATAAGATGCTATTTCTGTTTTTCCCATTGACCAACCCTGGAACCATAGACATGACCACTTTTAGGGTTACAATTTTCCTCTCAATCTTCTATCTCTTTTAATGTTTTGCTTTCTGGAGCAAGTATAGTCTTTTATTAGGTATTTGCAAAGTACCTTGCAGAACAGAATCTAAGTACAACTTGATATACTGCACAGAATTCATGATAATGACAATATGTAGATGGACACAGGGGGATAATAACATGTAATATGAAGTGTAGGTTAAACCATAGAAGAAGATTAAAGGAGAAAGTAAGCACTCTTAGTAGTAAGGTCTGGAAGCTCAGGCCTTGCATGCCATACCTCTTAGTACAGATGTAAGGCCATAAAGTTTTGCCCAATTGTTCAAAGCTAAGGAGCAGACCAAGGAAAAGACTTTCTGTAAGGATTTTCTTGGAATTTTCTTTACAAGCACAGGATCGAGCAAACAATCTTTGCCCCATCAAAGCAGGAATCAGACTCAAATATCTATGAAATAGCCTCTGATTTATTTTTTATTATATTTCCTCTTGAATGACTCCAATACATCTGTAAAGATTGACTTAAACCCTCTGTTTTCCTTTATGACCACGCACGCTATTCTATTCTGCTATGTTCTGCTTTCAAACCATTTAAGTTCACACAGAAGAATTCTTTTTATTTTTATAGAGTAATTTGCTACGCAGAGGCTGGTCTTTTCATTTTCAGATTTCTAATGTTTTCAAGTATCTAAAACAGGAGGGTTTTGGGTTGGTTTGGGTTTTTTTTTCCACTTTATGGAAAAAAGCCACGCTGGCAGATTTCAGGGCTTAATTTCTTTATAACAATAGATTTAATACAAAACACATTTTTATTGTAATAAAAAAATAAATAAAGGAAGCAATATGCATTTGAAAATTCTGCCAAACAAGGCAATGTTTGTTTATTCTTAACAAGAACATCTAATATATCTTTATGTTGGTATAGACTTTCTGTACATATTACATTGAGATATACATATGAATGTATACACAAGGACTGCAATTTAATTTGCTTTAACTATAAGGGCCTCTTTACCTAGCCTATCAAATTAGAAATAAGATTTATGTTGAGAAGCACTATATGCCATTATTCCTTTTTTGTTATTCGTTGTCAAATCATTTGGTATTTTCTTTTTCTGCTCACAGGAGATTTTCTTTTTTTCCCCCCTCAGACCATTATTCATACCTTGTTTAATAACACTAATGGTCTTCCTAGTCCAAATACAATAGAAAAGGTTAGTGTCTTTCTCAAAGACCAAAAATTCAATTTTCTGAATAACCATTATTATGCAGTCATTAATTTGGTTGGAATCTAGCCTCCCATTGACTCTCATAAAAGTTGGCCTTAAGAGAACAAGAGACTTGAGGAATCATCAGACTCAAGTTTCTTCAATGCTAGGCTTCCTTGCCAATGGGGTTGCACAAATATTTTGAGCTCATGCAAGTCTTAGTGGAATGTGCCCATTGACTTCACAATTCCTGTGCTCAACACCTTTAGTGACCATATACCAGGCAATAACTATATAGGTGAAAATAGTAGGTATTTCTTTAAAATTGTGTACCGCCCCTTTCAGTGATGTGAAAGAAATCTAATGAATTTGACAGGTTAATAAGCATTACAAGCCTGCAGGAATCAGTAGACCTCATTAGACCTGAAGTCTCAGTGCACTTGTAATAGAATGGCTGACTCAAATCCAGCATTGCTCATTAGTGCTAGAATTTTGTAACCATCTGACCTGGAGGTATTTTAAACAGGTAAACAGCCCTAAATCTGTTTTTTTGATCCTGATAGTGAAAAAATATCATCTTTTGTATCAGAGTTGGCATCTATCAGCAAGTAAAAGCTGGAAATGATTGCCAAAAGCAAAAGCAAGTGACAGCACCTCCTTAACCTGCCCAGCAGAGAAGAATGGGAGGAGGTCTCTCTGCCAAGCATGTCATGTCCTTGAAGGAATGGGGACAAAAAGGACCACTGATCTTGTAGTATCCACCTAGTGGCTACTGTAAATAGGTCCTTGTAGAGGATTATTAACTCCACCTTAAAAGCAGGTAGGTGTGTGTGTTCTTGTTATTATTTTTGGAAGCATAATTTTGAAAGTTGATTGCAGCAAGATTTCTAACTTCCAGGTTAAATTTTCTGATGACTTAGCCTGACATATGAGCTACATAGATGAATGTATAGAAACATTACAGTATAATATGAACCCATATGAACCCTACAGAGCAATTGTCTTCCCTCTAAGATGATACTGCAGTAAATTCAGTAGCTTTTCATCTTATTGCAACGGAATACATTACAGCGGGAGGTAAACTGGGTGGAAAATAACTTTCCTGTTCCAGGAAAGTTTTTGAAATTGCAAAATTCACATTCTACACTGAGCCAAACCCAAGACCTTTCAATTTTTCTGTATTTTTTCCATGGGAAAATAAGAAGAAAACATGATCGGAATAGTTGCAAGTCCAGTAATTTAGGACCTTCCTCTGGGACACAGGAAACCCAGGTCCAAGTCTACGCTGTGAAGTAATCTAAATAGGGACTTGAATTTCATTCTCCCACATCCTGGGAGATGTGCATAACAGTCAGGTTACTAGTGGTTCTGTCTGAATGTATTTTTGATCAGAAATTCCACAGTAGACTCCAAAAACCTTTCCTGTCTAAATGACATGCACTTTCCACAGAAAGTCTGGATATTGATGGATCAACATTTTTTAACAAGAAATCACTTTGTTGAAAAAAATTTACTCTAACTGAAGATAACAGCTCTTAGATGTAATAAAAAATCCTTACCACACTCTGTCCTTAAGAGTTTTGATGGCCTACTGTGCCAGAATAGCAGGGTTAGCCTTTGTGTTCTGATCATTTTACCAATTTGGGTAATTATTTTCCCCCCATCTAAGTTTAATCTTACATTTCAATTGGATACAGGATTATTCTTCATTTCATGACTAAAACTATAATGTACTGTTGTTTTGTACTGTTAAACAGCTGCTTAGCTCTCTGAAAATAAGAACCATGTGTTCCACCCCAGAGGTGGCTGGCATTTCAGTGGTAAATGAATTCATCCTTGCTTTTTAAACTGTTTTTGGATTCAAGTGTTATGTAGATATAAGATATTTATTGTTTCAGTTTTATTAAGCCTTGCTCCCAGCTAAGAGGACTAGAGCCAGAATCTGGAGAAAGGACCACCCCTTATGATCAATAATAGGTCAACATAGGATTCAAAGAATTCCTCCATGGTAGGTAACTAAAAACATATTAGGCAAAAAACTATCTTCAGACAGCTAAGCCTACAAGTGAAGGAACAGTGTGACAAATTTCTGGCTCTGGAAAACATGGTACCATTAATCATGAAAAGATAACCGGAAGACCTTGACTCAGGAACTCATAACTTGCAAGTCAAAAGATTCAAGATGTAAAAGGCAGCAATCATATTGATAACACTACTCTTGTTCTTCTCCAAAATGAAAACATCTATAATTACTGGAAAAAAAAAAAAAATCTGGAAAAAAAAAAAAAATAATAATTTCTCCTCCTCTTGCAGAAGACCTCTATAGAAATCTTTTGAATCTCCATGGGAAGTCATTCTCAGTAATGGAGCTTGGAGCTTATGAATTCATTGTGTCAGAAGTGTTACTAATAGGCTCCTTTCCCATGTTCCAGTTGCATCTAGTTAAATGAGTGCCACCCATAAACCAAAGGCCTTCAAAATCGTAGAAATTTCCACTTACTATGGTGAAAATTGAATTAGATCTGTATGCTGTGGCTAGACCTACCCACAATAAATCCGTATGATTCAGAACCTGTAGGAGCACCTCTCTCTAGACCATGATGCTGAGTTTCTGAAACCTGGAGAGACAATAGAAAGAGCATAATATAGCTGGGCCTTGCCATAATATAGATGGAACATAACACAAGTTTGCATTTAAGAGCTGGGAAGCTGTCTTAACTCCATACTGGGAAGTGCTAATAGCAGTTCTCAAGTATGTTTTGGCCCAGATACAAACAGAGCTCTCAACAACCAAGATCATACAAAGAACTCTTCTGCAGATGCAGAAGTGCTGGGAAGCTTCATCCTCTGCTAGAGTGAGGGACTGCTCAAGGCCGAAAGTTTCATGGCTGAGAGACATTGTGCTAGCAACTCTGGCTGACTGCAATGTGAGGAATGAGTATTCAGTCCTGCCAGCTGTGACTGGTCATGATAAAAAGGCAGACTACTGTTTGTTGAAGGAACTATGTATGAGTCTAAGGTGAAGAAGAGAAACAGAGCAAAGAAACTGCCTGCTTTTCTTTTTTTTTCCTAGAGATTTAGACAAAATCAGAGTTTATGCCTTTTTTAAAAATGTAGAGATAAAACCAAGTACAGATATGACCATTCTCATCAATGACTACTCCTGTAAGATGGACATTTCTAAATCGTAAAGTTATAACTGATTGACTATAGCACACATAAAGTAAAAATCTTTATTTATAAAATACAGTACATTAATACAGTACATTAGTCAGTTCAGTTGAAAACTCAGTCAAGAGTGATGAAAAACATCATCACTTTTCTTCCTATTAGCAAAGTAAGCTATGACCATGCCCATCATTTTCTGGAAGCTTCTAGTCATACATCATAGACATACCATGCACTTACTTTACAGTAACTTACACTGATTTACTTCCACGTGTATCTGAACTTCAAAGATGTTTTTGTTAAATTTAAGATTATCTGTATTTTCAATCTGTTAATTCCTTGGGCAAAATAGAAGGAAGCACCTGTATTTTGGGGTATTTCATGCTATATGAACCACTTGTAGATCATTCCTTCTGAAAGAGGCTCTAAAATATCCAGATGTGAGCTGAATCAAATATCTATCTCGGTAATCCTCTAACTGTGTTCATGCCCCACGTGTGGTTCATAAGGCCACAATAAATACTAATCAGTTGACCTGCAAAATCATGTTGAAAAATACTTTCTATTTTCCATTGACAATACAAAGTTCACAAAAGCTGTAAAGGGTGGTTTACTCAAAGGCATTTCAGCCCGCTGACCTATTTGTTAAAAGACAGAGGCCAAACTTGCAGTTCTGCACGTTGATCTGTTTACATATAGAAATGTGTATCTAATAACCACAGGCATTTGTAAGCTGTATATATGTATAAGGGCTGATTCCTTTTACAGTTGTGCAATGCCATTAACTCAAATGGATTTGTATAGCTTTAACTGGGGCAGAATCTGTCCTAGATAATATTATTGAAATGTTTGGAAACATCTTCACATACTGTTTATTTTTATTTTACAAAGAACAATGTGGTTCTCTGTTCCAGTTTCAAATCAAAAGTAGTAGGGTGCAACCCTACTGACATCAATGGAATCACAATTACTTACAGCAGGTCTGAATTTATCCCTGTGCATCTATATTCATTTAGATTTTCTCCCCTGGGGAGAGGAAAAGGGAACTAAAATGTGACAGATATTTACCATATTGCCTAATGCACTACTGGAAGAAGATCAGATGCCATGCTTATGAGTTTGGTATAAACGAACCTTTAAAAAAACTTAAATGTTCAACAACAAACATGTAGGGATATGCAGGAACTCTTCAGACTATTTTTCCTTCTTCAATGAAGAACTACCACTGTCAAAACCATAAAGAAGGGCATGGTGTTTGATAACCAGACACCTGCTCCTTACTGTCCTCCATGATCTACACAAAGCCTGCAGCACAGCTTACTATGAATGGAGGTTTGTATTCCAGAGTGAATAGTAATTATTTTTATGTATAGTGTGTTTTTTAAGACAACACAGTAGGTGTCTTCTTAATTTGCTCATTACTAGGTGGATGAAAATGTTCATCTCATCTGCGAATACCAATTATTCTTCATCTTAAATGAGGCAACATCAGTAAGATGAGGACTCATCTTTATGTATATTTGCTTCAGTAGCAAGTTTGTCATATATGATGCATTAATTTCAAATGCATTTCTAAAGTGAGTGCTACTTTTTTTCTACTTCTCCAAACAAGTGACTATTTCTCTGTTTAGGAAAATGCTAGGAGACCATTTATTTAGGAAAGTGAAAGAGGAATAAAACACAAAAGATAGATTGGAGATTATTTGTGATCTAATGTAATTTACAATTAAGGAAAGAGCTTTTGTGAACTATGAACTATTCAGTGCCTACTGAAGCTAGGAAAACTGGTTAAATTATTGATAACAGCTGAAGTAAATTACTTGCGCTGTTCTCCTCTATCCTGACTTCATACTCATTCTGTCATTATTATTATCTTGTATCTGTTAAAGCAAGCAAAAGTATAGTGCTGCCTCAGTGTGATGCTAGGGGATATGAGGTGACCTTAATCTTCCTGCTTAATCTCTGCTTTTAACAGCACACAATGGAAAAAAAGAGACTGGCCAGATTATGCTTATTATTTGTATTTTTATTTCAAAAATTTTGATTGTGGGAATTAAGTCACACAGATTGAGATAGGCTGAAGCCAGCTCTTCACATCTAAACAGTATTAAATTTTGAAAGAAATTACACTATGTATTTCAGAGGTATTTCATTTACACAATCTCATAACCACAACCAAAACATTTCAAAAGATAACACTTAACATTTTCATCTGACAGAAACAAACTCAGAAGGTGTTTATTTTATTTTAACCATCGTTCCAATGCAAGTGTAACTTGGATTCAGATATATTTAAAGCATTTGATTTTATGAAAAACCCTTTGTCTTTACAATATCCCCTTGTTTCCTGTGTTCTTGCATCCCACCCCAAAAATAAACAAACAAAAAACTTAAGGCTTATGAAATTTTCCATTAACACATCTTCCCAGCATGGTGTTCCACATGGCCTACTGTTATTAATTGTCTCCATGTGAGTAGACACAATCATTAAAATAACATGGTAATCATAAGGTGGCTTTTGTTGTTGTGATCCATTGAAAATTTGCATCATTGTGTTTATCAGTGTTAGGTGACTGACTAACATGTCAGAAGAATGTAGCTGAGTGGGCAAAGGTCAGACTCTTCTGTGATTATACAGAACAATAATTCTACAGCATGCAATAATTCTACAGCATTTACCAAAGAAATTTATTTTATTCAATCTTTAACATCCATCTGCTTAATTTTAAATCCAGAGGTTCTGTAAATACAGAAGTGGTTCATAATGCCTCATGCGGGGGGAAGGGAGAATACTCAACTGCATTCCACAAAAAATTCAGTATGAATTTAAGTAAATCAAATACAGTTGCACAAAGAGATGTCTACCTGTGTTGGGCTCAGTGCATTCCAACTTTTGCCGTCAGTGGTCAAGATGTTGCAGATGGAAATGGACATAAGTACAAAGATGGTAGTACCATATTACCTTAATTGCTTTCCTATGGCAGGAGTTCAATACTCACTTAAAGAGATGATTATTATTGAACAAGACACCAATCTCACTTTAATACGCAGGCCTCCCTTGAAAATCTTCCTACTCAAAATTGATCTGTCCGGATAATGCTTATGAACTCTACCAAGACCACACTGTAATCAAAAATGCAGAAAACTAATTAAGTTCAAATGAAAGGTCTGAAATATTTGAAAGAAGTAGAGAAGATTCAGCATTTTGTTCAACTGATTGATCTGTGAGTTCTTCTCCTTTCCCTCAATCGTATTGTTTTAGCTCTCACAAATTTTAAAAGGTAACAAGCTAGACCAAAAGTTATTACTCAGCATAAAGAGGCAGAAAAGAGGACAAATTAGGAATTATTATACAGGTTGTTTCAACTCTGAATTAATATGTGTCCACTAATATTTAACATCAGATCTAAAGTAAACATGAAGGCATTGAAACCTAAGAAACTGGTGACCTGTGTCATGCTAGAACTCAGTTTGTCAGTATTCTTGGCTGTGAACATGATCTTAGACTAGAAAATGACCATGTCTTTATTCAGAATTCAAATTGTAGGTTGACTATAATCTCTGATGTCCTATCTTGGGAAGACACCCACTAGAGACATGAGTGCAATAAATAAAAGGAAGGATATCAACAGGGAGATTGCAGACTGTATAAAGCCATTTGTGGTTATCCCAAGTTAGTAAGTGAATTTCAGAGAAGAATTATCTCTTCCTGACTTATATAGCTGGTAGCTTTCTTGGAAACTAGAATTTGGGTTAGGTGGAGACATCTTTTGCCTTGCATAGCAGGTCTGTCTTGTTTCTTCCTATTAGTGAGTTTGCTCTTTGGAAGGATCTAATGTTTTACAGTTGTGTCTTCAAAATGTGTTTTGAATAAAGCTCCAGCCAAGAATGCTGTGTATGTCATTTGCGGGGAAAAGCTAAAGGCTGCAGGAGCCTGCCACGGTTATGTAACTTGCTTATTTTTATATCTGTTAACTACTGCTTTTGTTAATAAAGTTTATAACAAAAGGTTTTATAGATTTATAAAAAACTAATAATTTAAAAAACACTCACATATTTTGGTGTTTTAAATGAAGTTTCAATTGTACAAATTTTGCAAATAAAAACAAAATCCCTGATGATTAACAAAATATGTGTTTATTTAAACATACAAATAAATACATTTTAAGGGGGTTTTACATAGAAAAATCTGAATTCAATATTTGTCTTGCAAGACTTAGAAATCTGAGCCATGCCTTTAGAACTCTTAATGCACAGCAAAACAAAGAGAATGGAGTTTCCAAAACTGGAAAGCTTATAGGATGACACTTGAGACAATACGAATGTTTCCCAGAAAAAACATGAAAAGGTATAAACTAAGCTAAGACAGTCTTTTTGTACCATGGCATTAATCTCATTCTATAATCTATGAAAGTATAAAGACAGATCAAAATCATGAATCTAGTCAATGTCCCACACAGTATTTGGATTGACAGAACAACGTGACTGTATGAAGAAAATATAAAGCCTCATCCACCCAAAATGAAACAAACATTTCTGTTATCACTAACTGTACAAGTTTAAATAAAATCAACAAATTTTTAGGCACCAATGAACTCATTTTCTTCTTAAAATGTGAGAACCATGACTCAAAATACCATTTCTGGAACATGTTTCTTTATCTCAACAGATTAATACACTCAGAGCGGCTCCACACCTACTCCAAAAAGGAGTACACACAGTCATGACATAAAAAATGCATGCTAAAATAAGAACAAAAGAAAACCAGTGTGCTGAAAATCCAATGTTGTCATTATCACAAGCCCACAAGATTTTCAGTATATCACTATTTAAATCAGAGACATTCAGGCTTAGATTACTGGCAGGACACTGTGCTGAAATATGAAGAAAATCTAATTTAGAGAAAATGGAGTACATCTCAGTTGCCAGAATTTTGCATATCTAGACATGACTAACTTGTCCCAATGTGTGATACTCAGTATGATACAAAAGACAGCATGTTTGCATCAGAGTTGGAACACTCTATTGTCAAGAATCTATCAATCTCTAAATTAAAAATCATGGTTATGTTTTGGAGAGTTATGGACATTTTTCCCAATGGTTGAGTTTTGAATGGCCATATAGGTACACTCAAAATATCCTGAATTCATAAATAAACTATTAACTTCTTAAATCACTTTAAATCCCAAGCAGTAATGCAGTATTCATTGTTAAAAATATCTCTGGATTCCTATGAAAGATTTACAAAATCATTTAGATGAGAAGTTACAGATTTTACTCAGTTTTGTAGTAGCTGAGTGGAAATTCTTTCTAATGTAACTTTAGACAGAACAAAAAAAAAACCAAACCTTTAAAGAAGTTTCTGTATATAGCAAACATATGATTTGCTTGACTCATTTCTATTTTAAACACTAAAGTATATATTACCCATCTCAAACAAAAGCAGACTACTCTAGAAACTGGGTTTCAGAGGCATCTTCAACCTACCAAAGATTGATCAGAAATGACCTCAATGAGCACCACCACCACCAAAGTCCCAAGTTACTTAAATAGCATTAAAACTATCACACAACTAATAATAAGTAATTAATAATAAGTATTTATTAAGTACGAGAAATCATTCTTTATTGAAGTAACTTCAACTAAAACCCATATAAATGCCCCTGCTTTTTCTCAGTTTTCGGAGATGTATTTCAGACTATGAAGGAAGGAGGAGAGGCAGGTTTGTCCCAAACCCAATGATAACCTGAGAATGAATCTTAGACAGGCAAATATATGGAATATTTCTTTTGTCTTCATAGAATCATAGAATGGTTAGGGTTGGAAAATATCTTAAGATCATCTAGTTTGTATTATCTTTCCTGGCAAACTAAACCAGTCTTGATATCCTATTAATTACCACCTTCCCTCTTCGACTCTGTACTGTTAATTCCATTCTCCCAGAATCTGCCTTTCTTCAAATCCTTTACCAAAACCCATTTCAGTTGAAACATGCAAAGATCAATCCCAATTGTGTTTTATTTACCAAGAAATGTCAACGCATTCACATGATTAGAATGAGTCATCATGTGATCAGATTATTGATACCCCCTCTAAAGTTTTTCCCATATCCCATCTGTTTAATCCTTTGTCCCATGTGATCATCATATCTGTCTAATAGCAAGTTGCTAAATCTTCAGGTCAAGTATGTTGTCCTTTTACCCATTTCTGTGCAGAGTTAAGCAGACTCATTAACAATATTCACTGAATAATGAGGCCTCCTGAGCTTATTTGCCCAGTCACTGTACTGGAATTCAGTACAACGAGCCTGAATAATAATCAATGTATATCATCATATAAACAGCACAATCAATACATAATTCTACAGCTTTGAGAATCTGGATTAACTTTAAGCTTCCTATCTAAAATCTATTGATAACTTCATCACAGTTTCAAACAATATAAATTACATAAAATGCCTTAATGACTCACTTCAAGATTTGATAGAGGATGCTGTTCTATAAGTAGCTTGCAAGAGAAAGATCTACTTTGATAAGCTTGTAATATATTTTGGATTTAACACAGAAAAGGAAAACAAAGTGAAGCCATATTAGAGGCTTTAAGTATAAAATGTACCCTGAGTTAGGGGGATGTCTTGTTCATTACCTTAAAAATAATAAGTAATGCTAGTACATAAAGAATGCTCCTAGCCAAAATCAACACAAAGAGGCTAGATATTAATGAATATGAGTGAATGGTTTTGAAATATTAAGGGAGATATTTCTGAAATGCAGAGTTTACGACCTACTTAGACAAATACTTTCTGTGTCCCTTTCTGCAAATAGTTCCTACCTAATACTCACCTATTTGTGAATGATTTTGATGGCGAATCCCTTAGGAGACAGACCATGCTAAATAAATGGTAAATAATAATTATACATGCATACAAAAACATAATAAACCTTCACTGGAGAGGATTAGATGTTTGAGGCTGCCGCTAGCCCAGCCACAGGGTAACATTTCCAGTAAAATGCCATATTTATCATGTTTTCAATCATAAAGATGATATTCATGTAATATCTTCAACCTTATCTTATTCAAGCTAAACCAGTTATCCACAGTATATGGGTTCATCCTAGGCTCCTAGGCCCAATTATCACATCATATATGTAAATCACGCCTGACTTAATACTGCAGCTGTACATCAAAAACGCAAAATATACAGTAACGTGTTCCCTTGGGATAATATGTATGAACTGGAGTTCTGCCTAATTAACCTGACATCTGAAAGGTTAAAAGGGGGGCAGTGTGATTACTCTCACTCTAACTTTAAGGGTGTTTATTCATGGTATATTGAAGTAGCTATTGTGTATAGGTGTCATTGCCCTCTACTGGATCAAATCAAAACAGCTCAGTTGTTTATCTCGAGGGGTTGATAGAATTATTTATAGAAATTTTCTTCAATTAAAAAAGAAAAAAAGTGTCAAGTTCATGTTGTTAGACAAGCAACCATATGGATTTTATTCTTGAAAAAAAGCCTAATGGATCAAGTGGACTTGCAGAAGCACAAAACCCAAGAAAAAATATAGATAGAAAAAGCCTAAAACACCATAAAATTCATTCTTTATGACTACTATTGGTATGTATAGTAGCACCTATTCCTTTTTTACAAGCTGTGCTCCTCTGCAACCAGCATTCCGGTTTGGTGGTTTTATGTTTCATCATCTGCCACTCTCTTTATGTGTCATAGAATCATGGAGTCAGAATCATAGAATCAACTAGGTTGGAAAAAACCTTTAAGATCATCAAGTCCAACTGTTACCCCAGGACTGCCAAGACCATCACTAAACCTTGTTACTGAGGGCCTCACCTACACAGTTTGTGAACACTTTCAGGGACAGTGATTCTACCAGTTCCCTGAGAAGCCTGATCCAACGCCTGATCACCCTCTCAGTGAAGAAATTTTTCCTAATATCCAATCTAAACATCCCCTGGCACAGCATGATTGTTTCAAACTACTAAATTCTTATGTCTTCTGCATAGATCTCCAGCAGATTGTCCTGTTATTTCCATTCTTGTCTCTTCAGCAGCATTTCTGATTTCCAAAGAACTAAATCAATAATTGTTGTTGTTGCTGTTTGGGCTTCAATTTGCCTTTGGATGTTTGCCCTGTGGTCTTTTGAAACAGGTTTACAGCTCTTTTTACTATGTTTATGAGTCTGTGCCCCAAAATCACCTCCTTGTCTGAGGGACACCATCTGTCATCCATTCCTTTGTCATGAAACACTTCAGAAAACTTTACAGGCAATTCCTTCATTTACAATATAGCCCCATAGGTTTAAAAATAATAAGTTTTGAGCAGAAGATAAAAACTCTCTCACCCTTGTATTTTAAAGGAAACATAAGTTATTTAAATTGTATAAATTTAATTTGTCCCTATCATAATTATAAAATTTAAAAAAAAATAATCAAAACAGAATTTGGGTCAGATGGAACAGGTATAGTCACTTCTTTCTTGTAGCCACCAATTTTCTTTAAAATTTCAAAAACAGAGAAGTCATGTATCATGTGAGTCTTTAGATCAGTTTAAGGTTACAAGAGTACTTTAGAGCTCACACATGCGATAAGTCAAGCAATAACTTAGTAGCCATTGCTTAATAAGTTTACTGCCTGATCGGCAGACAGCACTCAAAAATACATAGCATAATTCCTATTATTAATAGGATAATTGTACACTGAAAATGGTTTCTTCTGACTGTTCTCTGTATCAGTGTCTATTTGTGCTCCACATAAGAATGGTCCTGTCACAGGGTTTTCCTCATTTTTCCTCATAGGAAAAGTTTATAGACAAATGTGAAGGGCAGTCTTGTGTATACAGGTGGCCAGATCCAATATAATTCTCTGGAAATAGAATGTGTATGTTTTCACACTCAGCTGGAAAACTTCCCTGCTTTCTTCATCTGAACTTGATTTCCAGCTTCTGATTGACCTCTTCAAAACTGACTCAATGAATTTAAAGGAGGAGCTGCACTTGCATTGCTTCCACTACTTTATCTGTTGCTTTGTATGATGAAAAGGAATCTTGATATTTTCAGAAAGTGTATGAGTGACAATGAGAAAATCCTCATTACTTTTCACCCACCTCACCTTTTTTAGAAACTCTTGCAATTAATTTAGATGTGGCACTACCTTCTAAGCAGCTCTTTCCAAGTGATGACTACATAATCAACATTTAAATATTAAATATTAAAAAAAAAAATAAAACAACTCCCGATTTTTCAAGAGAAAACACCAGCATTTGACTGTCTTATTTCTCCTGATAGATATCACACTGTCAATCATTACTTTGAAAAGCAGGGGCGTAAGATTTACATTGTAAAGCTCATCCAGTATTAACACAGTTTCCAAAAAAAAAAGAGAGTTCCAACTCTGGCTCTTAACTAAATTTCCTCAAAATTCAGAAATATTGAGATCGAAAGGTTTGATTCCTGTTTATTACTAATTGAAAACAGAATGAAAATTTCCCAGTATTTCCACTGGCAAAACACACTTTATCATGAGCAGCAAAAAGAATCTCAAAGTCAGGAAGATGACACACAATAACACAAAATGAAACTGAAACAGATTAAAATTTCATTTTGGACAAACATTCAAGGTTTATGAAAATTATCAAAACTGTTCAGATCAGCAAAGCAGAAACTGATACCTCATGAGCTCAGGCCTTCTCTTTGTTTCTGCCTACTCCAGGCTCAGTATTAGGAAAAAAAATTCAAAGCAAAGATAAATCTAGAAGAAACCTAGCAATGTTACTACTAAATTAAAGCTATTCTGTCCATCCACACGATGAGATTTACAAACTTCATATTATTAAGCAAATGCATTTTCACTTACGGCTCAGAAGTCAGAAGGTAACTTATAAATAGTACAATCTACATGAAAAAGTCTGGTAAGCATAGCAGTTTGGAAGTGCCATAAATATATTCGGTTTCTCCTTTCTTTCAAAAGATTGACCTCAGGCTTGTGCCTTTTTTTTGTTACTGTGGATCCTTTCTGCGGTTCCACTGATGCCATAAGTCTAATTCAATTATATGGTCATCTTCTTCATTCAGTGGACAGGTCACATGTTGGATGGTAGCCATGCATTATTTCCAAGGTGGAAACTTTAAAATTATTTAAAAACATCAAGACAAAAAGGTGAATCAAGATCTCATACATACAAATAAGACACAAATCTACTCTTTCTTACATTTTGTGGACTATCTCAGAAGTTGTCCTGTTTATTACTTTTTTTCTCAGGTGATATACATCCCAGAGTTTATCACATAGAGATCTCTGATGGGAATATTAAGGCTGGTAGGAAAGAAGTGTGAACGGAAATATCTGTGTGGGAAAGCACCAGAAGAAACCATACTGAATGGCATTTATTTATATCCAGGCTATGACTAGTATCTGACCAGTAAAGGAGGAACATGGTATTTCCATGAGGATCTGAAGGCCTGTCCTCCAATGAAGTCCCAGCACAAATGAATTACCAGCAGGAGACTTGCACAGGGGTAGCAAGAGTGAGGACATGAGCTTACAGCCGTTTGTCTGCGCCTCTTCCTGCTTTCCCTGGGAGAAGACAAGCAGCCATAACGATACCCAAAACTGAGGAACAAAACTAATAGCTATTTTGGTTAAGTCATGGGCAAACTGAAGTGACTTCAATGAAGGGCCACCAAAATTCTCAGGGTGGTAGCACTTGCCCTGTAAAGACCTGAAGGAGCTGAGCTGCCTGGAGAAAGAATGGCTTTGGGATGGGCCTAAAAGCAGCCTATGCGGATATTACTAAGAAGATGGAACCAGACTCTTCACAGAGGTGAATAGCTGGAGGCTTAGACATTAAGCATAAACTCAAACAAAACATGATCAGGCTAGGTATAAGTAAAAGCTTTTTATCTATGAGCACAGTTGGACATTGAAGCAGGCATTGAAATATTGTAGCAACTCCACCCTAGGAGCATTTTATAGAGTCATAGAATCATAGAATAGCTAGGATTGGAAAGGACCTTAAGATCATCTAGTTCCAACCCCCCTGCCATGGGCAGGGACACCTCACACTAAACCATCTCACCCAAGACTTCGTCCAACCTGGTCTTGAACACTGCCAGGGATGGAGCATTCACAACCTCCCTGGGCAAACCATTCCAGTGCCTCACCACCCTAACAGGAAAGAATTTCTTCATTATATCCAATATAAACTTCCCCTGTTTAAGTTTTAACCCATTACCCTTTGTTCTATCACTACAGTCCCTAACAGAGTCCCTCCCCAGCATCCCTATAGGCCCCCTTCAGATACTGGAAGGCTGTCATGAGGTTTCCACGCAGCCTTCTCCCCTCCAGGCTGAACAGCCCCAACTTTCTCAGCCTATCTTCATGCGGCAGGTGCTCCAGTCCCCTTCTCTGGACTTGTTCCAACAGTTCCATGTCCTTTTTATGTTGAGGACACCAGAACTGCACACAGTACTCCAAGTGAGGTCTCACAAGAGCAGAGTAGAGGGGCAGGATCACCTCCTTCAACCTGCTGGTCATGCTCCTTTTGATGCAGCTCAGGATACGGTTGGCTTTCTGGGCTGCAAGCGCACACTGAAGCCGGCTTATGTTCATTTTCTCATCAACCAGCACCCCCAAGTCCTTCTCAGCAGGGCTGCTCTGAATCTCTTCTCTGCCCAACCTGTAGCTGTGCCTGGGATTGCTCCGACCCAGGTGTAGGACCTTGCACTTGGCATGGTTAAACTTCATGAGGTTGGCATCAGCCCACCTCATGAGCGTGTCGACGTCCCTCTGGATGGCATTCCTTCCCTCCAGCGTGTCAACAGAACCACACAGCTTGGTGTCATCGGCAAACTTGCTGAGGGCGCACTCAATCCCACTGTCCATGTCAGTGACGAAGATGTTAAACAAGACCGGTCCCAACACCAATCCCTGAGGGATGCCACTCGTTACTGGTCTCCAGCTGGACATTGAGCCATTGGCCGCAGCTCTTTGTGTGTGGCCATCCAGCCAGTTCTTTATCCACCGAGTGGTCCATCCATCAAATTGATGTCTCTCCCATTTAGAGACAAGGATGTCGTGTGGGACAGTGTTGAATGCTTTGCACAAGTCCAGGCAGATGACATCAACTGTTCTACCCCTGTCCATCAGTTCCGTAACCCCATCATAGAAGGCCACCAAATTAGTCAGGCAGGATTTCCTCTTAGTGAAGCCATGCTGGCTGTCACCAAGCACCTTGTTGATTTTCATGTGCCTTAGCATGCCTTCCAGGAGAATCTGCTCCAAGATTTTGCCAGGCACAGAGGTGAGACTGACTGGTCTGTAATTCCATGGGTCATCCATTTTCCCCTTTTTGAAAATGGGGGTTATATTTCCCTTTTTCCAGTTGTTGGGAACGTCACCTGACTGCCGTGATTTTTCAAATATAATGGACAGTGGCTTAGCAACTTCATTCTCCAGCTCCTTCAGGACCCGCGGATGGATCTCATCAGGACCCATAGACTTGTGTATGTTCAGGTTCTTAATATGGTCTCAAACCAGATCCTCTCCTACAGTGGACCCAAGGTCTTCCTTCTCACGGTCCCTGCATCTGCCTTCCAAGACTTGGGTGGTTTGGTCAGAGCCTTTGCCAGTGAAGACCAAGGCAAAGAAGTCATTCAGAACCTCAGCCTTCTCCAAATCCTGTGTAGCCAGTTCTCCTGAAAGCATCCTGAGGGGGCCTACATTCTCCCTAGTCTGTCTTTTATTTGCTAAGTACCTGTAGAATCCTTTCCTGTTATCCTTAACACCCCTAGCCAAGTTTAATTCTAACTGGGCCTTAGCTTTCCTAACCTGGTCCCTAGCTTCCCAGACAATATCCCTGTATTCTTCCCATGCCACCTGTCCTTGCTTCCACCTTTTATAAGCCTCTTTTTTCATTTGAATTTTCTTCAGCAGCTCCTTATCCATCCAGGGACGTCTCCTGGCCCTCCTGCTGCACTTCCTTCTAGTTGGGATGCAACACTTCTGAGCTTGCAGCAGGTGATCCTTGAATACCAACCAACAGTCTTGGGCCCCCTGCCCTCTAGGGCTGTATCCCATGGAACCTTACTAAGCAGGCTCCTGAAGAGGCCAAGTCTGCTCTTTTGAAGTCCAGGGCAGTGAGCTTGCTGCACGCTCTTCTCACTGTCCTGAGGATATTGAATTTGACCATCTCGTGATCGCTGCATCCAAGGCTGCCCTGGAGCATCACATTTCCAACGAGCCCTTCCCTGTTGGTGAGCACGAGGTCAAGCACGGCACCTCTCCTTGTCGGCTCCTCTTCAATCCTTATCAATTTTTTTCTGCATAAACTGCCAGAGTTTCAAGTGCTTCCAGTTAAAGAGAAGCTGCAATGTCAAAACTCCTGAGATGAAGACAACCCAAGGGACTGGCAGCAGCACAAGGCCAAACACAGGTGCTTTTATCACTCTGGCTCTGCAATGCAGTTCCTTATTACTTGCAGAAGGAAGTTGTCTTCTACACAATCGAGGAACCTCCTGGATTGCTTGTGCCGGGCCATACCGTCCTTCCAACAGGTGTCAGGGTGGTTGAAGTCCCCTGTGAGAACAAGGGCCTGCGAGCGTGAGGCTGTTCCTATCTGTCTATAGAGCATTTCATCCACAGGTTCTCCTTGATCAGGAGATCTGTAACACATGCCCACAGTAATGTCTCCCATAGCTATATTCCCTTTAACCCTGACCCACAAATCTCTGTTGACTGCTCACCTGTTACCAGACAGAGTTCCATACTCTCCAGCCTATCCCTAACATAAATAACAACTCCCCCTTCCCTTCTGCCTGGCCTGTCTTTTAAACCCTGACTGGACAGATGATCAGAAGGCTGGAGCACCTCTCCTGTGAAGACAGGCTGAGAGAGATGGGGTTGTTCAGCCTGGAGAAGAGAAGGCTTAGGGGAGACCTTAGAGCAGCCTTTCAGTACCTAAAGGGTGCCTACAAGAAAACTGGAGAGGGACTTTTTATGAGGGCATGTAGTGACAGGACAAGGGGGAATGGCTTTAAACTGGAAGAGGGTGGACTCAGATTAGGTATTAGGGAGAAGTTCTTTACTGTGAGGGTGGTGAGACACTTGCACAGGTTACTCAGAGAAGCTGTGGTAAACCCATCCCTGGCAGTGTTCAAGGCCAGGCTGGATGGGGCTTTGAGCAAACTGGTCTAGTGGAAGGTGTCCCAGTCTGTGGCAGGGGGTTGGAACTGGATAAACCATTCTGTGATTCTGTGATTTTTCTGCAACACTCTAGAAAATTTATTTTCTAAAACAAACAGGAAACTAAAAAATATCTGCATTTATTGAATGGTCCCTTTGGAGAAGAGGTGCGATCTATAGCAGTGATTTTTATCTCCAGTGTAATTTATTTTATTTCCAATTTTATTTGACTACATTAACCAAGATAATGACTTAACCAGATGAAATGGTGAAAATTAAAGCCAAGCTCTACATGTGTAATAGCTTGTTTTCCAACAGTGTGCTTTTGAAACGGATCAGTTTACTAAAATTTTTAATATTCTTTGAGAGGATAAGTGAAAGTATTGTCAGCACCTTCCATTTCTAGCTGATGTATTTGAGACTGATGAGAAATAAAGACCATTCAAATACTGGTGTCAGGAGATAGGAAATATGATGACAAGCTAGAGAACTATATTAAGTAGCTCAGGGGAAGTAAGCTGTGATAAGACAGATAACAAACATAGTTATCTGCACAACAGGTGAATTAGCCAATCAGAACATTTGAACAAGAAATAATGAGTAGAAAGTGTTTAACTACTGATGTAATATAGTGGGAAACCAATTCAGCTATGAAGCAAAATCATTTGGGTTCTAAAACCCTACAGAAACAGGGAAGATTAATAATAGGGAGAAAAAGATTCTTCATCATCAGTACCCTATGAGCCCCTTCCTGAGCTGTTTATCCCAGGCTTTACTGCCACTGCATATAAAAGGAAGGGGAAAAAAAAAAAAAAAGGACAGGGAAAAAAACCCATCCTTATCAATTTTTTTCTGCATAAACTGCCAGAGTTTCAAGTGCTTCCAGTTAAAGAGAAGCTGCAATGTCAAAACCCCTGAGATGAAGACAACCCAAGGGACTGGCAGCAGCACAAGGCCAAACACAGACAGGTGCTTTTATCACTCTGGCTCTGCAATGCAGTTCCTTATTACTTACAGAGAAGTAGGAGGGTGATTGCTTTTGCCTTTCATAAATGTGTGCCAGGATTGAAGATTTGCCCTTTAAACAGAATAGTCACTAGTTTGGGTCCTTGCCACTGTTTAGCTTGACACCAAAATAGTGTATTCACTTTTTCCTCTAATTCAGTTATGATTAAATATTGTCTGCTATAATCCAAGTTCTTCAGTAAAGTCTACAAGTGGGTAAAAGCAGTAGCCCAGTCAAGTAGTAAAACTTGAAGGTGAATTGCAAAAATGCAAGTCATGGAAGTCAAAGCTCTGAGGGGAAGTGAGAGATGAAGATTAGATGAAGAAAAACAGATGAAGTATAAAAGAACTGTTCCTTCACAAGGAAACTTAATGTTCTGTTTATTTGAAATTCTGGTTTTAAAGGACTGCTGAATGAATGATATAGAAATTTTAGAAAACTTTTGTGAGCTAAAGACTAATTTTATGCTGCATTTTCATGTGTTTAGATACTTGTAAATATGTGCAGTTGTGCATAAAAATATGTAATAATTATAATTAAATAAAATGTAATTATAAATAGAATGTCTATAAATACGTAGAGAGTAACCTCTGGGAAAGAAAGTCTATATGTGTTTTATTGTGATATAGCATACAATTTCTTGTGAAATAATTGAAAATAAGAATTTCTATCATAGAATCATATTTTACATGATAGAATTATAGAACCTTTGAAGTTGGCAAGCACCTCTGGAGAACACCCAGTCCAACACCCCTACTCAGAGCAACACAGCTGGATCAGGGCGCTCATGGACCTTGTCCAGATGGCTTCTGAACACCTCCACAATCTCTCTGGACAACCTCGTCCTGTGTTAAATGGCCTCCACAGCAAAAAGTTTTTCCTTAAGTTTAAATTTAAATTCTTGGGCTCATTACAGCTCTTCCAGATTACCTCTTGTCCCGTTACTGATCACCATTGAAAAGATCTTGGTTCCATTTTTTTCCCACCTCCGTCCCAACCAGGTGTTTATATACATTGGTAAGATCCCCTGAGCCTTCTTTTCCCAATGCTGTACAGCCCCAGCTCTCTCAGCTTCTCCTCATAGGACAGATGCTTCCAACTCTTAATCACCCTTGTGCTCGTTTGCAGCACACACATCACCTAACAGCAACACAAAGTGTAAGTTGTTTATTGTTGCATTTTGTAAGTGTTTTGGTTCAGCATAACCAAAGTTAAACCAAGGGTCCATGTTCTTAGAATCCAGCCATCTCTTCCTTAAAACATGAAAAGAGTATGGTGTTACACTGGCAGTGATCACATCTTTTCTGGGAATAAGCCAAGGTTCTTCACAGTGTAGTTTTACTTCAGTATCACAATCATATTCTGCTGTCTTCCATCATCTTCTTTCAGATAGAGACTTGACTGATTTTTAAAAGAAAATTTTACCCACATGGGCTGGCTGATGAAATTGAAGGGGTTCCTCCATCTTCAATGCAGATATAACTGGGTTTTGTTTTGATTTTTTTTTAGTTTTGAAATTTGTTAGTATTTTAATTAATAAAAAAAAAAAAGAATTCAGAGGTAAGGGGGCACCTGGGGAGAGTTACTTATACCTCTGCCATTTGTTTTGTGAATGTTCATGTCTAATGCATTCCTGTATAATGGTCTGCATTCATCAGGAGGGGTGGACTCTCCTCACCTGTGCTAAGGGATGTAGGTTCATGGGTCGTGTGTCTGGAGGCCCACTCAAGCCAACAAGGCTCCAAGAAACAGAGGTTGCAGGTGACTCATCACCGGTTCATGGATGTGACAGCAGGTACCACCACTGCCTTACTCAACTTAGTCAGTCTAGCTCTGGGCATATTCAGGACTGCAAGACTAAAATAAACACATTTTTCTTTTCTGAACTTCAAAAAAGCCTTCAGCAGGAGGTAAGAAATCACCGCAGTGAAGGTAAGGATCTGACCAACCATGACCAAGGAGCACAGTTTTAGAATCATCATAGCATTTCCACCGGAAACATTATATACCAAAGATGTCTCCACACATTACTAGAGGTTTCTTAAAAAACATCACTGAATTCAGACTCCTGAAATGTTGCTAAACAGAACTCCAGACAAATATTTTATTGAATGCTGGTTTGTATAGCCCAAATTCCATCTGCAAAATGAACATAACTGTACATTGCCTACCAGCAACTAAATACAAAATCTCTCAATAACATCTGGAACTCAGGACCAGTATGAATGCCTTTCGGAGTAGCAGTACATGGCACAAGCTACCTCCTAAGTGGAAGTGTACTTAAAGCATTCACAAAATCCTAGCCTTGGATCTAAGATTGGCTAATGCCCAAAAGAATTTCTTCAGCCACTCTCTAAAAGCTGCAACACTGACCACTTAAATCTGTACAGGGAAAATAACAAATAGACAGCCAAAACACTGCTCCCAGTCTTCTTATCCCTCCCTTCCCCAAGACTCTGAGAGACATTTCTCTGAGAAATGTCATCCATGACATAGAAATTCTTTAATTAAAGATGACAATTCAAGTGAGGCAGAATGGGATATCTCCCAGCTTGCCATTTATAATTGTGAGTAGGTCAGTCACAGTCAGAGCTGTGTGCTCTAGAATCCTGTTTTCCTTTCTAATATTTGTATTGAATTGGAGAGTGGGTTTAAAGTAATGTTTTCTGTATTAGATTTTGCCTTTCATATTAATTCCCATCAGTTGCAGTGACACTTGCATGCAAAAGCACATTTGATCAGCTACAGACTTCCTCATTGTTCAACTAAGCCAGGAAAACCCTCCTGACTGCAGCAGAAATGTTAGCAATAATCCTAGAGAAATCATGTGTTGCCAGCCCTTAATGGCTAGCTTTCTGATTAACAACCTGAGGTAAACAGAGGGCAGTTAATAACATAAACCACCGTGGTTTATAATATCAGTAATGGCATGAAACAACCCAGTTTCAGAGGACTATTGCTGGTATAAAGTAGATTCAATAACTTACACTAGGAATGTTATATATTTAAAGGAAGAAAGATGGGCTTGTATAGAGCTTCAGTTGTTCCACACCATTAACAACCCTGTTTTTCCTTCCAGAATGCAGCTCTTTTTGTTATGTTTACAATTTCACTTTTGGATCGATACAAACTTTATAGGGCAGGATTTTTTCTCTGCTTCACTCACAGCAGTAAGAAATGCCAGCACAGTCAATATACAGAATTGTCTGGCTCAGCACCAGAGGAGATAGTGCTAATCAAAGTAACAGCAGCAAAACTTGAACCGGCCCTTAGAAGGAGAAGATATTGCAGACTAATTCATTAATCTGTTAAGCCCCTGTGTCAGCAAGAAGTATTTTCTTTAGTTGAGTGTCCTTAATAGGATATATCAGTCTCTGAACCTGAGGCAGTTCAGTTTTTAAGTCCAGCAAAAAATACCAGCGCAGGGATCTCAATGTAATGAAAACATTTGTTATATATATATACACACACACACATATTTTGGGCATCATCTAAGTGATCTCTACTGCTGAATGGGTTATAATCAATTTATGTCTGTGCAATTATAAAATATGCCAATTTTTGCATGGATAACTGATCTCTAGTAAAATCAAAAAATAGCAATTACATAACAACAGTTGCCTGCTATTATTAGCCACACGCTAAATTCATGGTGCAGTCTCTCCTAATAATCGTGTACTCTGTCTCTCCATATCCATAGCAGGAGTGACGATGCCAGAAGCAGCATGCTCTCAGAAGTACACTCGGTGGTGGGATGCTCCGCAAGGTGTGAGTCAGTTAACCCATTCAGCAGTTTTATGATAAGATAGCATTATGAAGCCTCTTCAAACACTGGAGAATTCAAACGAGGTGAAAACAAACAGTTTTCTGAGGAGAAGAAACAGGCATTTTGCCTCCCAGTCCATGCAGTCCAAGCTGGAAAAGCACAGACTGCATTCTGTAAAGCCGAAGTTTTGCCTCAGTGTCACATAAAATAAATCTGATGAGAATTTAAAGGAAAAGCTGGGGTGGTTTATTATTTTATCTTTGTTCTGCTTGTAAACTCTGAAAGCCTCTAGAAAGATGGATGAAATTTTGTTCATGCTTCTAATACTAACCAAAAAACCTGTCTCTGGCTGACACCAGTGATGGAAAGTTTACACAAAAGGATTTTTTTTCAGAAAGTTTTCAATTTCCTCCCCCCCAAAAAGAAGGATTATCTATTGGAACCTGAAAAAAACCTTGCATATGGCTGAAAGAGGAGAATAACGGCTAATATTCCACACTGCCTTTAGTAACCAGAACAACATTATTTTCCAGAATTTTCTGTAGCAGAAAATGGAGAAATTACTGGGGTGGCAGCAGTGAGGATAGAGAGGTGAAACACCTTTTAGAAATAAAAGCTACCTTTGGTTGATTGGTTTGAACTTTGGGGGGGGGGGGGGGTTGGTTTTGGGTTGATTTGGGGTGGTTTTTTTTTGGTCAAGGTGTCTGCATTGAAAAATTAGGTGAAAGAAAAATGTTTTTCATTTAGGGACATTCAAAAAGAAAACTGAACATTTGGGTTTTCAATGAAAACTCTTTGTAACAAAATTTAAACAAAATGTTTCCTTTTGCACTGAATTATTCTGAAAGAGGAGTGTAATTTCTCAAGCAGCTCTACTGACAATGAAATTCTTCAGGATTTCACAACATTGCTTCCTACTGTGTTTCCTCCAACTCCACAGAAAAACAAATGCAAAGATTTGCAAAGCATTAAAATAATGGCAGGCATATGATTTATTGTACTACACATAATTTAGAGCACCATGTTTACTCCAAGCTGGTAGCACATCTGCAATGGCATTACATGACTTTTCTCAGTAAAAGAAAACAGTGGCAGGAAGCAATTATATAGAAAGGCCCACTAATATAAGACACATAGCCTTTAAAAATAGGGACCATTAGTTAGTATATAAAAGTTAAATCAAATCATGCAGATCACATTGTTTTGGGTTGGTTTTTTTTCAAATCTTGTAATGTATAAAGATTATTTGGGATACTTGGGAGACAAACAGCCGGGACATTAACAGCAGTGGCAGCTTTGCATTTTTATGCCAGATTCAGAAATGAGCTAAGTATACACCCATCCTTTCACTGCAACTTACCTGGTTAATCTGAACCTAACCAGCTCCCCTCTCCTTCATGTCTACGTGAGAACAGCTAAAAGGAAAACAAAAAGCCTCGCTCAAAAATTTGCCTTTCTGAGCTTCTTGTGGTTCCTGTTGCCAAGGAGACCTGAGTAAATTCCTCTCAAAGAATACCCTGAACTGCTTAAGTCAGCCAGGCTTCAACCTGGTATCAGGAAAGGGAACAAAGACTTGAAAACAAACAGGACAACATGGTTGTAAAGCCCATTGGGCAGAGAGAAGAAAATAAACTACAGGATAAAGCATCTGCTAGAGAAGAATATTTTTCATTTAGGTCAAATCAAGGCTTTTCAATCTCTGTCTATTGTTCCTTGTCTGGAGGAACCCATTGCTTCAGACAAATGGGAGACAGAATAGGTCTCTTGTTTCAGTTATTGAGTTGATGGTGTTACAAATCATGTGTCTTTCAAAAAAATGCCTATTAGTGTTCTCTGATCCTTTATGAAAAGGAAGCTGATTAAAATTATTAACAAAATTATCTTCCACTTTTTATTTTGAAGTGTGATCCTGGCTCAGAGAGAAACAATATCAGTAATTATCACTAGTTTAATCAGATGCCTTTTGTACAGTTTTCTCTCTTCCTCTTCCCTCCTCTCTTTCTTGTTTTCTTTTCTGCTTTTTCTGATTATAAATCTCAATGGTTTCATTAAATGTTTAGGGCAAAATTCTGGCACTCTGCAGAGCTGGCAAGAAAACAGGCATATATAAATGTTGAAAAAGCGTCTATATTACAAGCCCATGTCCTGGCCAGCCCAGACGCTGCACACTTTATATCTCTCCTTTACCCAGCATTATTCCCTAAGGGGGCCATTCATTCCAGGAGCAAGAGTTGATGCATGGGTTGGGGTACTTACAGCTTTGTGTACATGGCTTATAGACTGTGATGATCACATCTTCTGACCTTCTGGGCCCACCCTTTCTACCCTCATTGTCACTGTATGTGGGAGCGCTCCGCCACCCTGGAATGCACTTCTGTGGACCTGCTGCAGATACGCAAGACGCCACTCTTGGGCTGAGCTTTCTCTGCCTCCTCAATCTGAAGAGCAGGACAGCCAAGTGGACAAATACCTGAGGTCAGACCACTAGGGCTTGCAAGGGGCTGGAGGAAGATCTCTGACCGTCAGAGGTGTAGCCCAAGAGCTCTCATGCCAGGTTAAATCAGGTTTACACCACAGGTTTCAAAGGCACTTTTCTGACATAAGAGGAAACTAAATAAAGGCAATCCAGTCTGAAATCAACAGAAGAAACCTTGTGAACTGATGTTTTTTTCTGCCTATAAAGCATGGAGTGATCATAAGATGGAAAGCAGTCAAGGATAATTCAGCTGCTACTTGGAATAATATTTAAATTGAAAAAGTCCATAAAAATATCTTTAAAATATACATTTAATTAGGCTTCTCTCTGATTCTCTGGTACTACTACAGAGGATGGCTGAGGAGCTAGAAAAAAGGGGTAAATCCCAGTGAAATTGGGACAGATGCCATGAGAGCTGAAGAGCTGCCGAGGCTTCCCTGTGGCCTTGAAGTCACTTGCCTTGCTTATGTTGCAGTGCAAACTTGGCATTTTCCACCCTTGCTTTAATGTTATTTAAATAAATATAGAGGGTTTTTTTCCCCCTCTGTGAGTTTCTTTAAGGTTTTTTAGATAGCAGATAAGAGGTAAATGAGCAAGAATGTGAAAGAAGCTGTGTCAGGGAAGTGTGTGAGAGTTGGCAAGAAATCTTTGGCGCTATTGTGATTGACCAGCCAAGAATGTAGCAAGAGCCAAACAGCCCTCTCTGTGGATTATTTCTGCGCAGGGTATTCGTGAATTTGTGTTCATGGAATTTCTGCCTGATCCTTCCATTGGGAAGATGGGATTTGCTCTCCACATGGATTGGGAGGAAAGGTCAACAGCCCAGACCTTCAGTTCCTGGCAAAGATGTACAGTCAGAGCCATCTATGCAGCCTGTCTGATACTGGGGGGAAAGCACATTTTTTAATACATGGTAACTAATACAAAACTCCATCTGTATGAGTGAGAAAGGTACATTTTAAGCAGTCAACAGCAGGTTTTGAAGTACTGGAAGCAAATTGTACATTTTGCGTATTTTAAATATTGAGGTTGAAGTGTCTTGTCGGCAAAAATATCTATTAGGTCTTGGTTGAATGCATCTATAATTAAATATACTCATTTTTAAAACACAATTTTCTGCATGCAAAACAAAAACAAAATCATAAGGGAAAAGTTAGAGTCAAAAAGCTCTGTTTCTAGTCCCACCCAAGCAGAACCATACGATAGCTATTCTGTTGCTCTGGCTGCTGTAGCATATGAGACCTGCCAGGGTGTGTTTGATAAGAATGCTCAGAAACCATTCACAGTGATGCTAAACTCATCCTACATGCTAAGGCATATCTGGAAGCTTTCAGTTCTCTAAGCCCTGTGGGAGCTTGAAGTAACCAACAAGCTCCCATGAAATCTCCGTGTTGTGTGATTTTTAGAAAACCCTCCTGGAGAAGGGAAGGAGAAATAGTATCCAAGAAATCATTCTGATTTGAGGGAGAAAAGGGATCAGTGAGACATACAGCAGCATAAACCTTTGCTAGCTACAATCCTTCATGCCCACAGCATGGGAAGAGCAGAACTGTGCCCCACTCTCTGTCTGAATCCTCTGTTTTTAATTTTCTTTCTTTTTCAGGCAATTCTTTCATTTTTTTTAACCCTTGTCTTTTGTTTATCTGATGCCCTGAACAATCTCTCCTACCATTACAAAAATTTTCCATTTGGAAACAGACAATTTCTTCCCTAGTCTTATGAAACAGAATATTTTTATAACCAACAAACTTTGGATTGATAACCTCAAAAATTCTCATCTGCAGCCTTAAGGAGATACAAGCTGCTGAGTTCAAAATAGAAGCTACTCCTCAATGAATTTCATCGGGTGGAAATAGGGTGTGAAGTACCTGAAGCCACCCCTGATTTTCTCATGAATAACATCTGGAAGGAGAACATCTCAGTAGTTCTCTCCAGCTCTTCTCTCCAGCCCACTTATCCCTACCACCCTTTGTCATCAGCTCTTTGGCTCCCTTGGTCATAATCTTTTACTTAACAGGGTTGCACAGGGGAAGCTGGAAGCATTGCTGAGGCAGATACTCAAGCATTCCTTGTGAATGGCTCAAGGCACCTAGGGTAGCTTTCTTTTCTGTGACTTGTTTCCCCAGGAGAACTGCTCTAAATTCCATTTTAGAAGAACAGAAGGAATACCCCGAGTGCTGGAAATGTGCAGGAGCTGGTCACAGACAATGGGCTTCCTTCCTGCAAGACATGACTGGAGATGCAGTCACTTCGGGATCAAAATGTCAAACTCCCTTTGATGACATGAACTTTTCTGACATGTTTGAGGCACATGGCATTTCCACTCCCTTACACACAGAGTGAAACAGAAACCACAAGGGAGTTCTTTTTTGAAAATGGAAGAGGATAGGAATGAAAGGCAACATGAGATCCTTTTTAAATCATTGGAAGTATTCGGATGTGTCCTGGGTTCAGCAGTAGCAGTCATTTTTTCTTCTTCTTGGTAGCTGGTGTAGTGCAGTGTTTTGACTTTCAGCTCGGGAACAGAGCTGATAACAAGCGATGTTTTGGTTTGGCCAAGGACTTTGTGAGCCTCATGCTCTGCCAGGGAGGAGGGGAAGCCAGGAGGAAGCAGAGACAGGACACCTGACCCAAACTGACCAAAGAGGTATTCCATACCACAGCACGTCATGCCCAGGATGTGACTGGGAGTTAGCCGGAAGGGCTGGGGGACTGCAGGGTTGGAGGAGGTATCGGTCGGAGCTTGGTTGGGCCTGGGGGGCGAGTTATCGGTTGGCTGGTGGTGAGATGATGTATTCTCTTCCCTTGTTATTTCCTTTATCATTATTATCATTGGTGGTAGCAGTAGTGATTTGTGTTATACCTTAGTTACTAAACTGTTCTTATCTCAACCCGTGGGAGTTGCATTCTTTTCAATTCTCCTCTCCGTCCCTCCGGGAGCAGGGGGAGGGCAAGAAAGGGGGGGAAGTGAGTGAACGAATTACCTGACTGGGTTTAAACCACGACAGTTCTTTTTGGCGCCCAACGTGGGGCCCGAAGGGTTGAGATAACGACAGATCTGACTGGATTAATAGTCACTCGTCACAATGCTGATTTATTGGCTCTCAGAGTTGTTTTGCTTGATCTCGCAGCTTCAGAATGTTGTAACTTACATAGAGCCGGTATTTGCTGTGTTAGTGTTTATCAAGTATGGGGCCTGGGCTAAGGTTCTTGTCTCACTGTGCTTTATGGCAATGGCTTGTAATACGGGCGGGCTCCAGCAGCACGGCGGGACGGACGTGGCCGTGGACTTGTACCTGCCCGTCCGGCTGCTCTTCACCGGCCTGGCCCTCACCCTACTCTCCATCTTCGTGAGGCTGCGGGGAGCCGAGGGGGAGCGGCCCCGGGAGCCGGCGGCAGCCGAACTGGCCCGGGAGAGCGGCCCCGGGGACCAAGCGGCGGCGGGAGCGGGGCCGGAGGCCGCGAGGGGACGGCTGCCGGTGGAGGAGGTCGGGGCGGTCGAGGAGACGAAGGAGGTGGCTGCCGAGCAGCGGGAGAAGGCGGCGGAGGAGCCGAGCTCCGCGGAGGAGCCCAGCCCCGCGGCCGAGCCGAGCCCCGCGACGGCCGAGAGCATTCCCCGGAAGCCGCCCGCCGAGCCCCAGGAGGATGCAGGAGACCAGGCAGCATTTCCCAGCAAGGCAGAGGAGGAAGAGCTGGACTCAGGAAAAGAGAAGCTGGCGGTGGGAGAGCCGGCAAGCACAGCAGCTACACCAGCCCCAGTGACAAGTACAGCAGCATCAACTGAGAGTTCTGAAGGTTTTGAATGGCCTTTGGGTATCCTTGGGACCTGCCTGCTGATTGTGATGGGGATCAGCATGTTGGCACACACACAGGCTGTGTTCTACCCACAACCATTTTGTCTGATCTCAAAAGTTAAGCAGAGTCAGGTTTGGGTCTTGTCTGGGGTTAGACGAGGATATGGGGGGACCAAGAGGTTTTCCCCAAGGCTGGACAGCCAGGAGTGGCAGGGTGTGTGGGACAGTATGGGCAAGTATCTAGTCCACTGGGCCCCTCCAGTGCTTTGGAAGCATCGGAGATGGAAGGCAGCTGTATGGAGTCCCCAGCAACAAGCTGCAGAAACTGCTTAAGGGGACAGTGAATTATTTTAAGCCTGGTGGGCCCATGGCACTTCAGGCCATCAGAGCAGAGATGCAACACAGAGATGGACTCATGATCGAGGGGTGGACTTAGCAATGGACACTATTGCCCAGGTTATTCACGAGTGTGAACACTGCACACAGTCTCTCCTGCTCTGGAAGACTTACAAGAGATGGAGCCTGACATGGACCAGATGGACGCAGCAGCTTTATAGCTACTGGTCCATGCACTAAGTTAAGAGTGCACCGAGATAAGAGTGATGGTATATTGAAAATGTGGGATCTGAGCATGACGTGAATGGTATGGAATAAGGGGTGGATAATGTCCTGGGTTCAGCAGTAGCAGTCATTTTTTCTTCTTCTTGGTAGCTGGTGTAGTGCAGTGTTTTGACTTTCAGCTCGGGAACAGAGCTGATAACAAGCGATGTTTTGGTTTGGCCAAGGACTTTGTGAGCCTCATGCTCTGCCAGGGAGGAGGGGAAGCCAGGAGGAAGCAGAGACAGGACACCTGACCCAAACTGACCAAAGAGGTATTCCATACCACAGCACGTCATGCCCAGGATGTGACTGGGAGTTAGCCGGAAGGGCTGGGGGACTGCAGGGTTGGAGGAGGTATCGGTCGGAGCTTGGTTGGGCCTGGGGGGCGAGTTATCGGTTGGCTGGTGGTGAGATGATGTATTCTCTTCCCTTGTTATTTCCTTTATCATTATTATCATTGGTGGTAGCAGTAGTGATTTGTGTTATACCTTAGTTACTAAACTGTTCTTATCTCAACCCGTGGGAGTTGCATTCTTTTCGATTCTCCTCTCCGTCCCTCCGGGAGCAGGGGGAGGGCAAGAAAGGGGGGGAAGTGAGTGAACGAATTACCTGACTGGGTTTAAACCACGACAGGATGTCAAGGGAAAGATGCTGTAAAAGGACCAAGTAAAAGAAACATTATTATCCTAGTTAGAAAAGCTCACTTAATCCTTCTTATTACTGGTGAACCTCAAAAGCATGGTTTCTACATGCTTTTAGTATAACAGTTGCTTAAAACTTGTTTAAAGCTTAAACCCACAAGTCTTTTGGGAAACATATTCCTGGACATGTATAGCCTGGAGCAGAGAGTGGAGGTGGCATGGAGCAGGGTGGGCAGTGGCAGGTTTCCTAACCTCCCCAGCAAGTTCTCGAAGGAGTATGTCTGAAGCAGTATCTGACATCAGCGCATCCCCAGTGTCCGCAGTTTTAATATGCTGTTTATATACATTTATTACTCCAGCTGGAAGTCGGAAGCACTGTTATTTAAGTGCTGTTTGTCTTCCTTTTTCTTTATTACTGCAATCAGTAAGATTGATCTTAATTGTGAAAAGTTCAATGATAGTTCACAAAGGAGCACCTACAGTATTGATGGCCTCTTGAAAAGGCTACCGGGATATTGTTTTAAAAATGAGAGCACTGTAGGTTTTGTTTCATTTTACTTACTAAGTTCTATTTCCATGCATGTCTTTAAGGGTTACCTTCTTAGTGAAAACAGCTGTGCATGTCTCTGATAAACTAATGCTGTACTGAAGTTCCAAGTGTATTTTCTTTGGACCCTGCAACGTATTATGATCCAACACCTTATAACAATGGTAATTTTTAACAGTACATGACAACATGAAATAAAACTGGTACTTTTTAAGTTTACAACTCTATGATTACAGATTTGTGTAGGATTTTAATGTACCTTAATGCAGAAAAAAAAACATGCTCAAGGTATTAAACACAACAGCAAATGAGGCAAAGGTCTTTCCAGATATGTCTCCATTTTAATTTGCTCCTAAAAATACAAATTTCACAGTGTTTAGAAATTAGTATTTATTTCAGTCATATTTTATATGTCCTATACACAGTGAACTAAGGAAAATATGTCAAAGATATCAACCTTACAATGACTGGATTCAGGCCATTGGATTGAATGCCCTGTCCTCGTCTCAGAAATGAACTGTTTTACCAGTAAAGGCTAAAATTAGCAGAATTCCATGGTGCAGATCAAGGAGCTATATTTGTGCATATTTTCCCATATCTTTCCATCTTTACAGAAAACACCAAAAGCAAATTTTAGTAGCCACATGTGGTCAAGATCTGAGGTCCTGCAGCAAAAGATGACCCATTAGCAAGCACCATAAATAGCTCTTTAGGGCAGATTGTTCTTGTGATGGCAACAGAGACCCTGGGAAGGCAGGAAACCCAGATTCTGGCTCCTTTTCCAGTCACTGCCTTGCTCTGTGGTGGAGAGCTACCTAGCCTGTCCTGTCTGTTGAAATACTAATGTCTTTAAGTAGTCTGGAGGCTCTCCTCTTTGTCCAGCCTTATGGCAGCCCTTCTTAGCTTTTGTGTGCAAGAGAATTTCACTTCTGTTTATGATGGTGCAGGCCTCAACATCTTCTGTTGCATGTTTTGAATGTAGAAAACATTTTAATTATTAACTAGGATAGTGATTCCTTCGTAATTTGAATTTTGAAAAGCACTTACTTTTTATGTCTTACTTGGGACATCAGTATGAAAAAAAAATGCAAATTAGCAACTTATTAGTACATTTGTTGTTTGTTCTTTATACGATAATGTGAGTAAATCATCTCATTCGGCTCAGGGCTTTAATTTTGCTCTCTGTATTTGTCGGTCATTTTATGTTTGACTGAAACCAGCTACAGAAGAAAAAGCGGTATTGTGAATTTAGGAGGATCCAAGACCATTTTGAGTTATATACACCTTTTTGGAAAATAATTTCTGTATTATTAAAGATAAAGACTGTGTATTTACACAGTTTTCACTCTCTTGTTTGAGGAATGTATACCCTTTTTACATGATGTCACAATCTCTGTTGCTGACACTTGAATAATTAATGTACAAATCCAAAAGTGTAGGATACTTTGTAGGGCACAACATAATTCTGTGTCATTCATTATGGAGTTTTCTGGTCACACGTGTTGGAAGCAAGGATGCACATAACTTTCATGGCAAGTGAATACTGAGCCCAAATATTAACAGAGTAAATTGCTCATGAGCAGATATTCTATTTACTATGATTGAACACTAACGCAACGGCTTGGTGCTCTTGTTTCCTGTTGAAATATAACTGAATATTCAAAGTACATTTTCTGACATTTCAGGGCTGCAAATCAAAAGAAAATTACTGCAAAACACAGTGCTGTCCACTTGAAGCTCTCAGGAATTCTGGCATCAAAATAAGAGGTATACACCTCTCACTGCTGGACTGCTTAACAACACAGATTACAAATGCAATACAGCAGAAGGGGTTTCCACCATTCTTCCAATAACAAAAAAGTCTGCATACTGCATCATACTAGTAAGAAACATGAAGGGTCTTCTAGAATGGGTGTAAGACACAGTAGGTAAAATGGAAATGCACTTTTCCTCAGGAGGTCTACCTGATTTGAGAGACAACCATGCCTATGATATCTATAGTCAAAACAGCCAAACATGAGAGATATATTTTCTCAGCAGGGAAACTGCACACAAGGGCGTAATGTGCAGCAGTTTATATACATAAATCATATCCCAAACTGTATATCCAGGGTCTGCTCATGCAAGAAAGTCCCAGTGGGCATCAGAAAGTTGGGCAGCCTTCTGCCTCTGATGGCATAGGAAGTGAGAGGAGAAAGGGTGAGAGGAAAAGGGTAAAAAGCAAAGATTCCTAATTCTTCTCATCCCAGCTTTCCCCCTTCTGTCCCCAGAATAGCATATTTGTGACAGCAACTTGGGCTGCTGGGAAGAAATGCCTTATGTGGATGCCCGGGGGTTCCACTGAGCATTGAGCTTTGCAGGCAGCAGCCCCAGGCTGCTGGCTCAGAGCTCTGCCTAATGAAGGTCAACATCTAACTCGAGCCCTTTTTCAGTTTCACTTAGCCTACCATACCTGTTTTATCACAGGGCAGTATCACTAGTGCCATGGCAAGTATGTTTTGGTATCTATAGTAGACGCTACCGTATGTTTTCCCAGTAACAGGCAAGTAGGGACAAAGGTTCATCAGTGAGTAATGAATCAAATGCTAAGGTGGAGACAAGATTTAATTGTTTAAACGTAGTCATTGCAGGCATGTATGAGCCTTCCCTTTGAAATGTACTGAGCTACAGACGATGGGCAAGAAAATTTTGGATTTTTTCAATTTAAAGCTTGATCATATCAGCTGCTCCCAGTCTGAGCAGTTACAGGTTCTTTATTTTACTAATTATAAGAGTAATTATGCCATTAGTTCTCAGAAAGTAATTTTAATAATTAGGTCAAACACAAAACGACTCCAATCTCATGACATACTAATTTAAATTGTTTGGGTATTGTAATTTAGTAGGAGGAGTCAGAATTGGAGTCATTTTGGGGATTGTAGGAAGGAAAATACAGCTGGATAAATAACAGAAGATGAATTCTCTGTCAGAGACGTTAGTTAAGTTGTTTCTTGAATGTTAAGTGAATAACATTAAAGCTATTTGATAGTGATGACAGATAAAATTATCATGTATTGGAAAATGTATTAAAAATTTGATTCAGAGGCCATAATTTTGAATGAGTATACCAACCCTCTTTCTCTATTACTGTAGTAGTGGAAGAAAACATTTTCAATTCAGCCATCTAATTTTCTTGAGAAATGAATCCATTCATATCTCTGCATGATAAATGCTATTCTTGAATACAGTTTCTAATCTCAGTTGCAATCTCATAAATCTTGAACAGAATTTACAGACATCAGTGGACTTAGGCCACCAAAGCCAATTACCTTGATGTAAAATCCATGTATATAAGATATTTGGGACAAAAGGAGAAAGAAAAGGGAGAGACTGTTCAGCCCAGGACAGGAAATTAAAGCAATGTCAAAATCACTCCAGACCTGGCTTCTAGCAGTCTGCCTTTATCAATACCTCTATCCATCCATCCTTTCATCCATCCATCCATCCATCCACCCATCCTCATTCAGATTTTTTTCTTAAAGATTTCAGTCCAGTGTATTTTTATGAGACTTCTTGAACAACAGATTATTTTTCAGTGAAAGTAAGTATGAGTGAGTGAGGTGCTTGATACTACACAGCCCTGGACTGTTTTTACTAGAAATGAGGAGCATTCCTGCAAAAAGTCCAAGAAGGAAGCAAAGTTATGTTCAGCCAACCATACCTAACATGACCTGAAAGCCATCTGGTCTTGTGCCTTTGGCAGGGTAAATAGTTCACTTCCCACCAAATTCCTTATAAAACAATCAATAACACATCAAACCTTTCTGATAATTATGAAACAAAAAGCCTGGTTTGATACCTCTCTACCCTGTCAAATTATTCAGAATGCTCGTCTCTGAACTCCTTAAAAGACAGGAAATAGCCACATAGAGACCATATGTCAAAATTCTTAAAGTCAGTATCCCACTGGCTGAATCTAAGAAAAATGGAATACAACAGCTATCTCCTCTGAAGCTTTGCTGACATTCAAAATTTTCTTGATTCATTTACCCTTACTAAGGGTGCAGTGGAATGACAAAGGAGATGTACAGGCTCTTTGCTTCTTCAAATGCAAGGAATAGAAAAGACAAAACTTTGAAAATCCATTTTGTGAAATGTTTTTGCATTATTTTATTCAAGCAATAAACATTGTGGTATAAAAATAATCTTTACATGGAAAACATATTCTTCCCAGCCCACAATACCCTCTCAATTTGACATTCTAAGTTAAAAATGAATGGGACTTGCGGCTTGGTCAAAGAACATATAATTTTACTGACATAACAGAAGGTTGCTGACAAGTTTCATTACAACTATGATTGTCTTTAAAAAGTGAACATATCAGTGAACAGGGTAATTTTAGAAATTAGAAGAAACAGTCCTGTGGAATCATGAGAAATTTCTGCATTTCTAATTTATTATAAAACAAATAACTTTACTCATTGGATTAATCACTACGAGACTATTCAGAGCTTGGTTAGTATTTTCTGAAAATTTAAGTCTTTAAAATTTGTTAGAAAATATTAAAAATAAATGTTACTCCTGGATCAGATCAAAAGCTTTCAAATTCTCATCAATATTGGGGTTTTTTGATGGACATTTTTTCAAAAATATTTGTATTTCAAGAAAGTCTTTGAGTGATTAGTGAGAGAAGTTTGTACACTTATCTCAGCAAAAATGTTCCTGGAAACAGTTTCTCTACTGCCTGTACAAAGTACTGAATTTTAAACTAACACTGATGAGACAACTGTGGTTGGAATTTTTTTTGATTTTTGCTGTCTAGAAGGAATGTTAGCAGTGGTGAAATTTTAAGCATGTCTACACATAACAGTTATGCCATTTGCAAATCATATGCAAAAGAAATCCATTTGCATGCAGTATGGAACATGAGATTTAGACCAACTATGAATCCCACAAAAATCTTATGTCACATTCCACAAAAATAAAGATGTTTAACCACTGCTTTAATTGCATTAATTGCTTATGTTCATAAAATCAGTGGCCATATTTTCAAAACCTGGTGAAAGGATCCTTCTAACTGGGTCAGTATATCTCCTATAAAATAGTTTTGCAGACTTGTTCCCATAACTACCTCAAAGGCTGTTTTACTTTTGGAACAAGTGTTATGGTCTTTATACAGCAGAATCCAGATTTGTTGTATATAGTACAAGGGTACAGAAAAAGGACCTTATCTCCCATTCCATAGAGTGGAAATCTCCCAGGTGAAAGCAGGTAGAGTGGACATCATGGCAATTTTAATTTCCACTTAAGGGTTTTATAAGTATTTTCTGAAGTAATTCTTTTTTGTTTCCTCAAAGTGAGTACCTCACTTCTTGGACAATGTTGATTACACTTGTGCAGTATTTGTTTCTCTCTCATTCCTCAAAGAAGAAAAGAAAGTTTGCCATCATAATTTCATAACATTGAAGGCTTCTCTTTTTGTCTCTTTCATCTGCTGCAAGTAGCACTGTATCAGCAACTAAATTCTAGCCTGAATCCATCTTCTGTCTTCTTCTGGAGTCCTATTTGCAGAGATTATGTTGATGACCAAGATCTGAACATTCTGAGATTTCACATGCATTGTGGAATAAGCTAACTTTATTTTAATTTAACTTCAAAATGTTCCCATAGTTGAAGCTAAATCAACATGGATTCGAGACTTCAGACTGGCAGCAGGCAGCAGCAGGAAAAAATTGGAGAAACAGGGATTTCTATTAACTTTAGAGATCATTTAGTCATGAAACCCTTTACCACAAAGTGTATAAGGAACCAATCAATTATAATCAAGCAGTTCAGAGGTCTTCCTAAAAGAATCTGGAATTGGAATAGAAAAAGATATTTAAAACCCTCAAGTGTATTTTGGATAGAGGTAGAAGGCATAGAAGTTATTTTGCTTTTTCTTTTGCAATAAATAGCTACTGAATTTTGCAAATATATTTGTGTCAGACCTTTTCCACAGATTGTCATACCTACCTTGCAAGACTTAGGGCAAATCCCTAAAGTGAGGGCTGTGAGGGACTAACATTGGCAGGAGCATCATGCACCTTCCAAGATGCCCTTCCAGTTCTGCTGGTCACAAATTCCTTACTGACAGCAACTGATGGTGGAGATCTCAAGAGGTTACTGTACCCAGCTCTCCCTTACATCCTAATTTAGTTTGAGTTGCCCTCACCTATTAACCACAGCTCCTGAAGTTTCCATCATCACATCTTTCTCTCATGTCTTCTAGCTTCTGGGTCAGCATTTAAACCAGTGCCTGTTTAATAAGTTTTGGCATTCTTCTCGGTGGTCAATGCTGGTGACATATGCAGGCAGTGTATCCTGAGGCATGCCCTTTCCAGCTGCATCAGTTCTCACTTTCCATCACTCCCTCTTGTCTTTCTTCTCTGATGGTTCTTGGTTCCAGCAGTATGGAAGAAGAATCACAACTGACTCAGTTTCAGGTCCCATATACTTTCATTCATTTCATTTCATTCCATTCCCTTCACAATGCAAAAAGTACTTTAGTACTCTTATAATATTTATCATTGATTTTCTGTGACATCCATGCACTCACTTAACAACTAAAATGTAACTAGAGAAAGGCATAATTCTCTGCCACAAGGAGCTCATGATCTAACCTTGCAAACAGTGTGATGAAACACTGGCCTGTATCAGCAATAGTGAGGCAGGAGGGCCAGGACAGTGATCATCCCCCTGTTCCCAGCACTGATGAGGCTGCACCTCGAATCCTGTGTTCAGTTCTGGGCCCCTCACTATAAGAAAGATATTGAGGTGCCGGAGCAGGGCCAGAGAAGGGTAATGGAGCTGGTGAAGGGCTGGAGCACAAGTGTGATGGGGAACGGCTGAGGGACCTGGGGGGGTTTAGTCTGGAGAAGAGAAGGCTCAGGGGGACCTTATCGCTCTCTACAACTGCCTGAAAGGAGGATGGAGTGAGGTGGGGGTTGGTCTCTTCTCCCAAGTAACAAGTGGAAGAACAAGAGGTGATGGCCTCAAGCTGCACCAGGGGAGGTTTAGATTGAATGTTAACAAAAATTTCTTCACCAAGAGGGTGCTCAGGCATTGGAACAGGCTGTCCAGGGAAGAGGTGGAATCACCATCCCTGGAAGTGTTCAAAACCTGTGTAGGTGAGGTCCTCAGTGACCTGGTTTAACAGTGGTCTTGGCAGTCCTGGGGTAATGGTTAGACTTCAAGATCTTAAAGATCTTTTCCAATCTGATTGATTCTGTGATCTATGAAGGTAGTAATGGCCCAGAGAAAAAGCAGAAGAGACATCAACAAAATTAATCATTACACACTGTGAGCATATTCATATCCCAGAAGGATAGAACAGTATATGCTGTTTTTTAAATTTTGGAAACTAAAGGTTCTGGTAGATACTTTCTTGTAGGGTTTCATGGAAGCTTATTTCTTAGTTAGGACCTAGATATCCCAGGATCAATAGAGTGAAGGACATGCAAACCCTTAGAAGCTCCAACATGATGAAAATGTGCTTCTCAGAAGATGTTCTAGTAGTATTCTCGCTATTGTAGCTCTATTTCTCATATTCTGTCCTGGTACAAAAGAGAACAAAGTTTACTCTTTTAAATGCGGGTATTGTTATACAAAGGTCCAGAGCAATGTTGCATGAACTGCTTATGCATGCTTTCTGCCAGGCAGTTTCACAGAACCTGGCAATAGTACAGCAATGACTTGAATCTATTTCTTTGGGAATGAATTCATTAGTGCTCATTCGCATCATATTTCGAGCAATGGAGGAAGGGTTTTGCAAATTTTTAAAAGTACTTAAGAAGTGCCTCAAGTCAGCATAAGAAAAATATGAAAAGTTAATTCCTAGGCTCTCCTATATTCTGATCTACAAGAACATTAGGACAAATTAAAAACTAAAAGCATTTTGTAGCTTAAACAGAGATAATCTCAGCAATGAATTTGGTTTTACTGTGCCAAACTGTTATTTGGATTTTGGGATAAAGTTTTCTTTTCCTTAACTAATTATCCTTTAGAAAAACTGAACATTTTCCATTACTCTGCACTGCTCATGATATGCTAAAATACTGGTTCACCTCAACATCTTGCCTAGCTATGTGGAATTTTTTCCTCCAGACAGATGAAATGGAGATAATTCTATCCCTCCATTTTGTTGTTATCAGTCACTGCATCTTATTTAGGAATATAAATCCAAGTTGCTATGGATCCTCATTCTTTATTTGCAGCTTTACTGCAGGTCATATAGAGCTCTTCAAAGCACAATCTCTAAGTTCTGCACTTTACAGAAAGCTAAAAAATCACTCTGTCTTTCTAAAAATACAGGCAAGGCTTTCTATTATGAAAAAATAATGCATCTGACTGCTGGCTCTGTGACTGATGCACCATACCACATCCTATATCACATGATGTATCACATACATATTAAGTGCAATTCTTTAGCTCATTCTCTTTCACATAATAGGATTCAATAGAGGACATTTCAGAGTAGAGGGGATGTCATCTGAATGGATGGCTTCCTGAGAAATTCACAGCAAGACCTCTATAGCAGCAGGATTTTGATGATAAAGGCAAAGTTTCTTCAAGATGGGCCATATTTAAGGGCCAACGATATTTACAGCACAACTGCAATTGAATTAGACTATCAAAGAAAACAGCAGAATCACAAAGATAATCACAGCAACTTCTATTCTAGAATCCACTTAATTTATCCTGTTTATTCTGACATTCTCTTCTGCATTGGTCTTTATTGCGACTTCAGCACCATAGCGTCTGCCAGTCTCAATGGCAGTGTTGAAGAAGAGGTGGAAGTGCCATAAAGACTAATGTATGGAACTCTATTTGTTTACTACTACTAAGAAAAAGTGAAGGTAGTTCTTTTCAAGGTGAGCCAGCTGAAAAACACTGGAATTAAGTCTATTACAGAGCTCCCCCTAATGGTGTTTCTATAAATATAGTCATATACCAATGGAGGTTCCCAGATTCTGCTCTTCCTATTTCTGCAGTAACAAAGACTATATAGACCAGCTCTGTTTGTAAATGCCTCTCACTGCATTACCCCCTTAAAACATCTTATGTATACTACAAAGCAAGGCCCATATTTTTGTCTTTAGTCTTCAGAGATCATTCTCATTCCTGAAGATAAATAGGACAGTTCTAGCGTTGGTACTGAACCATGGCATTGTTGAAGGCCTCACAGAGAGGAGACAACAGAATCAATATTAAGAGCATTTGTTGGGTTGTTGTTGTTGTTGCATTTTCTCTCACTAATCACTTTGCCATGGAGAATAAACTAGCTCATTAGTTTTGAATCCCTGAGCTTGGCAATGCTGTTAACACGTAACAGAATTTGTATCTGATGATCCTCCAAAATAAACTGACTGTATGTGAAGTGACAGGGGAACTTGGTCATCAGATGCAGATCCTCCACTGCAGGCTAAAAATATTTCCAAGTACTGAAAAATCATGAGTTGGATCCCCTAAAATCACAAAATCCTCTTTAAAATCATGACTGTTACATAAACAAGCACTTCTTGGGTTTGACTGCTTTTTTCATTGTCTAGTGGTCCTTGGAGCCTTCAGGCTACATATGAGTGATACTTTTCATTTACAGATTTTTCCCACAATATATGGCCTCAAAGCATTTTTCTTTAATATATGAACACTGACATTTTAACAAAAATCATATGATCCCTCAAAATAGGTCTTAATGAAGTCACCAAGACCCCTGAAATAAAATCTAGCTAGGGAGTATTACATGGTCTGAGCATGGGGCTACTAAATAAAAACTCCTAACTATAATCCTGGCTGAGACAAAAATCTTTACCTCAGTTCCCAGACAAAAAATCTTTGTCTCTAGTTCAAGTCCTGTATCCGCACAACAGGATTAAAAGCACGTTATCCCAGGGCTTAACGCATATAGTGATTTTAGCATTTACCTTACTTAAATATCTTGAATGCAAAAAGACTTTCTATATTCTATATACTATTCCTCTAACAAAAAATAATTGTAGCATACATTCAGGTTTTTAATTTTCCTAACCAACACACCTAGGAACAGTTTCTTTGCATACAGCTGGGACTGTGGAAAATAGCAGTCAGGGGGCATCAAACCCAGCGACAGTGGGATGCCTGCACCCTGTTTTGTAGACACCCTGACCAGTCATGTTCCCAGGGCTGGCTGTCTGGCATGGCACATCTATGCCTGTCAGTGCTAGTGGAATATTCCATTATACATTAAACAATGTTTTCCAAAACAGATGAGTTATTTCTTACTGAAAACAACAACAACAGCCCAATCCCCTGGAAAAAAAAAATTAAGTCATTTGTGTTACTCAAACAGTAGGACATAGACTATCAATGCAGTTTCATTCACACTTCTGCTGCCAGGGCCACACCTAATGACATCCTGAGGCGACTTTGTACCCTAAGATGGTCACATCAGCCTAGACACTAATTTAGCACAACGAGCTAAGGTGATTAACTTCAAATGACTCTCTAAAATAATGTGGTGAAATACTTCTGAGCCTGTGTCAGAAAAACAGGCTAGCCAACAAACATTGGCTATCACAGTCTGCATTTAGATTGCTCCCTTCAGCCAAAGCACGTTATAAATAGCAGGTTTTTGCTTCACCCTTGACAGGCAGATAAAGCATCTTTTAAGAAGCTCCACAGGAAGTGAAGTCAACCATCTGAATTTCCTATTAAGAACCCAAGCGAGTGGTTCAAGGTCCAGAGGTTCTCTTACCCACATTTCCCCAAATAACCAAGCACTGCAATATTATTTCAGTTTAAGCAGACTTAGGAGCTGCAGTCACAGTGACTTTCACAAGGTCATTAGCAAATGACTCCTTTAGTCTGCTAATGCCCCAATTTCATGCCCTAACCACTAACTCCTATAGGAAATGTATTACTCGTTATCATAGAAGTCAAGTACATGATTCACACATTCTGGAAGGTTTTATTTTATTCCTGAACAACATAACTTTCATTTTTCAGATTTTCTGATGTAAATCAATATAAATCACTCTGTAGAGCCAGGGACACATTTTAGGGGGGGCAACTTCCCCTTTATTTTGACTTGCACTTCTCCCAGGGGCATATCTGAAGGAAGTTATTGTACACATGGTGGATGTGGGATTTAATAAATAGGAAAGACATGAAATTTAAGTGATTTTTGGCAGCTATCCCTTTGTAAATGTTAGCTTTTTTCCTGCAAAGGGTGTGTAACCCTTAGTGAATCAGCCTTTTAGTGTTTTATTTGGTAACAGACTTAATAGTATGTTGTACAGTGTCTAAAGGCTTAAGATTAAAATGATATGCATCCGGTAAAAGGACTGAGCTAATCCCCACCAGCTGGAATACAGTGCTGAGGGGCCCTCCTTTCTGAATGGATTTTGCATTGGAATTAAGATCTCTTCTTAAAACAAACGAAAGAAAGTTTGCAGAAGTGAAGACATACAGTAGTACAGCAAAATGAAGTTGCAGCAATAAAGCTACAGAAACCCTTCTTTTGACTGGCTCCAATCCTCCAGACTAGTTCAGACAGAGCACCAGTCCCTGCTTGCTGCAGCGCTGGGGCAGACAACCCTCCTTCTGCTGTGTGCAGGCATCAGTCTAAGAAAAAGCCATCTTCCCGATTTGGAAGACGTATTACTTTTGGATTCAAATGCTTCCAAAAATATACGAGATGTAGAAAACACTCCTTATTTGCCAGAAACACATTGGAGTTTTGCTTACATTACATTCTTTCCTTGTATATGTTTGAAAAAAAGAAAAAGAGAGAAAAGAAAAGAAAAAAAATAAAAAGAGACCATAATATACTGAAGTAAAAACTTTCATCACAATGATAAGATATAACTTTGGGTAAAGAGACTGGGAGACAGCTCAGTCAGTACTGTCTTGAAATCTTCTTTTACACCTCTTTCCAAAGTATAAATATGGACCTCATCCAGTTTTCCCAATCTAACGACTTTGGCTGGGGGAGGTTGGTATGGAAGTCATTTCCCTTTTAGGTGCAGTAGCTGCTTTCCACAGACTCAACAAAGACGTGAAATATCATTAACATCTGATTCTGAAAGGCTGACAACCACTTCTTTGTTTTACACAGCCATCCAGGGAAAGCTGCTGTATATTACCATATCGCTACCAAAATTATACCTATTAAGCTCTGATAGGAGCTCTGGAATATTTCTCAACATTTGTTCTGGGATACAGTGATTGAATATGCCTATTGTTTTCACAATAGGCATTTCATTATTTAAATGGATATTATTATGCGTAAACATTACTTCAGTTAAGAGTGAGTACTGCTGGGCCAGACTCCTAAGCCTGGATAACCTGTGTGGGACATGGTTCCAAGGACAAGAGCTAAAAAATTTCGAAATTAAAAGCCAGAAAGAGGTGAGATAGTTTTTCTGATGCATGCTGAATCATACCAGATAATAGTCTTCTCGTTCTTTAAATGAGCTCGAAGGCTCTGCAGGCCTAAGCAACGGTTCACTGCTCCATGATGGAAGGAAGCAAGTTGAAAGTCTTGCCTAGGGGATTTCTCAGCTCCAGAACTCATTGGAAGAGAAATAGGGAAAGGCTACTTTTAATGTGTGCTTATTTTTGAAAAACAATCAAAGCATTCCTCTAAGTTATTTTAGAAGGTACAAAAATGCATCTTTGTTTTTCTCTAATTCTTTCTAACAACCTATCAGGATCACACTATTAATGTTAGAATCTTCTATCAGAAATTAAAGTTTTTGGTCATATGCAAGATAGAAGAAGTATTATTATTATATTTTTTCCTTCCTTTTTTTTTTATTTACTGTATAAACAAAATAAAGTTTTCAAGTAATAGAATCAATTACTTGCAGTACTGAGCAAATCAGTGCAAAAGCTGATTATTTTTTAAGTATAAATGAGTGAAATAAACCTAACACTATAACTGAAATACTTTACTTGAAGAAAATACTTACATCTGCAGATCCGAACTGATCCAGTTTTAATCTCTCTCAGGTTCTGAAGGCTTGTAACAAGTATAAATAAAACCTTCCCAGTTCCTCTGTCAGGGCAGGCAGTTAAGCACTCTTATCACCCCTGTTTTGCAGAGAAGCTGGTCCGAAAGCAAGGAAATTCTTTGGTGCAAGGTCAAAAAGAGCACTTGTGCCAGATCTGGGAACAGAACTGTTATCTGCTGCCTTCTAGGCATTTGTTTTAACCACATCCTTCCTTCCAATACACTGCAACTTCTTTTCACCCGCAAACTGGAACATTCCTTTGCTGCTTATTATTCCCTATAAGGCACCTGAAATCTAAACTGTGAAAAAGAATCCAAACCCTCACACATGGCATTTTTGCCCCTTTTTCATTCATTTTCCTTGAATATGCTGGTGGAAAAGTTTCCTGGAAGTTCAGAGGAATGATATAGACTGAATTGCAGCACAAAGATGCCTACCTCTAATATCACCAAGTGGCACGTTCTTATAAGAATACAAGCAAATATCCGTATTATTGTTATGATTTCTATTTAAACTTCAACCCTTGGTGGTATTTGCAGGAAAGGCAATAAAAACTGGCAAAGACTTGGCTTTTACAATGTTATGTGCTCATGCTAGCTGTAGCCCTGGAAGAGATATTCGCCCCTTTGCAGTTAGCTTCCCCTCTCCCAGAACTGCTGTGTATATGTAAATAAGATAAATTGCATTTGGAATGTAATGCTCTGGCTCCGCTTTTTTTCTCCGTTTATGGGAAGGTGTCCTTCAAAGGGCTGGTTTTCCCTTGGAAGGGAGGTAACCCTGCTGTCAGAGAGTGTTAGAAGATGTTACTTTAAATTCATATTCATGCTGCCCTCACCAGAAATGTAATTCCAAGATCAAACATATGTATTTGATCATTTTTTGCATATTTCAATGAAAATATATCTAAGGCTGCATTTTGAACTTTCCGTTAATTTGCCTTAATGAACTGTCCCCACTTATTTTGATAGATATGTTTATGACTTTCTCAATCATGGGGGGGCTGTGGGGGGGGAAGTAAGAGCAAAACATGCTTTTCATACCTTCACTCCATACCTGGTTTCACTCACCTCACCAAACAGACCATTTACAATCATTTTATTAGACTCCTTGCTGCCATTATACTCTGAAAGCCTTTCCAGTGTCTGTCTTTTCCTGGTGTCAGGCAACTGGCTGCAACTCTTCCAAAGTCTCAGGAATTGCTGCTAGTAATTCAGTCACTAAAATTTTCAGACATTGTATTAGGCTGCAGTAAAGTGTGCACACATGCAGTGTCATTGGGGGGTTCTGCCTGCTTTTTATTTACTGCATTAAATTAATAGCTAATTTAATAGGGATTTTAATGCAGGGAATTTTCATGTGGAGTTTATCACTTGTGCTACGAATCACAATGTTGTTTACCTGTGAATATGGCGATTCTCACCCAGTTAGGTAGCACAAGATCTGAAGTACAGCTCTGGTTTTTGAGGAGTTTCTCTGCTTAATTTCAAAAATCTCATGGAAAATTACTGCATTTTGTGCTAGATTTGAAGCAAAACCTACCTGAATTGTACAGTTTATTCTAATATTGTGTTTCACTGATGATAAAAGCAGATAGCACTGCTGCTGATAACAGACCTTCTTTCAGGACTTCTACCCTTAACTGCATGGATAGTGTGAAGCAATATCTGATTGTAGAAATAATAAATGTTTTCCCATTATTTTTAGATCTCTTATTTTATTTGACTTAGTAATTTGGCCTGTTAATATTTAAAAAATAAAATAGTGTTTAAGTCTTTTTTAAAGCTTCTGCCATTTGTACGTTATTCAATTCGAGTCTCTGAAAAGTCTATTTAAATTCCATTAAAGTTTAGCCTATCTCATTAGTTTAAATTCTTCTTCTCCATTTGTCTCAAACACCCCTGGAGTTTTAACGTTTTTCTGACATGTGTTTTTCTTTATGAGGTCTTTCCAGGGCACAGCTGGTGGTACCTGAGCACAGAAGAACAATATGGGAGAGAGGATTGACATGACCAGACAAGCAAAGCACCTACCGAGGAGTTCAACACCTAAATACTTTTGCAGGTGCTAGTGCAAATTTAAACTAGACAGCAGCAGTTTGTTTAAAGTATAATGCAAATAGTTCCCATAAATATTAAAGACATTTTTAGGCTCAACATCTGTATATGTAAGGCAGGATTTTTTGGATGAGATCTCTGCCATATAATGGGTTGTTTGGTTACAGGACAGGAGTTCCTCACAGATAAGAGCCTGGCGTGTTCTGTTGTTGCCAACATGGGGGAAAATGTGTGCAGGCAGCTCAATCACATCTCTATGACTTTTTGGTGGACTAGACTTCATTCATATTTGGCTGAAAGTAAAGACCAGGTGCACGTCATCGTTCTCCTTAGCTAAATATTTTCTCTTCTCCAGGAGGCTGCGGTGCAGGGAAGCAAATACATATCCTCAAGAAAAGCAAGGGAAAAAGATTTCTTTTGGTCTAGAATACCAGCTCTCCAACAGCAGAGATAAGAGGAAGGGTGGTGTGACCTGCTCAGCTGGCACTGCTATCCTGGAAACACCTTCCTGACATAAAAGGATCAGTAAAGCTTTGAGAGGTGCCTGAAATTCTTCATACATAAGTAGGAAGTCAGTTAAAACATGGGAGTTTCATGACATAGTATAAAGCCTGTGAGAGTGATAGGCAAGAAGGGAAATTGCCAAAGAATTAAAATTTGACCTCTTTCATCCCTTTGCTAACAAAACTTTGCAATGCTGCCAGAGGAAATGAATCTACAGAACACAATTTATAAACACACAAGATCAGACAAAACTGACATTAAACATTTACCAAGCTTTCAAAATAGAAGCAGCACTTAACATATCAATACTTAACAGGAAAATATACTTTGAAACTTTTTTTTTTTTATGAGCAGCTCCAGGGAGTAAAATATTTTGGGTATTTTATGAATAAGTTACAACCTGGGTGAATCTGATAGGGTTTCCTTTAGTTGGATCAAGTAGGAGCTGTATATCAGAAAAGAAGCTATAACAGAAGGTCCTGTCATATGGATGGAACATATATTGAGTGTTTATTTTTTTCAGATTGAATATCCAGTCCCCAAGGTGAAACAATAATGAATGACATCTTACTGACTGCCCAGACAGACCTTATGTTGCACTTTTAGATAAAATGTCGTAATCTGAGATCAGTACTCATAAAATCCTATGTTCATGGAAACCAAAGAAAAAGAAACTGCTTTGCTCAAGTTAGGTTTCAAATTAACAAGAGAAATGTTTATTTTTTTTCATTCATGACATGTATTTTAATTATTTTTGGATATAATTCATTTTATTTATGATGTGCTGGGTTTTCACATTTATATTTTTGTTTCAATACAGTAGGACAACATGCCGTATAGTCTGATTTAATTTTAAACCCTTAAGTTACTCCTTGTATGAGAGACTAAAACCACACAGGCCTTCATTTTCAGAGCCTGTGTAGGGAAAAAATTGCACTTGCACAGACACAATTAGTCTGCTAAACACATGCTCTAGCTTTTGATATCTTAAAACTAGACATTAATCTTAATATGAATATTGATCAAAAGAGGGGACTCTGTCCATGACAAATTTTGAAAAAAAAAAAAAGTTTTTTCAAAAAGTTTTTCATAGGGTTATTTTTCCTTAATTCTGACAAAAAAGTCAATGTTTTCATGGAAAGGAAACATGTCTGATTAACAAAATGGTTTTCTTGGAAAAAAAAACCCACCTAATTTTATTTCATAAAGCAGACCATCAGAATGTCTAAACCATACCTTTGGACAAGTGTGTGAGTACGCTGAATACCAGCTGCCGGGAAATGCCCTTACTCTATAGTCTGAGATATGTAGATAGGTCACATGAAGGGTCTCATAGTAAAAAGAGAAGTAATATTTATTTAGATTATAAAATGTCCACTACTGAGACGGAACCAATCCAAGCCTCAAAGGAATTTGAATGACTGCTTCGATTTCCTATTACTAAATAAAAGGGTCATACCATTATAACAGTCTGACCACCGGCACAATAAAAGCAATTTCTACAACTCCAAAGAGCCATAGACATTCCTAAACTTACCCAAGACTAATCTTACCCAATTAATAACTGAAAAGCCATAGTCAAGTACACGTCTACTGCTAGTTGTTGGTAAACCTGTAAATCATGTGAAAAAGGCAAAAACTTTCAATAGAGTTTCCATCTGTAATTAAGCTGTAAGGCATATCAGTGCCACGTGACATCATTTTGGAACAGAAAATTTCTGTCTGCAATGTGACTGGGCTTCCCAGAAAAACGAAAATTTTTCCAAAATGCAGACCTCAGTGGTTCACACTTAAGAGTCTTCAAAGAGTTAGTTAATTAATACACAGAAGTATTTAGACGAGGGAAGCAACAAGGTAAATTTAACTTTACTTCTGAAAACACAATATTCACAACCTGAGCTTACACAAAATAGTCTGCAGCTTCCAAGCAATGACGACAATCAAATTGTTGATCAGCATGTTAGAAGAAGAATTTGATATTTTTAGAACCTAATTATGCATATGTTTCTACAACAAAATAATTTTCAGATTAGATGTCTGCGGTGTTCTTCCCTGGGACTGGGGATCCCTGTATATTCTATTCAGTCATGGCAGGAAAGTTCTCTCTGAATGTTTGTTGCTTTACATTTTAATTCTCTCTCCCTTCACAGTGAGGGAGGGAAAGGAATTCAAGCTGTACTGAATTCAAATAATTATATGTACAACCTATATATAGCACCAAACAAAGCTTATGTATTAATGCATGATAAAAGAAGCTGAAGATGAAACCCCCAGCTTATTATAATGTTGTTTCACATAATACTAGTAATACTTGGCACTCACTTCATGTTCAAAGCAATTCAGAAACATTAAGTAATTAACCTACATACAATTTAATGTCTTCTGCCAAGATAGCTGTACACAAGCAAGTAACTAGAAGAAAAAGGAACTAAAACTAGATTTAATCTGAGAATATGAATAACAGTTACAATAACCTTTCTTTTCATTTTTCATCTAGAGTTTTGACAAACACATTCTACATTGTTTTTAATGAACAAGAGACCGAACCTTCTGATTCTTAATTGTTCAGGAGTCACACTGAACTCATGAGTGGAGCTATAAAGCCTGACTACCCATGACTGATGACTGGACAACTGGACCGCCTGGATTAGGTACTGTACATAGCACTTATCCTCTGGAATTCTGTCACCCACTGCCAGCTGTTTAACAGCACAAAATAACTGCAACACACAGTATAAACCATGAACACAAAGCTACACAAAGGGAGTTTTTACTATTTAAGGAAACACAAAGGATTAAGGAAGACATTTTTGCTGCAACAGACTCATTGTTCGGAGCAAAAATTAGGATTTCTGAATAACACAGACCTAGTCTGGGTCTTTGGATTTTATTTCCCCTTTTCTGTTGGTTTGTTTCGTTTTGTTTTGTTTTTTCTGTTATTTGCTGAATTAACCACAGTCTCTGCTTCCATGGTGGACACACATTCTTCTACTCCCTCTGTATGTCAAATAATTTGCTCTTTCTTCTGTATCTTACCATGTTGCTTCTCTTCTTCACACCTCACCTTCTGGCAAGGAGGTGGACAATTAACTGAAAAGTCTACTGAAAAAAAAAACAGTGATCCATTTAGTTCAGCAGCAGGTCACAAGAAGTATATGTATAAAGCAAACACCCACAGCAGCAACATAGAGCCTTTGTTCGTGCTTTTTTGCACAGACCCCAAACACCATCAGATTTTCTTCCACTCCTTAAACTCCACAAATCCACATACATTTTAACCCCTGATTATATATATATATGTATATATATCCAATTCTCCAAACAAAAAGCCCTTTTGAATACTACTGTCTCTAGATTCTAAACATGTGCCTTGGTTTTATGAGGTCTTTGCTGAGCATAGTGTCAGTGAGAGTTGGCATGAGATAGGTGAATATTTATGGAGTTATAAGAGAGAAGACAAAGATGGACTTGGACCAGCCAGTAGGCAGGTGGGTTTGAGATGTCTTTATTTCAATATGGATAAAAAATAATATACTCCTACAATGACATATGTAACAGCCTAGGAAAAAACAAGCAAAAGCAATGGGAAAAGACAGCAGAAAACAAGCTGGGGAATGAGGCCAGGAGGATGAATTATAAAATATAAGTCTTGGAAAGAAAGTTACCTTCTCTAGTTTTTGCTGGACAATCATCAGAAAGAGGGAGCTTGGTGACAAGTGCAAGTGAGAAGAAGACACTAAAGATCTCTTGAAGTAACAGCAAGAAACAGATGAACATGCTGCAGAACCATGTATCCCTAGCACAGCATCACAGACCTTTGGATGCCATGGCCAGGCTCAACCAGCTGGCAAAGACCTGCCAACAAAATCACTATGAAGAGCTGCAAAAGCAAAGCTGGCTGCACTGATTCAGTCTCCCACCCGCTGGAAGGGGCTGGGAGGATCCCAGAGGCAGAGGGAGAATGGTCTCTCCATCCTCTCCTTCCCCTTTTCTCCCCCTCAGCACCACTGGCACTATTTGTCTCTCTCTGCGCTCACTCTTTCCATAAAGGCGGGGGGGGGAAGGAGAAGGGAGAAGGGGAGGTGGCAAGTGCTGGTGCCCAAGCATGGCAACAGGGTGGGCTGCAGAGTCTCAGAGAGCTTCAGGAGCCATGCAGAGCCATGCTGCTTGCACGTCCATCAGCACGTCCCTGTGCTCACGGAGCAGGGAGGGGAATATTGGATATCGCTGTGGTCAGGGCTGAATCTATAATTGAGAAGATGAGAGTTCATTACAGATTTTGGCCTTGAAGTGCTTGTCTTGGCAGGAGGCTTGGCTGAGTGTTAAAATCATTACCAAGTGGCCTAAATCTAAACAAACACCCACCTTTTCCATTTATTACCAGGATGAAATGACTTGCCTTGTAGAACTGAAATACCTATAGTTGTCAGCTTCTCATGTCCCAGCGGTGCATAAAGTTCCCTCTCTTATACCTGGCTTTCCCTCTGGTCTAGCTTTTCTCTATGTTATTCTACTGACAAGAATTCTGTATTAAATTACAAGTTATCTGTTGCAGAATGAGAATTTCACTTCACACCAGACAGAGGTCTGTTGTACAGCACTGAGAGCTCCTGTTCCTCTAGTGCAGTATTGTAAAGCAAGACAAAAATTAAATAAGAAAAAAAAAAAGGCAGAATGACTCTAACATGATGATGGAAGATGAAAATTCAGGCATATACAGCACGGGAGCCATCATCATTTTTCATCATTATGAATAGGAAGCTGGACAGAACCAGACAATAGTCAAACAGCTGTGTTTTTGTCACTGTAAGTAAACCAACTGGTGGGATTCTATGTGTGAAGGAAACACTGGAGTTATTTCAGAGATTTTTTTTCCCATTTTTTCCCAAAGAAGTCTGTCTATATTGTTCCAACCCCAATGAATGCTCCAGGAACTGTGACCCATTTCAGAATTCATCTGCACAGAGTACAGCCATTAGCATGCAGAAACCACAGCACTCTGCCTAAGAGAACAACTTTTTATTATTACAAAGTAGATAAAAATGATGTGTAATATATTATATTCCATCACTGAAGACCATAACATGTGAAATATATTCCTCCGTCTCTACCTGCCTATCTAAAGATAGATTGAAGAGTGGAGAACTACTGATTGCAGGACTTTCCCCTGGTTTTATTTGTGAGTGCAGAAAATGCACATGAAGAAACATGTAAAGAAAATCACTCAAAAGAGTAATTGGAAACAAACCTAAATGAGCAGTGTTTAAATAATTAACACCTGCCAAAGTAGGAACAGAGGCCTTATTGCTGATATTAAATCATATCCTTTAACGTCTGAAACAGATGACAGTAAGTAATTCTGAAACAGTCAAGACAGGAAACCAATTTTTAGTTCTTGGAAAGTTGAATTAGTTTCAATGAAGTTGATAAAAAGCCTGTTTTGATTCTGTTAATTCTACTATGGAAAGTTGGTTTTGCATTAAGCATTTTTTTTAATTTAATATACTGTAAGTGAGCATTTTTGAATCATGATTTAAAGTATACTCGTTATTCAGTAAACTAATGATGTATGTTCCACCTGGTTGCTGTAGAGCCCAGTAAGTAAAAGCTGTGGGTAGTGTCTTGTTACCAAGAACAAATATGGGTCTTGCCAAGTTTCCAGTCAGTAAATATAGCTCACAATAGCTATGCCAGATAGGCAAATAAGGATGTTCCCTAACAGAAGAAAAACCAGAAAAGAGATACTGTGCAGAAGTTCAGTCCTAAAAATCAAGTTCCATAAAAGCACCCATTGAAGAAATTGGCAATTTTGCCCAAGAGAAGACTGTGGCGTAAGGTTTGGAGCAATGCCTAGTTTTTTTTAATTCAGAAAGTGCAAGCTAGAGAATGTGCATGTGTGTGTGTTAAAATAACCTTAATGTTGAAACACATATGAGTAAAAGCAAAGCTATTCTGGCTGTCACCTCACTCCTAATTCACTTCTCTGTCTCTTGGTACTTCATCAAACTTGTGCTGCATGATCAGAATACAGATTGCTTGTATTTGCAGTCTCTCTTCAGGTGAAAAACACGTCTGGCCATCTCAGCTATTCTGCAGTATCATAACCACCTACAGTCATTAACGGATGTTATCAGTGCAGCATCACCTTGAAGTGGGCCTGGGCATGCGATGGGCTGAACCCAGCACATCTGAATGACTCTCCAGACCTAAATGAGGTAAAGCGTGGTCAAGACCTTCACTCCCTTGAGCAAGAAAGTTCTTTCCTAGAAGGACAACATGTTGCTTCCTGCAGGGGAGTACTTTGTGAGGGCAGAAGTGTTGAATTCATTCCACCAATAAAATAAAGCCCATGACGAACGCAACCACCTCCTGCTTCAAACACAAGCCTCGGTTCTTTGCCCTGCCTTCTCTAATGTAAATATAAAGAGATGTTTATCTGAAATAAAACACATCTTAGAAACTTGACTAAACCCAGGCGATGGTGCCATCTTCAAACACACACCAGGTGCCCAGAACAACAGCTGCTTTGCATTGCAGATCCGTCTGAGCAAGCCTGGCATTGCTGATAGCAATAGCAAGATCAGAATCATCCAGGCCAACTGGAAACTCAGGCAAGTGGCAACCCCAAACCCCCAAACTGTGTGCACACGTTCTTCTATAAGAAAAGGATGAAAGAACCAACATCATTTGAATGATGCATAGTCATATAGCCTAATGTACGGTTGGCAGACATTCAACTCCAGTAGCAATGGCTGTGGTATAAAAGTTAATATAAAAGAGTACTTTACAGATGAGGTAACTAAGTTACAGACAGTTCAAGTTGTCACTTGTTCCTGTAAGGTTTGAACCAACCTTCTCAGTTAAAACATCCTTTTTCTGTATGCCTCATTTCCAAAGCACAGCAAAGGATGCTTGAGAGGCTATGGCATTCACAAAAGAGAGCTACAGAGAGGGGAAAATGTCTGGGAGGAAAGGGAATATTTCAGCCTTTTGGTGGCCACGTCTGGAATAAATCCAAAATGCTGAATGCACTGACATCAGATTCAGCCTCCCTTTCATTTTTACAGTGACCAGAATTGAGGCCCTATTTACAAACAGCTGTACAAGATTCTTTTATGAACAACTGCAATTTTATTTTTTTTGGGGGGGGGGGGGGGTAGAAACTTGGGTTTTTACTGCCTTTTTCCCTGTTTTTTTGTTTTTTTTCTCTAGTAACATCTTTTAGCAGCAGAGAAAGGGAAAGAAAATTCTAAAAACTTCTTTATTGGTATTTAAAGCAAATGAAGAAACAAAGAGTTGGAGGTTTTGAAGTGGAAGAAATGAAGTGAGTCCTACTGCTTTTGCTTTTCCGCTAGAGTGAAAAAGGGCACTTTGCATTCAGTTCTTTCCCTGTCCCCAGGAGCCCCTTATTTGTAGAGCACAGATACGTATCACAGAATAAATATAAGGCACCTTCTGAGATAAATTTACAAGTATATATCTCAAAAGCTCAATCTATTTTCATAATTATGGCAGGGACTTTTCTGTATTAGAAACTAAGTATTGGTAAAATCAACCAAGTTCAATTTATGTCCTTACATTCCTCACTTTTTTTTTTTTTTATTTTAATTAAAAAAACACTTCCCAGCTGCAGGGCAGCAAAATATTTTGGGGCTAAAATTGACAACTTGAAACCAATTTCTTTGCTGTAAAAAAAAGCATTTAACTAAAACATAAGAAGAGGTTTTCCAGGTTGCCTGAGCTGTGTCGTACCCAGGCAGTAGCTGGGGCTGGTTGCACCCAGCAGCTGAGCCAGCAGCACTGCTGTCACATTACACCCGTACAAGAAGATGTATTCATTGCCTCCAGCTCTGCCAAGACACAGTACCACTGACAATTGCAGACCTGCAGTTTGGTATTGTTTTAACTCTTCCTTCCTTTCTGAAGATATCTGAGAAACCAGGATTCTAAATAGCCCAATATATTCGAAGTCTAAATGTAGTGCTGCTATGTAGGATATATACCACAATCCTGATGGGGATGTTCTTTTAACAAATGCAATTTTAATGGAATACATGGATTAAAAATTAAGTCCATAAATTAACCTAGGAGCTGGATATGAGTAGGTTATTGCCAAAGAAGAGCATCACATGTAACATTATTTGTACAAAGAGGAACTGACAAGGCTTTGCCAGATCACATATTATTTTAATCAGTTATGAGCTAATGATAACAATAGAAATTAAGCACTTTCAATGAAATAGTGCTTCCCAACATTTTTTTAGTTGGGCACAGGTTTTCCAGGTCATCTCTATACCTTGAGTATCTGCATCACCTCCAGTAAAAATGGTTCTCGGCTCCTCTTCATATTATCTGTGAAACTTCCCTTCAACTCTCTTGTCCTTTTCTATGTTTCCAGTTTGCGTATCTACTTACCTCTCCCTCTTTTCATTTTTCTGGGAAACATCAGCCTATCAGTGAAGTGACATTAATTTTCTTGTAGGTCTTTACTTTCTTCCCCTGACTCTCCTTTCTAAATCTTTGGGTTGTTTTTTTTTTTAAATAGACATATTTTGGACCCAATACAGTTCCTTCAGTGAAGCAAGTGGAGATAATATAATCCCAAAGTGCATTCACTGAGCCCATCAGAAATGCAAGGAACAGTGGCTTAGGCTAAATAGACAAGGCTTTGCCCCCCCCTACGTATGTGCAAACCAGATGATTCACTGTATGATATCAGTCATAGTTTGTTGATATATGTTTTGACAATGTTTTGCATGACTACAGGCATTCACTTAGAGAACAACATCACATGATGTGGTGGACCATTTAACACTAAAAATAACGAACAGTTAATATCCCAAATTAAAATCATCAAAACCCACAAGATGCATGCTCATCATCCATCCGCTTCAGTACATATTTGTCATTAATAAAAGCTGTTAATTCAGCTCAGCACACAGACTCTGAGAAAGAATCAAGTCAAATACATCAGTGAGGTTTTTGATTCGTTTTAGTAGTTTTCTTGTCTGAAATAATAAATTCAGCTTTCCTGCAAAATTATTGTGGAGAACACCTCTTACCTTTTCTAATCCAGGAAGCCTGTGACCTTTTTGAAGAAAGCTCATAGGCTGTCTTTTGCAAAAGACAAAAAGGCACACAAACCAAAAATAAATTATGCTAAGATTGGAGTGTTTGTTACTACCCATTTAGATGTTTTACACATTGCCTTTATGTGGTTTAAAGTGAACAGCGGACCACAAGTTTAGAAAAAATTAGCAGGAATATTATACTCAAAACAAAAGAGCACTACCTTGTCCAAGAACACTGTCTGCTCTGTCATAACTTTCTACTGTGAATGAAAAAAAATAATGGCTTAAGGCATGTTGCCCACTGACATAAGTTGGTGAATCTTCAGCCTTGAGCTCTTTGTCCCCATAGCTGCAAATGGAAACCTATTAACAAAAAAGCTAACATGAGGAGAGTAGTACTCCCCATTGAACCCTGGAGGTCAAAGACAGTCAATGCTATTCTTATTGAGGCAAAAAATATTTAAAGCGGTAGCTTATATAGCAAATTATGTGTTCTGAAAGCACACATAAGAAACTGTGCTTTAGTTCTGTGAAGAATGTAGACTTCAGCATCATTAACTAATCTGATTTATAATGAAAATTAATTATTATGGTCATTAGACTAAATGGCTTCTGTCATCTGCGAAGACATAATTGGTACAGAAAATTGTTTCATAGCTAAGGAACGATCAATCAACACAGGCTGAACATGCACGTGTAGTTCTTCCTCTCTGTTCTCTCCCAGTGAAAACCCAAACACAGACTGGGGGGACTGGGATGCAAGGCAACCCCTCCTGCAGTGAGTAATGTGCTGAGGCAGGAGCATCCCAGGCTAAATGAGAGGCTTGGAAATGGGGTAGGAAGGTAAACATGGGGTTCATATGTTTAAAACTACGTTACTTACTCCTGCAGGCAGTACCACCTCGGTCAATGCAAGCAAGGGAGTGACAATTCTCTCAGTAAATCTGCACCAGATACATACAGCATAAAGTTTCTACTTACCTCTTTATTTCCAGCTTCACTGGTATGTAATGGGAGGAGGGCAAATATTACAGAGCTCAAGTGCAAATGTGTTCTTCCTCCTATTCTTCCCTTTTGGAATCAAAATACTTAAAAGGATTTTGACACATGTGGCATGAAAAGTAAATTTTTTTCCTTCCAATCTCCAGCAGTCTCTCAGAAGCATGAAATTAACATTGTTACTTAATTTGAATTTCCTATGCTTTTTGGTTGGTTGCCTCTGGTTCAGACATACATCATAAGCAAGGTGGGAATTTTCCAAACCACATCTGACAATAGACCAAAGCTTGAATGAATCATTCGAAAAACTTATGATTAACCAGTCTTTCAATTAAAATCTTCCAAGGATATAATGTCTTTATTCAGCAAACTTTGTTGTAAAAAATGTGCCTTCCACATTTAAGATACATAGAAAAGCAGTGTGGAGGAGGTTAAATGATCCTGGATGTTTTTTAAATGGTTTGGGCATTCTTTTAAGAGTTTGTATCTATCTGATTTTAAAACTCATTTACCAGAAAATGCAAGCAGATTTAAGCAAGATCTAAACCCACTATTACTGGTTTATTCTATTTAACACGATTCAGCAAATGAAGTAAAAATTTCTAAGTACACACACATATTGTGTGCTTAATTTCTTTTATCTTACTGGGTAAACAAAACCAACTAAATCTTACATTGATATAAGCCATTCTCAGAACTCTTAAGATCTACCTGCTAAGGACTTCACAACAACATAGCTGTTTTAGTTTGAAAATAGTTAAGATGATGCAATTCAAACGGTTTTAGAAACAGAGAATGCTGTGGGGTTGCTCTGTGGGATAAGAGATTGCTTGTCTTAATCTGCTCCATTCCCCAATCTGTTCTTTAAACTTATTCCTTATGATCTGGAATATTCAGAACCATAAATGTATTGAGTCTGGAAATTTGGAAAGAGAAAGTATTGAAACCAGAAGACCTGATTTCCTTAAGGAAGAATACAAGAACATCTGAGCTCTCGCCAAAGGGCTTGTTCTGGGTTCTATACTCAGCTTCCGGAAGGTCATTTGATATAAAAGCTGTTCTTTCCATCAGAAGCTATGCTATTGTTCTTTGTATGGTCTCATACCAGAATGAACAATTAACATTTTAAGGGAGGAATTGGCTCCATAGACACTATAGCATAGTGACAGCATTTTCATATCTATGTGGATCTACTTTCAGTTTGTCAGTTGAGGTAACCATACTTAAATCTATCAAAGATGTTTATTTTTGAACACGGAAATATATTTACACAGTATTTGCAGCAGCAATAATGAAATGTTGAATGTGAATATCTACTTGAGAGGGCTGCAGAAACATTTTAGGGATATACAGGCAATAGCTGCTCTTCCTTGTCAATGGGAAAGAAATTTTGAGAGAAGTAAGGCTGACTGGCTAATTTTTTAGGAGTGTGTGCAGAAGGACAGTAAATAAGATCACAGAGAAAACTGTAATATAGCCAAACATGGGTTTAGGACAGTTTAATGCCTTGAAAATTAATCTTTACCTCTTCTTCAAGGCCACAAAGTACCATTTTTCTATACAACTGAAAGTCATGATCCAGCATAGCAGGCGAAGTGATTCACACAATATCCCTTACCAGAGAGCTCCCCAGTAGAGAGAGCTGGAAGATGAAATGATGGCCATGTAACTTCCCAGGTCAACCTCTTCTTCTTCTGAGATTATTAACACAATTTCTTCAACCACAGTAATCAAATTCTTAACTGGTATGGGCATCTTTTACAATATGTAACTTTGAAATGGTTCAATACTAAACAGAACTTAACTGCTATGACCTATAGAAACTGCTGCCTGCACTGAGGTTCAAGCAATCATGAGCAACACAATTTTCTTTTTTCTTTTTTTCTTTTCTTTTTTCTTTTTTCCCTTTTCTTTTCTTTTTTCTTTTCTTTTTTCTTTCTTGTTGTTTTTTTGTTTGTTTGTTTGTTTTTTTTTTTACCACCAGAACAATGAATTTTTGATTTTAAAATGTTTGTGATCTGCAGAAAATCCCAGGTTTGGCACTAGGTGATGTCAGGTTTTCAGTGAAATGTAATGTTAGTGAGCAACTGGTAACTGTCTTGCAAGCTAATGCCAATCAATGAAAAAAAAAAGGGGGGGGAGAGAGTTTCAGGGTTTTTTCAAGGGAAAAATAAGCAAACAAGCAAATATATATATATATATGTATATATATATATTTAGGGTGCCCTGGGCATTAAAATGTGTTCCAGCAGCACTGAGTCATTCTCTTGAGTAAAATATTTTTCAGTTTACAGTATAAATTGTCAAAGAGCTAATAATATTAAAGAGGTGGTAGGTGGCCAAGATAAATGTGCCATGTGGTAGAGGACAGGGTTGACTCTTTGAAGAGTGGCAGTGGACAAGCAGCTGCCACCCAATTCTAGTGTATGCTATGCTCAAGATCACTGAAGAGGTGGGATATATTAAGAAAAAGCATTGTTATACTCTTTCCTTCTCCCAGGTTGCAGCATTCTTACTTTCATAGATCCTCCAGACCTGTCATGTTTTCCACACCTTATGATGCCTTTATAGATTTATACACATAGGGGAGAAAAGTTTTATGTATCCAATAAAGATTTGAATGTGTAGGTATATAAACATGTAGAGTAGCTTATAATGATTTCCAAACTCTACAAACTAAGAAGAAAGAAAAAACAATAAGAAAATTATCCTAATAGGTTTTATGAATGTGCCCCTTTCACTGTTGTTGCCTACAGCCAACAGTAGCTGAACGCTGAAAACATTGAAAGATTGACTGAAATGTAGTATTTCCCTGACACAGGTGCATCTAGTCCTTTCTTTGTGGACATAATCTCTAGGAGGCTTTATAAATTACAAGCAGTAAAAACACAGAGGCAGCAGCCCTGCAGATGAATGAGACAAAATTCAGAAAAAAACAAAAGGAGAAGAAAAAAGCAGAAGTACGACACTTGCATTAAACTTGCAGAGTGAAACACATAATAATAAAAATGACATATTTCTGCTGTAAAAGGGGGGTCAGGATCCTATGGTTTCTGTTTGGTCTAACCAGAAACGGGCATTTTTTACGCAACTTCCATTTATGTTTCATCCACACAACTGCTCACTATGCTACATTGATTTACCCTTGTTCAGACCAAATGAAGGGGGTCAGAACCTCATTTGAAAGCAGGCAAGTTAAAAAACTCTGGTAAAGCAATTAATCTGAATATCAGAACATTGACTGCCACTGTCAATGCACAGAATAGACTCAGCTCTAGTTTGGGGTCTCAGGACAAGCTGACATAGCTGACATTTGGGCACCTACCTCCTTTTATTTGTCAGCTGAACAAATCTCATACAGAAATCATGGAGAGGCAATAAACATAAACTGTTGCGAATTCTGTTTCTACAGAAGAAAATGCAGCATCCGACAGCTTTAATGCTCCAGATAGGTATTGCCTCAGCTTGCCAATTTCAGAGTGGAACCACACTTTAAATATTCTGCAGACTGTAGTTAAATGCTGTAGTATGTTAAACTTTCCAGCCTTACATATTTCAATTGATTCTTTGTTCTCCTTTTTCAGAACAGGTTAATGAAGCTAAAGGGAAGGAGAGGAGGATTGGTCGTTCAATCAAACTGCAACATATGGAAAATCCAACATTTCAGTGAATTCTAGAAGTAAGCTAACACACCTATTCTGGTGAGACTCATATTAATAGTTAATTATTCTTCTGCTCTGTTCTTAATTTAAGGATGTAAGCACTTTGCAAACACAAATTAAGCATCAGCAGTTTTCTTATGAAGAGATTGCAATTTTGGGTTTCTTTTTTATTTTCCAGAAAGAGCAACTAAGGCAGATAGAGGTTAAATGACTTACCCAAGATCACAGTACAGTCAGAGCTAGACTCTACGCCCCTGGAATTCCAGTCCCATCCACAAGATCCTGATCCCACACTCCCTCCCTTTGCAAAATAAAAGGAGGATAGTGAGGAAGGTTAATCCTGCTACATTTTCAGGATCTTTACATTGGAGTGTCTCAGTTGGTGTGCACACAAACAAATAGGAAAACAAAATACTTCCTTTTCAGTTTAGCTATTACAAAGTTTCCCAGTTTGACACATACATAAAAAGTATATTTTGAACAGAAGCATTTAAAGGGATAACATAAAAGTCAGGAAGCAAAAAACAGAACCTCAAAGTCACAGTAATTAGCTCCACATGTCTAGCTGATAATTAGTGATGTCTTTTTTCTTTTTATAATAAAGAAAATGAAGACACCAGAGCAGATGCTACTTGATTAAATAAGCTATGTAATTTTTATGGCCACATAATCACAAAGCCAGGGCACATCCCTTAGGTGGGACCACACGTTCATATGTGCCACATACAGGTTTCCCTCATTGTGCCAGTCCCCCTTTTCCTCAACTCCTGTTCCTGCACACAAATAAAAGAATTGTCCATAAATATCTCTGCTCCATGAGTGCATCAGGGAAAAAAATACTTGTAAATGTCAAGAATGGCTGATAAGAAGGGAATAGGCAAGTGCAGAGGAGAAAACCGTTCTCTGTATGCATTTACAAGCTGGTTTGTCCAGAGCTTGATCTGTAGGTCACAGTTTGGTACAGAAGTTTCTTTTTCAACTTCAGTCCCTCCCAAATATGCAAAACAAGCTAAAGAGCTGTGGGAGCTCTATCCTCTATCTGAGGAAGCCCTGCAATATTCTCTCAAAGAAAGTAAAATTAACCATTCTCAGGTGTATGCCTTCAAAATAACCACTGCCAGTGCCTGCAAAGGTTAAAAAAGTCAACGACAAGCTGGGAAATTACTGTAAAATATATCAGAAATTACCTGTGGTAGTTAGGACTCTTACACATCTCTTGTAATTAGAAGTACTCCTTTTGCAAATAAAACTATTCCCATTATCCCAGGTCTACCACTGCTGCCTAATCCCATACTTTCCTCTCTACGTTTACCTGCACAATCCCTCACCCATCACCTCTGCTCCCACACTCCATAATATAGCAGTTACTTTAGGTTTGGCTGTAAATAATGCATGCCCATGCCTGCCATCTAAATCCTCTTAAGTTAGAAGTTATTTCCAGTCATAAAATCATAGAAATTAGAGGCAGAAAGGACCTATTAGGTCATTTAGACCAAAACCCCATGCCAATGCAGGATTGTTCCCAGCAGTACACTTTCTACTGCTTTGTCTTTCTACTTTGCTTTGAATTTTAAATATCTCTGGGGACCTCTTTAAATGTCTCCAAAGCAGTGTTTCTACTGCTTCCCTCAGAAGGATTTTCTGCAGGCTGAGAGCCATGCTTGACAAATGAGTCATGCTTGTTTGAAAGCACTCATCCTGCTAAACATCTATGGATTTGGCTTGTGCCTTTTAATACCTGGTTAACATTGTCTATGGCATGTCAGCTGAGGTCTTTGAGAAAGAGTATATGAAGACTCCAGTCTTATTGTGGCAGTCCTGTAAAAATAATTGGAAGTAATTTAGTGCTGGCAGGCTGGTAAACAGTGGCTGTATGGCTTTGGCATGCCACAAGACCATGTGTTTTCATCCTGCAACCTCTGTTGCATTTATCTTTACCCATACAGGTGCCACCTGTTAACAGGGGCAGTGCACCACAGGAAAGAGGACTCTGCGACACGTACACTATGCCATGAGGAAAAAAAAAAACCTGACAAGGGATGGCCAAAAGGGTGATGGGCTGCAAACCAACTCCTTCATGGTTTGGGGAAGGAGATCTTAGGAGGAGAAGAGTAATAAAATTTACTGAGAAGTTTCTGGCACTTCTTCAAGCACTGGCTGATATTTAGATGGGACACTCATAGGAATGATCTTGTGGCCAATGTGCTACAGCTTCTGAATAGTTTTCTGAGGGTGCAGTCTAATGGCAGCTGTATCCAGTCAGAGTGTGTGTGAAGCTCTGTCAGCTCTCTGGTGCACAGAAGAAGCTTTAAAAAACAATAACTAATCATCTGAATCTACTCTATGATCTGTCTGACTATCTGGAGCATGAATGCTCATCTTGTGCAAGGGATGGGATGTTACAGGATGAGATGGGATTGGAATTGGATGTGATGGAATGGGATTGGGATGGGATGGGAGTGTGGTACGGCAGAAGGGGAGAAGAATTGCTTTTTTGAAGAACCCTCACTCTTACTCATTCATACTCAATATGAAATTGATTTCATACACTGCTGCTTCATCCAAAATCCAAATCCAGAGAAAGCAAGTATTGATAGAGCAGACCTGCGGGAAAAGGCCACGTACTGTTTAATTCAAATAAATGCAGTCTGGTTTTGAAGTAAAAAAAATAGTTTCAGATGTTGCACAGAATTAGTTGACTTCAAAACGTGAGACAAACACAACAGACAAACTGTGTTATGCCTAACCTAATTAACTCTTAAAAACATCTGATGTTTTAGGTCTATCTTAAAGCCAGATAGCCTTGCCCAGAAGGTAGCATCATGTCTACATGGGAAAACACAAAGCCAGGTACGAAACCCAATCAGTTGATGGGAGCAAAACAGAAAATCATACAGGCAAAAAAAAAAAGAAAAAGGAAGAAAGAAAGAAATAGCATTTATTAAAGTGAAAACTCATGTAGAAACTAACTTGCTTGCAAGCTTATTTGAACAATCACAAAGGCATATGGCAGGTGAACTGTTCAGCTACCCATTAATACCAATGAAGACTCCAAAGCATTCAAACTGTCCTTCTGGCCTTTTCATCCACAGAAAGCAACAACACTCAGACAGAAATGCACAGAGAAATTACTTTCCAAATAAAGTTTGGAGGATTTCTTGTGGAAGAGCACGTCTGTGCATACGCATACATGTGCACTTTATGTGAAGGAGCAGAGAGCATGAGAGGGTGATTACATGGCTGGCGATCACTCATCTTCTTAGGGATGCTTATACAGGACAGGTAAGCACTCAGCACTTCCTTAGCCATTTGCCATGCTGTCTTTCAGCTCATGTCCTAAACCAAACACTCATATGTAAAATTGCATGATTCCTATAAAGCTTCATCTGTATGTTTATAACCTGTGAAATTGTTTAAGGCCACAGAGAGAAATACCTAGTCAAAATATCAGAGTTATGTACAAATGTTCACTACATTTTGATCAACATTGCAAAATGTGATGAGGAAAAACTTTTAACTGGTAAACAGTTCCTCCCCAGGATCTGATGGGATCAGAGATGTTCCTCCAGCCCATGTTCTTCTACGGAAGCATTCATGTCATCTCCTATAACAGTTCATGCCCCACTTCACCTAAAAATACAACTGTGGTAGGTTGTCCCACTGTAAAGAAACAAATAAGCAAATAAAAGCTAAGCCAGAATGTTTAAATATGAGCCAATGCACTTCAGCTACTCTACTCCTGTCTCTGTTTCACTCCACATACACATCCTGGAAGAAAGGAGCTGTGGAGTTCTCAGGATGTGGAGCTTTTTGTGCCAAATGGGTCTATGAGCTTCAAAATCAGCTCAGACAGAGCTGTCTCCAGGTGGTGAAGTGGTAAAGATAGCAATAGAGGATTAGCAGAGTGACATGATGACTAGGTTTGCCACAGGTAAAAGGAGGCTGGGAAACGCAAAACAGTGAATAGAGGATGGATAGGGGAAGGGTGTGAAAGCTGTTGACCATCTGGCCTGAGTTTCCTCTGAATTCTGTGTCGTCGTCCCCCCCCCCCCCAAGAGCAACCTGGCTTTGTGATGATGGCTGTGACTGCAAAAACCCTGGAGAAGGCAGTGAGATACATATCCTGGAAACCCACCTCCAAGCTATGCAAGGATGCAGCAGCATCTGTTACTTCCTGCTAAAACTTTATGTTTATCTGGAAGGAGTTTTTCCATCAAGAGGTTAAGCTCTGCACACAACCTCTCACACAGACAGAAGCTCAGTACATCACCGTCACGATCTCTTCCACCACCTGCAAGCATGACTGATGCGATGTATCCTGGTACAGCTAGGGAGATGCTGAGCAAGCTGCAGATGAGATTACCTCGCTTGAGGCATTCATACCTGTCCTGCAGCATCCCTGGCCAGCAGATGGTTGAGCAGTGAGAGGAATACAGGTGACACTGCATGGCAAAACCAGAGAAGGAATGAAGAGTAGAGAGTAGATCTTCCCTACAGTCTTTTTAGTTGAGCACACCAAGCAGATAAGAGCTTGAAAGCTTTCTGCTCATGGATCTTTTCCTCCTAGGATTTAATATAGCTTTTAGTTTATTCTGCCTTCTCCTTGGTTAATGAGAACAAAACTGATGGATAAAAATCTCTCCCAGGAATATCCATGCAAAAATATGTTTTTAAAGATGCCCTCACTGTAGCCACCCATGCTCTGACTGGCAGCTGCTCAAAAAACATAATTTCTTGAATACAAAATAGTAAGTAACACCATATTTCTTAGCTCATGTCCCACCACAGTTTCATTTCAGCACAGCGAAACCTCATTAATTCGCACTTCGCTTATCCGCACACCTTATAATTCACACATAAAAACAGCAGTCAGCAAAGATTTAACAACAATGTGCTTTATTGAGGTTTCATGTTGCTGAGATTTCATTATTCCTAAAAAATACGCTACCGTTCGTTCACCAGTACAGTAAGATTTCAACATCACCATAAATATCCCTAACTAGAGATAGGCTCACACTGGAAAAGTTTGGCTCTAAAGTCCATGTCTATGAAATGCCAAAGTTTGAAGCTGGAGGAAAAATAGTTGTGACTAAAGGCAAAATGAAACTAGATTATGATCACAGCTTGTGGTGTTTTCTGCGTTATTGCATTTCCTTGCCTTTTTAAAGCACTTTTTGTTAGGTTGTGTACACTAAGAAATGGGTTCTTACTTCGAAGCTTTTATCACAGAGTACAAAGGAGGCTTTAACACACATTTGCAATTTTTCAGGTCTGGAAAAATCTTCAGGATTTCTGGACAAAGGGTCTTTAATGCAGTTTACTGATACTTTAATAGCAGTTGCTAACCCATTCCAAGCAGACTTTCCCTCTGCTCCCCAACAGTTATTATCAGAAGTGAATGAGAACCCTGAGCTTCTAGGGTAGGTCTACGAGTGGAAAACACATGATGAACAGGAGCCCTTTGCGGCTGCTTCACCCTGAGCTCACTGCAGCAAGGCAAGCCACAAAAACCAAGATGCTCACAGCCCAGTTTGTGTGATAAGCACCTCAAAATGAGTTTTTTGAGACTGTGAAGCTTAAGCTTGCAGATCAGGTTCAAAGTGTCTGGAGATACTGTAGCAGCAAGAATAAAGCATGTGCTGGTCAACACATTTGTTATTTGGAGATCTCTTTCTTCAACACCTAAAGCTTAAACTTATAAAAACATAGAAGCAACTGTTAGACTAGGTTTTATACCATCAAATCAAATGATGCAAAACAGTAGTCAATACTGCATGTTTGGTAAGAAGCTGCAAGAAAATTGTTGGTAGACACAGAAAACTCCATTCCCACAAAATTTATAAACTTAATGCCATTATAAATTGTTTACCTTGCGAATTATCTCCAATCTGTGTTCTTTTCATGCTGGTTCTGTTGCAGCTTGGGATGATCTTCTCATCCCCATAAATGTCCAGTCTTTCCTGAGTTTGCTAAATCTTTGGCCCAGGAAAGTGTGCTGCACAGCCCAGCTCTACATGTGTAAAACGTATTGCTATTTGTCCAAAATCAGTTTACCACCAATTCAAGCAAAGGCCTTCTTTCTCTTGACATATCCTAACAAGGCCCTATTACCATGTGTGATTTGTCAGGAGCAAGAATACATTTTGAGACAGCTTTTGAGACATCGTTTTGTGTCAGTAAGGTAACACAGTGGGGAATGAGGCTTTCTCATAGAAAAGATTGTACATGTCCCCCAGAGCTGACACATTTCTGTCCCTTCGGAAGGCCAATGAGAGCTGCACAGAAGCAGCAGTCCAAGTCATGTCAAGAATTTGAGGTGACTACTCAGCTGTCATTAGCTATTCACATTTCTCTCATTACAAATGCAGATTAAAACACCTTGTAACAGTATAATCTACACTTCAAATATTATAATCCACATTTTTTAGATAAGAAAATGAGATATAAAGCATTGTACTGTAACCATAACACAACCAATCGGCAAACGTGTGCCTTTTTCATCTTCAGTATTCCTCAAATTGTTAGCTGCAAGCAGGTTTCAGCAATCCAGACTCCTTAGGCCATTGGACTATTTATTTGGGTGGTTTTTTTTACTATTCTTCCTGTCAATGGAGGCAAAACATATGTGCTTTTAGCAACAAAAAGGAAACAAAAATTATGCAGAGGAGCAATCAAAGGAGTTCCACCACAAGTAGCTAAGATTGCCTGGGTAACACTTCAGTTTATAAATTCTAAAAAGCTACAAGTAGGATCTACTATTAGAAAACACCGATTCTTCCAAATGGAAGATCAAATTACTCAAAAGAAAAGAAAATGCCGGCACAGAATTGAGAGACAAGATTTGAATGTCTCACCGCAGAGAAAGGTTAAATCACTTTTGTCTTTACATTTTTAATATTTTCACATTTTATAATAGCAATAATGACACTCAGATCACGTGCCACCTGACAGCTAGTGCCTGGGTTAAAGGCTCTGTTTTACTTCAGGACCCCAGCTATGCCACTCAGCTGCTGAAGCTCAACTATGCAGTCCAGCTACCTTGGCTAAAAGATGGAGATCTTCCCAAGAGAAAAAAATACATCTCAGAATGCACAAAAAAGATCGTCTCTTTCTGATTAGATTAGCCCTAGTGTTCTTTAGGGCACTATGGGAAGAGTATTAGAGGAAAAATAGAAACCCATGATTTGCTGCTCTTGTGAGTACCCCAGCATATTTACATACAATTTCTACACAGAAGTATGCAACCAAATGCCATGAAATCAGTGTGTCAGACCCACAGTGCATGACTTTCATGGGCAAAAAATTACCCAAGGACAGATAAACTTCCAGAATTCTCAAACTTTTGCCAGACAAGATTTTTGTGCTTGGAAATATCAGGGAAAGATTTGTGGCTGTTTGGAAGCCCAACAGGGCCATCAGTAAGGATAGTAGAATCATGAGGAATTGATAGGGTTTTGTCAGCTTTCATGTATTTGAGCCTTTCCTGCATCTGTCAGAAACATACATCAACCAGATTCAAAACTAAGTTAACACCAAGATTTTCAGTGTTTGTTTCTTTGGGTTTTACTCCTGTGGGATCCGTCCAGAAAATCTAACAGGAAAGAAGAGGTGCAAACTCAGGCCTTCATCTTTCCCTATGTGTCCCATAAAATCACAGAATATCTATTTATGTGTATGTGTTGAGCACAAAATGCAGGGAGGAGAACTTGCCCACAGCCAGGTGTGATAAGAATGTTTTAAATCTCTCCTTGGAGCACCCCAGAGGCACTGGAGAGTCTCTAAATTAAAGACTACAGGTGTCTGGTACCAGGCATGCCCATTTAGAGATTTTGCCCTGATGCTCTTCTTACAACATTCTCCTCTAGGATCCTTTTCTGTCTCATATCCTTTTATTGCAGTACCAATTAGCTGAAACAACTATATGAACCCTTCACCCTGCTGTGAATATTAAAGAATGCTATGGAATGAAATAGAGAGCACTACCAGAGAAATAAAGTGGATTTTATTAGTCAGAATTAAGGGACGATAGAAGTCTTTGGGTTGTCGTGATTAACTGCATTTCAGTGAGATTAACGAAGCCTATTTTGGGAGTGCTATAAATGTATGCACTTGTATATTTGTTAAGTCACCTCATTATGTGTACAGCTCCTGGCACATCAGGACTTTCTAGTCACTGGCACTCTCAAGCTCACATAAAGATCAATAATATAAATAAAACCTTATCTGCTGTGAAATATTTCACTACCTCTTTGGTATCATCATCCACCTCAAAGCAGTCCAAAAATCAGTTTTTTTAAGCTCACTTGACAGAATGGTGTCTTAAGGTGCATGGGTGGTCCAAGGAAAGTGTGTTGTTTTACTCATGTCTCCAGAAACAAAAAACTATCAAGTGATCAAACTATCCTGAGAGAATCAAGGAGCTTCTGGTTCAGTCCTCCTTCATTCTGAGTCTTTGTGAACCCTTAAATGTATCACATAAACCTACACTATGTAGGACAACTCGTAAATTGCTAATAACACTGTTCTACCTCTCCATGCCATGGAAAGATAATTGCATACATTACAATAGCCAGTCAATGCAGATACCTACAAGATGCTGTTGTCCTTTCCTCCCTATTGCCCCTCTGCCATACAACTACTCCTCACTTGGGCATGCACTAAGCACCTTTGTATTCTTCAGGCAACTTTTTAAGCCGATTTCCCTCAGAACTGTTTGCATTGCTTCCAGCATTAAATCAGGACCAGACTTTTGCCTCATTTCAGAGCTATCAAGAGACAGAGCAATTGGAAGAGGCACCTTATCTCTCTATATCCAGTTAGAAAGCAGTCCAGCCATGTAGGCATGTGTGGTCAATGGGACACAATGGGAAGGAGAAGCTCAGTCCTGAATACAGGTCTGGCTCAAGTAAGCTCAGGTCTGAGCTTACATCAGTTTGGCATTATACAGTGATGTTTCAAATCACCTTCACAGAGACTGCTAATTTTGGTACAGGAGTAGCAATCTGATTGGAATGCACTGGAGCCATCAGGTATATACATCCTGGAGAAGATACTATATCTCAAAAGAATCAGTGTTAACTTTGGCTCCTTAATCTCGAAGGCACCCAAATATGCTCTTTTTTAAGCAACAGCAGCTAGTGATCAATGAATGACACCAATGACCAAACATTATTCTCTTCTATTCTGTAGTAGACTGATTCACAGCATTAAAACCATTATAAAACTGAAAGCTTCCCAATTTTGATACAGTGGTTTGTTATCAAATATCCCCTTTTTTGCCACATCTGGGAAGTTGATCTGCAACATACTTGTCCTCCTGATAATAGAGAACCAGAGAGATGTTAAAAAGCTTTCTCCCCTGCAAGCTAGAACAGAGCAGTCTCCAGCGATGCTGCTTTTCTTCCCCAGAGAGAAAAAGCCCACCCTGTAATGGTTGTAGAAGGTCTTATTTAAATGATTTTAAAACAATGGGAAGGAGAAAAAAGGAGTGAAAAATGGACATTAATGTGTTCCAAAACTTTGAACAGATTTGTTCTTCTCATGTTGTTGCACACTGTGCAGCATTAGATCACATGCTGCTAATATCATGTTGATTTATGGTCTGCATAAATGGAAATAAATGGTATTTTCTGTTACCCAGAGAATAATAGATGGCCCTGGAATGAACACACCACCACATTCACACAACAGACTCTGTTCATGTCACAAGCAAGGGGAGTACAACTTTGTAAGGGCCCTCTCTGCCATTCCCACCAAAAATCTTTGATACCCACTGATTCTAATGAGTAGGAGTGGACATTTAGGACATAATTTTCCAAAGTTTCTGAATGATTTAGAAACCAAAGCTGTGGTATTACAAAGTAGGGAAATGTTGGGTGAATTTCTCCCTTCAATGAGAAACTGGAGACTTCCCAGATCTTTCCACAAAGTTCACCAACCACACAAGTTGATCAGGATCTTCTGTGTCATTTCCTCCACTTCTTCCCTTCCCCTCAAGCAACCTCAGGGCTTTTTCTCATCACTTTCCTCCTGGCCTGAGTGACTTGAGCTCCCTCTTGAGAAGGAGAAGGTCCCCTTTTCAAACATGGTGTGGGCGCTTAGACATGGGAGAGCTAAACCTCTAAGCCAGTGAAACCCCTGTGGTACCTTTGAAAATGTGACTTCGGATACTAAATCACTCTGAATGTTTTCCAAAGCTTTCCCATAGTGCCCAGCAGTTAAAACTTAAGCTCCAGCACAGTCTGCGATTATGGGCATACAAGCAAAAGCAGTGAGTTACTCTGGTTTAATGACTCATTATTTAAGCTAATAGGTTTTATTTTACAACCAGGGAGGGTAAGATTGTGCGACTAGCCAGTTACCATCACTCAGCTGATGAGCAATACCCTGGTAAGATGTGGCAACCTTGTTGCTTTTGAACATCTGCCACACAATGCTCCATTATAATGGGGCCTAATAGAGCTCCAAATAGCTTAGGTTCCAAAACAATCTCAAACAAAACTTCTCCTTTAATAGACTTACACCACTGCCAAAACATTCACATTTTCAGGCTAAAAGACTGAGTATTTAACCTCAGGACACAGATGATTTTCTGTTATTGTTGCTGTTGGCAGAGAAGGGTAGGTTAAATAAGTTTGAGACAATTTCATTTTTGATTCTGTATAAATATAGTCATGTCCATAGTGATTTCTATTTCTCTGTTTAGATGATTAAAACCTTACTATTAATGTGTGCTAAATTCCATGTTTTAATTAAAGGAACAGCTGGTAAAGCCACATATTATTAAGGTTGCTTGATGCTCCACATATTAAGATTTTGCTTCCTTATGGACAAGTTTGCACTACAGCTTAATTCTTATCTTTATTTTTGTTTCTTGGCATGCTTACATCTTAATTGTACAATTTTGGAAGGAGGATATCTGAATATATAATTAATTGCCAAATACACTAATAGAACACTGAAATTGTTCAGACCTATTCATTCTTCCATGAACAGGTGTCATTATATACCATGTTCACACACTGATGACAATTAAAAGATCTAACAGTTCAACCAAGTCCAAAAAGGGTGGTTATGCTGCCACTGTACAATGTTATTCCTTTTACTTGGCGCAATACCCCAGCAGGAATAACTAAGAGGAATTTAAAAAGATACAACTTGTATAGACATTGGCCTGTTATATCCTGTATCTTAATGGGGCCAATACTTTATACTCCAAAGGAGAGTGAAAATTAACAACAGCGTACCTGGATGGCTGGTCTTGAAGTGTACTGGGGAAAATGTCCTCAGACTTCCTATGCTCCTCATTCTCTGGAGCTGACAAAGCTAGGAGAAGGAATTAATATAAAACATTTAATGATGCTTGCTCCTATGTTCTGTTGTCTCAGAGACACACAGGGATGTAAACACAGAAAAAATACTGCCTCCCTTGACATTTCTTGCAACAAAACTAGAATCCTTATAACAACCCTTTCAAAAATGGAACTTACAAAATTCTCCTGCAGTGAATTCACACTAATTTAGGCTATTGCTAATAGGGTGCTTGATCTCCAGTGACTTCAGTTATCATGGCTCAAAAGGTTGAGGACAAACTTATGCAGGCACGTATGCACACTTCCTCTTCAGCTGCCGCAGCTAAATTTGATGAAGATCATGAATCACAGCCTGCAATGACACAAAACCACAGTCACCAGCGAAAGTAAACTTGTACCTACTTTCCAACAGATATTTGCCAAGAGAAAATGGAGAATACACTAATTAAGGCTACGATATATACCGGATATATGCTGCATGCTGCCAGATATTTTTTACTTGAAGAACTCAGTAAAATAGGTGAGGGAGAAGGAGGCTGGAAAGCAATATGGAGATAAAGTTAAGTGAAATCTCCAGGGTTCCTTAACAAATAAAAACTAGGGTCCAGGACAGAGGTTTTCTAAATGCTTTCCTGCTGAGTTGTTTATATAGGAATATTCAGTTTCTCAGGGAGGAGGTAAATGAGAAGAAAGTTCATTTCTTCCACTACGAGTTTAATAAGGAAATAAGTCTCCATTATCTTATTTCTTCAACATTTTCATTAAAAAGTGAAGCCAAACCTACCAAGGCAGACACAGCTGAAGCAAAGCTAACCTAAATAACCTCTTGGCTGTAGTTTCATTTCATCAAGGTCAACCACTAATACTCACATATACATACACATCTATAATATGTGTATTAGAATATAAAAATCTGAATGTGCACAAGTCCATGGGACCTGATGAAATCCATCCGTGGGTCCTGAAGCAGCTGGCGAATGAAGTTGCGAAGCCGCTGGCCATCATATTTGAGAAATCATGGCAGTCAGGTGAAGTTCCCAACAACTGGAAAAAGGGAAATATAACCCCCATTTTCAAGAAGGGGAAAATGGATGACCCAGGGAATTACAGACCAGTCAGTCTCACCTCTGTGCCTGGCAAAATCTTGCAGCAGATTCTCCTGGAAGGCATGCTAAGGCACATGAAAAACAACAAAGTGCTTGGTGACAGCCAGCATGGCTTCACTGAGGGGAAATCCTGCCTGACCAATTTGGTGGCCTTCTATGATGGGGCTACAGAACTGATGGACAGGAGTAGAGGAGCTGATGTCATCTACCTGGACTTGTGTAAAGCCTTCAACACTGTCCCACACGACATCCGTGTCTCTAAATTGGAGCGACATCAATTTGATGGATGGACCACTCGGTGGATAAAGAACTGGCTGGATGGCCGCACACAAAGAGTTGTGGTCAATGGCTCAATGTCCAGCTGGAGACCAGTAACGAGTGGTGTCCCTCAGGGATTGGTGTTGGGACCGGTCTTGTTCAACATCTTTGTCGCTGACATGGACAGTGGGATTGAGTGTGCCCTCAGCAAGTTTGCTGATGACACCAAGCTGTGTGGTTCATTAGGGACTGTAGTGATAGGACAATGGGTAACGGGTTAAAACTTAAACAGGGGAAGTTAAGATTGAATATAAGGAGGAAATTCTTTCCTGTTAGGGTGGTGAGGCACTGGAATGGGTTGCCCAGGGAGGCTGTGAATGCTCCATCCCTGGCAGTGTTCAAGACCAGGTTGGACGAGGCCTTGGGTGATATGGTTTAGCATAAGGTGTCCCTGCCCACGGCCAGGGGGTTGGAACTAGATGATCCTAAGGTCCTTTCCAACCCTAACGATTCTATGATTCTGTGATTCTAACAAACCACCTCTATGGTTCTGAAGAAAAAAGGAAAAAATATTCTGCTTTCAACCAAAATAATTTTTGATCTTGAAAAAGGATCTGTAACACTGGTAAGTTCTGCTTATTTCAGGGCATTTACAGTGCAGGAACTAGCCCACAAATAGATTTTCTCCAAACAACGTTCCTATTTTTTGATATTTGTTGAAATGCTTTAGACGTGAATTCTCCAAACACAACTTTCCCTTTCTTAATAATAGTTCACTTCTATTCAGGTAATGCTTAAACCTAAAGGTAGAACTGAAGGCTGAACCACCACAGGATTAAGTAAGCCCGAGTACAATGCTGATTCACCCAGGGCAGACAAATTCCTCACATCCAGAATAAACCCTATGCCACATGGATGTCATCCAGGGAGACTCAATACCACTGCGATCTAATGGCTCTAAACCTCAACTTTGGTTTTGCACACAGGCAGTTTATCCAGTACTTTTCTTCTAACTCAGGGGAAAAAAGAAATGTACCACCAGCTTGTTACAGGCCCATGGGGCCTGACTGAGAAGCCACCAGTGTGATCTGGCTTCTAGCAGCACACCTTACTGACTGGGGCAAGCCACCCAGATGATAAACTCTTGAGTTTAGAAGGGAAGTTCAGGGAAGTTGTCATTCAAACAGGCATCACATACCACTGGGTAGCTGAAGTGTTGTCAGCAGAGGAATTGCCTGTGTTATTTCCTCCTCTCCCGCACTTTTTGAGAAGAGGACACACAACACATTCGCTGGGGAATGTCAAGCTTTTTGGGCAGGGGGATCAATCCCTTGGTTAGGAAGACCCCTCTTTCAGCTGTGTTCTGGCTTTGGTCTGCTGGAAACAGACTCTCCTCCAGAAACCAAAGTATTTCCTCTAGCTACCTAAACACGGTTGCTCTTGCAAGTTGGGTGGTACAACACAATATGACAACACTTCTTTTTAAGTCGCAATGCAACATAATACAGATCCCCAGAGAGATCTAAGTGCTGCATTTTATTGCACTTTAAAAACACTGTGCTAATAAATTCCAGTCTCATATAAACTACATGGACAGAAGTGCTTTGCCCATGCAATCTGCCTGCCCAGTAGAAAATGTGTGTTAGTCTGAAAAATTCCACAGCTTAAGGTTCCTCACTGAAGCGGTACAAATGAAAGAAAGACCTGTATTACTCTTTCTCCCCTTGAAAAATAAGCGCATCACAAAATATGCCAGATGTAATAGCTCAAAGACTAATGGCTCCACTGTTTTGCATATTTTCTTTTATTTTCAGATTGCGTTCTTTACCTGTTTTATTCTAAAAACATACCCTGCAGATTCTTTTTTATTCTTTCCTCAAAAGAGCAATGCCCCAGAAAGTCTTCAGAATTTTCTTTTTTTAATATAAATTAGCATGAAGGCTTCTTTCAGTCTTCTGGAAATTTCTACCATTTCACATTCTAACCAACTCATGCAATTGGATCAAATCTAAACTGGAAAATTCAATTGTCTCTCCTCTTACGTTTTGCAGTTAAACAGCTTTTCTGAAGGCTAAACTCCTACCTCACAAGCAAATATGCTACTTGAAAGGCTAGCAGTTCTGAAATAAAATGAGAAGCAGGCTGGGGGTATGGCACTGGCCATAACGACTTGAGTTTAGTGTCCCAGATCCTCCTGACTCAGAAAAATACAGCCGCCCATCTTGTCAATGAAGCTTTCCATAGCCTCCCTTAATCTGTTAGAACTGTGTTGCCTTCTCGCAGCAGTCAGTTTATTTGACATCTTTCACTCACTCATGGCTCCTTCCTATGCTCAGATTAATCAGAGTACATTCAGTTCCTTTCTCCTTTCTTTCTTGCATGCATCTGAATCCCCTCTCTGGTCTTCAAGAGGGCCCTTCTGATCAGCAGGGACTTTCCGGCAGATGGTTCTCAGTGCAGCGCTCCACATGGCTGCCAATAATATGGATTTCATCAAGAAGATGCTGATTTCATACCTCAGCTCTGGCCCACTGGTGTTTGCTGTGCCCCTCTTGCCCAGGAGAACCATTCCTGGACTAAAGGGAAGCAGAGGGACTTTCAAAATTGGTTTCTCAGCTTCTAGCTGAAAGTAAATCTCTTCCAACAGAGGAAAGGAAAGGATTTCTCGAATAATTTCATAAAATTGTATTAAACAGCCGGCAGCATTTAGATCCATTACTATAATTCTCAGCTATTTTATTTAGCTTCCTGTACTGTGATGCAGTTACTATAAACTTTCGATGATGTTCTCCCCTCCTTTCCCTCATTAGCAGGCTGGCATTCTTCACTGCATGCAGATACCTTCAAGGTCCAGATCTCACAAAAGCTAAACTCTTTTGTACCTGCTCTGCTGATTCTTGTTCATCTCCAACATGCATTCAGTTATTAATAGCATTCTTTGTGAATGGTAAATACTTAAACCTCTTGAGATTAATGGAAATGCTGTTCAGTATGTACTAACCCAGCAAATGAACTGCATAACCCTTCCTGCCCTCTCTGATATGGTTACACTTATCCCGGCATAAAAAGTACATCTAATATATTTATCCCTATAAAATTATTCCTGTGTAGGAAAGAAAATAAATTTTATACCTTCACAATCAAATCATCTCCAAGGTATATATCTCTCTATGCAACAAAATCATCCTTCCCAAACAAACTGCACCAGTAAGGCGTTGGCTGGTAGATGAGGCTGAATGAGAAATAAATAAGCATACATTAAAGGCTGACACAAACTTTTGCTGTTTGCTGCAGGTGGAATCTGCTTTCAGGAATGGGTCAGATTGATGTGCATTCTGGGCCTCAGTCAGAACATGGCCCCCCTGCAAGCCTCTTTGGAAGTATCTCCACAGGCTAAGCTGAACCTGGAGGGTCTGTGTCACCAGCTCCTCTTCCCCGCCTTTGCTTGGCATGACTTTGACAGCTAATAACAGCTCTGACTGTGAGGTCCTGCTCTTAATCCCTACAAGGCTACAATAAAAAACTCAGGGCCTCTAGGGAAGGATTTCCCTTCTAAAGACCATACCTCTTGATTAAAGGACAATGAGAAAAATGCAGATTTTTGTAGATCACAGAAACTTTGAGTATTAGTTTATTTTTATGGTCCATGAAATTTCAAGAAATCACCTGTAAGAACAGATATAGTAAGGTTCATCTCTTGTAATGCAAGGCATTTAAAGTCAGGTGTCTAAAGCTAAGTTAGGTACAATAGCTTTCTGCATAGTCAAAAGATCTTTCATTCTCTTTAGCTGCTCATCTATGGAACAGATCCATCACAACCTGCAATCATCTTTTTCTTTATAAAAGCCTTAGACAGCTAACTTTAAGTCATCTACAACCAGGACAGAGTAGTTACATCAGCCACATATTGGAAGTAAAATAAGTGATCCCAGAGACTCAGGATTATCATCACTGTTCACATGTTGGTGTACCCTAACAGTTTTGGCCTGTTCCAGCTATAATTACGCCATCTGATGCCAGCACACTATTAGGGGGTAGCATAGGCCAGGGATCAATCCCAACAAATTGCAAGGATAAGGGCAGGTTTCTTAGGGAGAAGAAAAATAATTTAGCAGTATAAATGCATGCACTTCTCGAAAACTGGCCAGCAGCTTGGAGTCTACTTGATTTGCTAATGAAGGCACATCCAAAGGGCTTCTTCTTCCTTTGTGTTTCCAGTGCATGCTGGTTCTGTGGGACGAGGATTTGCCCTTTCCCTGCTCAGAAAAGTGACCCACATTTTAGAGCAGTACATTTCTTTTCCTTAATGTCGGTGCTGAGAGGATAAAATTCAGCCAGCCGTTCTCTTACTTCTCTGATCAGACACTTTCAGTAAGATATCAAGGATTTTTTCTAGATAAGAAAGCTGTCTGGAGTATATCAAAAAGAATGTGCTTTGATCAAAGTCCCAAGCTGATTCAGTCATTTCTTATTTTGTCTTGAACTACCCATAATGCAGCTATAGCATAGGATTGCACATAATTCATCAAAAATCTATTTCTCATTCCCAGTGAAAGAAGGACTAAATGGAGTCCAGAATATGTAGGAAATACTTGAAAAAACATCTTTTTCAATTAGCACATGCTGGTTACCCCTCGAACTGAAGGCACCAAACCTGATGCTCCCCACTTACAAATCTTTATCAATACGTGGTGATAATGCTTAGATTATGAAAAAAAATCAGTTCCCCATTGCAGGGACAGGACGGGCAACTATTCAACATTTTCTTTCTTTTCATCTTTTTTTTTTTTATTAATTTGCAACTCTTTTATGATACATGGATTTTTTTTGTGTGAGAATAGCAGAAGGCATTTATTTACACTTATAATCACAATTTTAATCATTCATGACATTAAAAAAAATGTCACTGCTACTCAATTTCATGTTTTTTTACTCTGGTATTTTATTTCAGCAGAAAGTGTTAAAATGTTAGTGCTTCTCATTACCGACTGATTATTTTGCTCAGGATCTTTTGTTTTCTTTCTCTCTCTCTGTGCCTAAAATCCAATTTACAACCTGCTAAAGGCCTCATAAGATTTTTATGGATTATTTCCTGAAATCACATTAATCTAGCTCCTGTTACTTTGCACTAATTTCACCTGCCATTGTATGAAGTAACTAAATTCGATTGCTTGGAAATGATCCCCTGGAGACTTCTTCATGAAGCGAGAAAAGGAAAAAAAATGTAACCCTGCCTTCATGAGGTTATAAATGTGGTGGGAAAAACAGGCCTATAAATTCACAGTATGTAGACCCTTATCAAGGGCAATTTCAAACTATGATAATAAGACATCTCCAAACTTTCAAGTAAGATATAGATCAGGGCTTAAATTAGATTGCACTTGGCTTTGCCTCAGCTGCCCTAAAAAGTGAGACTCATTTGGCTGCAACAAGTGATACACTATTTATCACTGTTTTAACAAGCTGGGTAAGTTGTCCAAAGGCTTATCAATCGCACCCTGGTTCATTAGAACAGCCCTTCAAACAATACGAACTATGCTGGGCATCAGCAATCAATTAGATGGGTCCTTATTTTAGGGAGAGTCTGCAGATAACAATGCAAGCCATCAGAGAAAAAGGTATTTAAAAACAATGACAAAGCCTGGGCTCTCTGGCATACATGATGTCTATTCTATTTGCTTACATGATAAAAAATCTATCTCCTCTCAGTCTTGTAACTGAGTAGTTTAAGAGCAGCAGTATGCTTGAGATAGAGCAAATCAATGTAACTGAATTGCAAGAAAAGTTACCTAACTTTCAAGTGGGCTTTATCTGATCCACGCATGGTTTCCCACACATAGTGAAGCTTTCATGCAGTTGGCAGGCCAGCACTCCTTGGAGACGAGGATTCATTCATGCTAAGTGCAGTCAGGAGGTAAAGTACAGATTAGGGTCTTTGGTTTCCTAAGCTCCAAATCAAGCTCCATCAGGTTGCCATTATGACTCTAACAGGCTGTTTCCTGGTGTTACAAACACTCATGTACAAAGTCTTCCTGACTTCTATGCTGCAGCAAGAAGAAACTGGGGGTTTTGGCTGCCACCCCACTTGCCCATGTTGGGCTGTGCTCTCAGGAGCAGCACTGTGACCCCAGTGCTTAAAGGGGTGAGTTTCTTCTTCCTCAAATCAGTGCTGGAACTGAGTCAGCTCCATTGTGGACCCTGGATTTACCCAGCCAGCAAGTACTTTTTCTTCAAATCCTTTTGATTTTTGTTTCCTGGAGTAGACTTTCATTCTGCTGTTAGACGCATCTTGACTAACCCAGGATAAACACACTGAAATTCCCTAATCTAGGCTACCCTAATGGTACCTGGGACCAGAGTCTGCCACTCTTCTGCCTCATGCTTGATGCTAGAAGTGCTCTTTCCTAAGTACTGTAGGATCAGAGGAAGATTTTCAAAGTTTTCATGCAGCACCTGCCATCTACAGACCAATACAGCAGGGAAATAGGCACAATACAATGAGTGTTTCAGGTTAAATCAGTACTATAATTTTTAATCTAGAAAATGCTAGTCTTAAAATATTATCCTCCTAGATGTCAAGAGCAAAATGCATGTCTTTAAGGATGATGAATTGTTTATTGAAGTACATTTGTACCTATACACTTGGACAGTCTTGTCACTAGGGTTCTGACCACAAATTCCCTGGCACTGAAAAGCTGTTTAGAGCTCAATCCCTCAAAGGGGTTGTTCTTTTTGGCTAACTGATTAGAGTGCTTCCACACAACATGGAAGATATGTTTTACAACTCAGCCCTAGGGTAACCAAACTCAAACATCCCAATTTTCAGGGAAACAATCTCAAATCTAGGCTGAGGGCTAAATTTGGAGAAATGATGGGAAGAGAAGGGCTCTGCAAAGCCTTTCTGCTGAAGCTGCTCCTTTTTGCATGCTGTACTTAGCTGGTCCTTGAGCTGTAGAAAAAGGATAGCATGCAAAGAGGAGCCACTTCAAGAGACTGGGTTAAGCGTCCCCCACCCTAAGGACAGTCCATCGGCTAGTGGTTATGGCACTCTCCAAGGAAGTATGGGATGTGAGTTTACAGCCCCTCAGGCAGAGGAAGGAACTGAACTTGGGTCACCCACATCCTGAATGAGTGTACTAACCACTGAGCTGAATAATAAATAATAATGAAAAGGAGCACTGTCCCACAGCAGCTCTCTTCTAAAAGCATGAAAGATCTCTGCTCTGTGTTTCAAAGTGTATCTATCTATTCTTAGGCTCCTTGCTCCAGAAAGCTAAAGACTGTATAGGAACAGAGGACAGGACACTTTATCTCAAACCCAGCATACACAATATCCATCTAGGTCTGTGGCTGTTTGAGATCCCAGTCTGAAGCCCCAGCTCTCTTACTTACATAAGCTGTTTGGGTCTCTCAGTGGGAGCTGTACATTCACTTAATAAGCAGGTGCATGGGATCTTGGTGCAGCAAAGCTCACAACCTTTTGTGGTTGCTTTCATCTCCTGCCCAGGGTCTGGTACATATTTAGGTGCTTAACTCTCAGTGACTCCTTTCTAGTTCCAGACTGGTCCTGTCAGAATTACCCTGCTTCTGACTCACCAGCCACTCTGAGATGCTCAGATATTCACAGAAAAAGGGAATGTCTACCCTCCTAAAACATGGGAGAACTGTGTGTGCACTGTGTGCTGTGTTTCCAAAGGCCATTTAGCACTTCCTTTTTTTTTTTTTTAATATAGTCTCCGTTGTTCACCATAAACATTCCCCATTCCCAGAGGCTGGGTTATTTTGGAAAGAGACAGAAAAGGCAAATTGTCTTACTTCTGAGATTTCCAGTAATCAGTTTATCACACACCCATAAATCAAAACATTTACTGTGAAGAATGTTTAATACAAAGTACAGTTACAGGCAACTGAATAATTCCAACACCCTGGTGTTTGAATACTTAAAAGATGCTTCATGTTCTTCTATTTCTTGCCAATAGCTGAAATGCTGAGTCTTTATTAGGAGTGTTTATGGCAAAATAAGCACATGACATTATCTCCTGTCTGATCAAACAGAGTAAACACACTGCTTTAAAATGTCAGAGATCTATTTCTGCAGCTTCCAGTAGTTATTGTTGTAAACAAGGGATTGCTGTACTTGCCCTTAGCTTAGCCAGAAAGTTAATGTTTCCTATTAAACTTTTTCTTCTTTCTTTCCTAGTCCATTTTGTACCACCACACCCAGCTGCTAACATCTGGCTCCAAGCAGTGACACCAGCTGATGAGAAATGGCATTCCTGCAGCTTTTCTTTCTGAAGACTCATCCAGAGATGGCTGTTATCCAGGAGACAACGCATTGCACCGTTGAATGTCACTGTCTGGAGTCCCACTGGACAAAAGCTCCTAGAGGAGTTTTTCACACCAAACCGCACAAGGTAACAATCTGGGACCCTGTTTCTACAAATCAGCAACGTCTTCTGGCGAGTCACTTCAAACACTGTGTCACCCAGCTGATGTATGGACTGAATCATTTGGATGTCCAGTCTGAGGCACAAGACAAATAGTGATTACTAACTCAGACTGGTCTCCTGGCACAAACTGTGAATGTGCCAGTGGCAGCTCTGGGTTTGAAATCAGCAAGGATGATTGCAGTCCAACTCTGACACCGCTTTATGTAATCTGGCATGGCACAGAGCCTCCACCCAGCAACACTAGGGCAGCTTCTGGAGAGGAAAACTCTCACCCTTCCAAGCTAGGCTGGTAATACTACTGGAAAAGAGAATAACACTGAGTGTCAAATATTAAAAAAATATAATTTAAAGTAGAATTAATAATTAGTTAATATTTAATGTCTCTAATTATAAATATAAATTAATAATATTTTAATAATAACTTGCAGTCAACAGCCTTTATCACAGGATGGCAAAACACATTATAGATAAAACTCAGTTAAACTTCCCATTATCTACCAATGCGATAATTCCCACTGGCTGTTCTCGGGGCATCTTATGAGAGGCAGGTACCTGCCACCGTTGTTCTAAGTGAGGAAACCACAGAACAAGGAAATAAAGCACCTTGTTTGCATTCTCTCAGAAAGTCGGATAATCTGAGGAAAGATCCTAAGCCTCAATATGCAAAATATTGCTATATGCTGGAAATTAGTGTATTACTTGAATAACAATGAACAGTTTCCAGAAGGTTGCCCTCCAAACCAGCACTGGGGCCATAACTGAAGTAAGTGTTGAAATCTGTCTGACTGCAGGTTATGGTACATCTGTGTAACCTTTTGCAGTCAAACCTATGCGTGCCTCAAGCCAGCTGGATGCAAGCAAGTGTTGATCCAAAAGCTGCAAAGCTTCATTAGTCTGGGTCTGTTTCTCTACAGAACTTACAGTAACTGCTTGCCTTCCAGACAGGGGATGGCTGATGTTCAGCTGGCTGCATGTGAAAGTGGAACAGGTACAGGTGTGTCTGCAAAGGACTGAGCCCATGTATCCCTTGCTCAGTATTGTACATCTGTGAATCTCAGTGCAGACTTAGCAAGGACACCTTAAAATTCAGTATTCTGGGGTTCAAAACTGCAGCTGAAAATGTTACTTGAATACAGCCTTTACCCAAGCAAGCTGGCTATGACTAATCAGTAGCCATGCCCAGACAGTGTATAAAAAGTATTGTAGAAAACATTATATGTATTAGAGCAAGGACCTGAGCACTATGACCCTGGAAGATTTTTTTTTTGTATTACCTATTTATCACTATATATTCAAGGTACTTGAAATACTTTAAATTTTCTAAGTCAGTTTTTCTTTCTGGATGTCCAGTTTGACACCCAATTTCCATGCAGTATTACAGATTCTTCTGCACAGGAGCTAACCCTCAGTTCTCTTTACTGGGAACAAACAAAACAACACCCGATCCTGAAGTTACAGGTATTCAAAGGAGGAGTCTCAAAACTGAACGTGCTGCTCTGCATTTATATTAATGCCAATTAAACTACACAAGATAAAAAAAAAAAAAAATACGTGAAACAGATTCACTTCTTAAAGCCATTTAACTTTGAACCAGTTTCTTGGCATTGTGGTCATTTCTCAGAATTAAGTCATTTTCTTCAGGTACCTATGCCTCTGTGAATCATCATGGGACATGAGGGCAGTTACACTCCCAGCTTAGTTCACTTAAGTACCTAAGACTGGGCAGAATGAATCAAAGTCCCTTGTGTAGGCACCTAAAAGCAGAGATTATTTTAAAACTCTTTGCTGTAAGTGCCTCTTACATACATACCGCAAAAATCCTTGAAGAGCAAAGTAGATCCATAGTGCACCTCCTCATGGCACAACATTGTCCTAATTTTCCCTATACCACAGATTTATCCTTAAGGACACTATCAATTCATTTTCTTTCTGCTTGATTTTGACAGATTGTCTAAATAATAGACATCTTTAATCTAATTTTTTCAGATGCCAGTAAAGATAGATCAGTTTGCAACGGTAAACAATCTGTGTTTTAAATAAAGTGTTCTGAAAGCCAGTGGCCAAAGCTATCTGTGAACTTTGCAATCATAAAAGCTTTCTTTGGAACAGATTGGAGACAAAATATTTCATTTGCTTTGTTAATGTCCTTTCATTTGAGTCATAATTATATCCAAACTGCAGCTTCTGAGGGCCACACAGAATAATACAAACGCCTTTGTTTCCGCAGATTCATGTTCTGTTGTTTCCATTCCCATTGCAGTCCTGGTTACATGAATGAGAAATCTGAATGCAAAGGCATGTAGTATTCTGGGAGTTATAATAAGAAGCTGAAAAGCTTTAATGGCTTATTTTCTGAAGTCTATAGTCTAATTCACTCTTCTTTTCCCACTCTATCTTGAACCATAGCTTTCCTTTGTCCTTTTGTAAATTATAAAGCACCCTCCAGATCTGAACTACCAAGGAGATGTTACTGTGTAAGTACATCACACAACCAGTCTGAGCCTTACCTGAATCTGCTATGTCCCAGAGAATTCATTTCCTCAGGCAACAGCTCCTTGCCAAGCCTGGGCTTCACAAGTTGCTGCACTAAATCACTAAAATCACTAAAAGGGATGGTAGGTCCATTCCTTGTTTGCTAAATTCCTCACGTCTGAAGTTAAAACCCTCCCTTCATTTTATCCATTCCGACAGCAGTTAATTGTGCTATTTTAGCTTAAAAGCTAGGCATAAATGTAGGCATAAATTAAACAAAGAGGATACAAAGCTGACCTGGGGAAGTCCGTGATGAAAAACGAAGTGTGAAGGTCTGGAAACTTCTGCAAAACTCAGACCCTGATCCAGATCAGAATGGTTAGTGTCTCTTGTGTGTAACATGGAGATACAAAGGTTGAAACTAATCCAGAGCATATTAACATCACAACATAACCTTTGCAGATTAAATGCCCTTTCTTACTATGCTGAAGAATTCCCCACTTCAAGGTAATACTGAGAAAGCCACTTACAAGCTCTGCCTTAATTTAGTTCTCAGAATACCTACTCTTAAATGGTAGATTTCCTGAATAAAGAGAAACACAGATTTGTTCTAGGACAGCTGTTTCTGAAAAACAATAAGACATTCTGTTCTACTGTATGTAGCAGTAAGAATAAGGGAACAGCTTAACTCGAATCAGAGCTGGTACACAGTAAATTATATCCAAGAAGCCTTTCAAGTACAATCAATAGATATTATCACGGACTGGCTAAATTTGAACACATTTCTAATATCAAATTCTAGTAGTGAAAAAAGAACTAAAATAACCAAAGTAGTAAGACCACAACCATAATTCAGTTTGAGAAAATAATTGTAACAACTGGACGGTGTTGCCTAAAATCTTCTCTCTGGTGTTTTAAATCGATAACTTGTGTTTCTTCTCTGATAGCAGCTCGGATTCAGAAATTCTTTTCAACTGAGACATTCTATAAAATATCTCTCTGCATTTGAACATTACTGATACAGGCCAATTCTCCTGTCCACACTGCAGGAATCATGAATACTCTGCATGTGGAAATGATGGTGGTAACAACCTGAGCCCAGCAAAGGGGATGAGGACAGAATATGCAATTGAGATCTGCAGTGCAGATAAGCTTTCTGCACTGAGAACAGAAGATGTGAATTTTACCCACACATCAAAAACATGCAGTATTCTGAGATGCTTATCCTTAAGTGGCATGAAAACACAAAGAGAAAAAAGCTTTTCTGATGTCTGATAATGAGAAACATGGTTGACTTTCAGACCTGAAACTACTTAACACACACATACAAGAGCTCAGGGGTGGGGGTGGGGGGAGAAGAAATCTTTTGGAAAAGAAATTGGAATTAAATGAGAAAAATTACTTATTACAGTAGACAACAACTAATGGATCACATTTATTTTGTGTCAATTTGAAATGGCAGGGGGATTTTAATTATTTTCCTTACTAAGCACATCAAAAAACATTCACTAGAAAACACAGCAAATATGTTATAAACTCATTTAAGCCACAGAGCTCATCAACACTGTTTGCAATTATGAAATCATTTGGGGATATGGTATTTTTTTAGAAGGAATTGTTTTGCTCTTACATGAAAACCACATCATAGTCCTTCAGACATAAATCTTTTATTGTATCTTCAAGAAAGAAACTGGAAATTGTGCAACAAGGCGCCACTGATAAAATGTAAGTATCCCCTTGGAGTAATCTGGATGAGCTCATCACTTGGGGAAGATAACAGGGTATGTCATGCTTACAAAACATTGCTTTTCCTTTTCAGTGAGTGGCAGAAGAACACAATGAACATATTCCTGTTTCAGAACTCTGTCCACATCTTAAAGAAAAATACTTAGCTCTTCGGGACAGAAACTGATTCTGAGCCTTGGCATTGATTTACTTGACTTTACAGTTGGAAATATACCCCACGTGGTGTCAGGTGGACTATTTCCTTTTCTTTCTTTGCAGGTAGAATTAACCTCATAGCCAAGGGCTGCATATCAGAGCCAAGTAAAAGGAAAATAAAGTATGAGGTAAACTAATGAAATGATCTGACAGAACTTGTTTCAGATGCAAGCTGTGATGGTCTGAGCCTTCAAACTTTGGAAGGCGTCCAGGAAGATTAGTCCTGAGGAGACCTCATTCGTTGTTTGTCGTTTCACTTTCATCCCCATGTTCAGTGTACCTGCCTTTCACCCCTATTTGCCAGGTGCCATTGCAGGGCTAAAGGATTTTCACCACCTAAGAAATTCACATACATTTGGGTGAGTGAGCCACTGTTGACATGAATAATTCTTCCACTAATAAGTAGTGAAACTTCATGGAATTGATTAACTCACAATACTTCATATGGCTTGCTAGAGCATGAAAGACCATTTTCTGTGACTGTCCAGACGACAGTATCAGAATTACAGTTGTCTACCGTTTCCTCTGTACCTAGTATGCTAGATAAAGGTGTAGAAGAAACCCTACAGACCCTCTGATAGCAAGTTAAGGCAGAAACCACAGGTGCAGGTTCTCACATTTCCTGTAATTTGAATGGGTTTTGAGAGCAGTAGTTCCCAGCACTACTTCCATCAATGGCAGTGATCATGGAGGGACCACTTCCCAGGAATGATTAAACGAAACAGAAAAAAAATAGAGGAATTTATTTCACTAGTGTGTGGGTATATTGTACGCAGCATTTCTCACTGTGACAATTTTCATGCTACATTCAATTTAACATCAAATGAAATAACAGCACCTTAGGTACTATATTGTATATATTATCTATGTGTATGAACCTGGAGGCTGTGCCTTCAGTTTCAAACAATACTAAAGCCAGACATGAATTCAGCCCTTTCCTGTGAAACACAAACCTACTAGGAATTGCTGTAAAAAAAAAAGCTCTGGTTAAATTTCTGCCTGACCAATTTTGTGACCTTCTATGTTGGGGTTATGGAACTGATGGACAGGGGTAGAGCAGTTGATGTCATCTACCTGGACTTGTGTAAAGCATTCGACACTGTCCCATAAATTGGAGAGACATCAATTTGATAGGTGGACCACTTGGTGAATAAAGAACGGGCTGGCTGGCCGCACACAAAGAGTTGTGGTCAATGGCTCAATGTCCAGCTGGAGACCAGTAATGAGTGGCGTCCCTCAGGGATTGGTGTTGGGACCGATCTTGTTCAACACCTTTATCACTGACATTGACAGTGGGATTGAGTGCTCCCTCAGCAAGTTTGCCGATGACACCAAGCTGTGTGGTTTGGTTGATACCGTGGAGGGAAGGAATGCCATCCAGAGGGACCTTGACACGCTCATGAGGTGGGCTGATGCCAACCTCATGAAGTTTAACCATGACAAGTGCAAGGTCCTGCACCTGGGTTGGGGCAATCCCAGGCACAGCTACAGGTTGGGCAGAGAAGAGATTCAGAGCAGCCCTGCAGAGAAGGACTTGGGGGTGTTGGTTGATGAGAAAATGAACATGAGCCGGCTTCAGTGTGCGCTTGCAGCCCAGAAAGCCAACCGTATCCTGGGCTGCATCAAAAGGAGCGTGACCAGCAGGTTGAAGGAGGTGATCCTGCCCCTCTACTCTGCTCTCATGAGACCTCACCTGGAGTATTGTGTGCAGTTCTGGTGTCCTCAACATAAAAAGGACATGGAACTGTTGGAACAAGTCCAGAGGAGGGGACTGGAGCACCTGCCGCATGAAGATAGGCTGAGAAAGTTTGGGCTGTTCAGCCTGGAGGAGTAGGCTGTGTGGAGACCTCATCACAGCCTTCCAGTATCTGAAGGGGGCTTATAAGAATGCTGGGGAGGGACTCTTCATTAGGGACAGTAGTGATAGGACAATGGGTAACGAGTTAAAACTTAAGCAGGGGAAGTTTAGATTGGGTATCAGGAGGAAGTTCTTTACTGTAAGGGTGGTGAGGCACTGGAATGGGCTGCCCAGGGAAGTTATGAATGCTCCATCCCTGGCGGTGTTCAAGGCCAGGTTGGACAAGGCCTTGGGTGACATGCTTTAGTGTGAGGTGTCCCTGTCCATGGCAGGGGGCTTGGAACTGGATGATCTTAAGGTCCTTTCCAATCCTAACTATTCTACGATTCTATGATTCTATTGAATTGGCAATAAGAAAGATGTCAAGGATAAATTTTAAGCAGGGTGAAGCAAATAGAAGTGTTTAGCAAAAAAAAATACCAAAACTAAAACCCATCACTCCAGGTGCAAGTTAGAACTGCCTTAAAATACCAATTACAGTAAGCCCTTTAAAATTTATCATGTTTTCAGAAGCTTTTTTTAATTCTGCTCCTAACCCCCTTTGTAAAACACCCATCCTGCCTTCAAGGGAAGTAAAAAGCCCCAGCACAAATGAGTTACTGACAGGAGACCTGCACAGTGGTAACAAGAGTTTACAGCCCTTTGTCTGTGCCTTTCCTCTTATTGCTGTCCCAAGAAGAAGCCAGGCAGACATAAAGGTACCCAAAACCAGGGAACAAAAACAGCAGCTGTGATTAAGATACATGGAGAATGATTCTGAGGTAAAATGTCACCCTATAACAAGTACTGACTCCTGAGGGGTATAAAAGAACTTTCCAAAAAACAGTTTGTTGTTGCCAATCAAAAGGTAAAGATGACTCAGTGACTGGTGTCTTCTACCACCCATGCCCCTCATGAGTGATCCTCATGGGAGTCTCTTTTATTGAAACATGACAGAATACTTGTTTGGGAGTGAAATCAGTTTGTTTTAAAATAAATTTTACCTTTGTTTCCCATAAAATCTCTCATTAAGTTTGTCGCATCCTATTCCACTCTAATTAATCCTTATACCTGACCTGACATTCCTGATAAACTTGCTCTTGCTTCTGAAAATATATAGGCACAAATGCCTTCTTTTAATGTACAAAAGACCATACACATATCCTCTTCCTGATAAACAGCATTAGTGTATCAGTTAAAACCAAAAGAATCTTACCTTGTCTAATGTTCTTGTGGTAACTTCAATGTGTACTGAAAGCAGAAAAAATCAACTCATTGATATACCACTATTTTAGGGAGATTATTTGTTATACACAGATCACCATTAAACAGCAGCTTCCAAAGAAAACAGGTTTGTTGCAAGTACCTGAGAAATCATTTGTTTCAATCAGAAGTTAGAGTAAGTGGAGCCATCTAACATAGCAGAGAGAAAATAATCATCCAGGGGACAACGCCCAATTATTTGCCAGTACAATTCTTCAACCAACACTGTAACATCAGTTTCTGATTTGTGTTGAGCACCAGTAACATTAGCTTCTTCCCCTTGTTAAAAACAAAATATTGCTTCCATTATAAACATGGTAAAGTCCTGACTAGAAAAAGGTGCACAGCATAGTCATCATATCAGAAACTGTGTTCACAGATTTTATTTCACAAATATTATTGTTCTAAGTTGTATTTCTGTTTTCAAAACCTAGTTAAATGTCAAAACTCCACTGATTTAATTTATACCCATACTGTCTGAAATGCCTCACAAGCAAAGGGTTCCTAATGCACAATCTGATAATAGCACTACCTGCCTCTACAAAGTGTGTTAGAGTCTTCTGAGGAAGGGTTTTACATAAAAGGCAGGTGTCTCTTCATATTCTTAAGCATTTGTGAATATGTTTAGACGATTCCAGGTCTTGCAGAACCTGGTTGGTATCTGTGGTTTACCTGAAGAGAGGCTCAGGTATAGTTGGCTGAAGACAATGTTTGCTATAGACGGCTCTGTTCCTCTTGGTGTGGGACTTATTTCCACTGTATGTCCATGTACTGAGAATGGCCTTTGCATCTTGCCTGTCAGGGCAGCCAGCAGCACATGGATTTCACCCCATGGACAGGACTTCTTTCCATCTTTCGGGGATGTTTCCCCAGAGTGTCCTGGTTTTGGCTGTGGTAGAGTTAATATTCTTCACAGTAGCCAGTATGGACATATGTTTTGGATTTGTGCTGGAAATGGTGTTGATAATACAGGGATGTTTTTGTTACTGCTGAGCAGTGTTTACACAGAGCCAAGGGTTTTTCTGCTCCTCACCCCACCAGTGAGTAGGCCAGGGGTGCACCAGAAGTTGGAAGGGGACACAGCCAGGACAGCAGGACAGCTGACCCCAACTGGTCCAAGCGATATTACATACCATATGACATCATACTCAGCATATAATGCTGGGGGAAGAAGTAGTGATGGAGCCCTGCTTTCCTGGAGATGGCTGAACACCTGCCAAGTGGTGAATGAATTCTTTCTTTTTCTTTGCCTGTACATACACTTTTGTTTTACCCATCAAACTGTCTTTATCTCAACCCACAAGTTTTCTCACTTTAACCCTTCTGATATTCTCCCCCATTCCATTGCAGAGGATGGGAAGTGAGTGGCAGTGTCGGGCTTAGTTGTCAGCTAAGTAATACACAAGCTGAAATGGAGGAAGGAACATGGACTATGTCTTCAAGAACAATGATGTTTTGCCTCAGTGTCTGAATGAAAATGGGTCCCAGAAAACCTAATATACCATGTTTTACAATAACAGTTGAATCTCATTGTAGGAGTGCAGCTCTCAAAAAGCAAGTATAGTGCAGTGTTGTAGACTCTTGTTCAAGACGTCCACCCAGTGAAGCCTATTTGGGTCTGCCTGAGTCAGAAGGGATGTATTAGGCTCTTATGAGCCTTTTCAGATCTGCAGTTCAATGTGTCACTGCAAGAACTGTTCTCACTATTAATTCTGGCTCAAGATTTGGCCTAGTTCCATAAGAAACACAAAATCCTTGGGTTTTTATTATGATAATTTAAACTTGATGGTTTCCACCCATTGTAGGTAATGGTAAGTTAATCAGTTCCTACTTCTTTGCAGTAACCCTATTCTACATGTGGCTTAAATATTACATAAATGTACACTGCCTAGGGAACAGAGCACTAGGCATTATTTAGAAATGGATAAAGCAAGCTGCCAACAGGCTGCAGAAAGGAATAGGCTCATCCAATGCAATGAAACCAAAACTGACAGCATGGTGCTGGCTGGTAAAAAAAAAAGATAATAAAATACTATAGCAATAAAATTATTTAATTGAACCTGCACCTATCAACTATGTAAAAATTTTTAGGGAGGGCATATTTTTGTTAAAATCTCATATTAAGCAAGCATGCCAAAAGCAAGTGGAATTGACATCTGCTTAGTTGTAACTAAATGTTCTTCCATCTTCTGGAGAAATAAGAGAACAAAATTCCATGGGGAAGTAAGTTCATTTCTTGCAAATACTGGCACCCAAGTATCACTGATATATCTGAAACCCTGACAGAAAGAGACTTTTAAAAAATTCCATTTGCATTCATTACAACATAGCTTTGTCTGCACTGAGCTGACTCACACAACTAAGACCTCCCTTGCATGGAATCCAGGATTATCTGCCACCAGCGCAAGTACATAGCACAACGCCATGGTCTTTGTCTTGTATATAAGGTATGTACCAAATAAAGGACAGTTGAGTTATACCACAAATGTCAAATATACTGCAAGCCACAGTCCTGTGCTCAGAGGAGCCCCCGAGAGACCACAGAAAGCACAACCAAGACCAAATGACGTTCTACCAGATGAAAACACTTGAGGAATTTGGTTTGGATAGACATAGTGGGTGAATACACTTACCTATAAACAGTACATAACATTCAATCCATTGAACAGCAATAGCTCTATGGTGCAAACACACAGAGGGCTTCAGTGTCAAAGACAAATAAAGCTGGCTATAGAGCTTTTTAGGCACTGTAATGAGGAGGCTCCCTTGCTGCCACCGAAACCCTGCAATTCTGACAGGTGCTTTCACACTTCCTGAAGATTTGATCTCCCCTGAACAACGGATAAATGGATAGAACATTTGTCTGCTGGCAGCCACAGCTCTGCAAATTAACACTTAAATAATTTGGTAGGTCTGTCTGATGTTACCACCTATGGATCACAAAGAGACTTAAACACCCTCAAAATACTACACAATGAATTAACAATAAAAATGAAGGGGTTAAGATAAAGTAGCTTTTGACAACCTTCTTAAAGCCTGCATACTATAAAATTACATGCACTAGGTCTATTAGCAACTTTAAACCTCAATTTCATTTTTATCACATTGTATATTATCTGAGGCAAACTTTCTGCAGCCAAGGGCAACTATTTCATGCCAACTCTACCATTACAAGATACTGTCTCAGAAAAGAAGAAAGGTATTCAAGACTGCTGCTGTTTGAAAGGAGCATAATCATTTATGTGCTATGGTGAGCATCAGTTCGTTCAATCACAAGCTGGTCAAGTTCAACTGACAGCAGATATAACAGCTGGAAGTTGCTCCATCTTTTGAAGGTGAATTATTCTCATCAGCATTTTGGTTGTTTTGTTGTTTTGGTTTTTTGTTTATTTTTGGGGGAGAAGAAGGTGCTTTTTTTTTTCATTTCAGTAGCAATGGGATGTGTACAAACTCAGCTACTGTCCCCCAACTGACAGGGGGTCATAAGTTTAGGAGCAGCCACACTGGCCAGCTCCTAAGTTCACCTTTCTCACTTTCCTCTGTCCAACTGTAGCCATCAGTGGATGTTTCATTGGAAAAATATAAGAAATTAAACAGATAAAGAGTGGTTTTTGCCACTGTATTCCCCAGTGTATTTCTCAGTGAGAAATACCTGACAGGGATTTCCTTATATATGTGTTGGATCTATACCATTATTTATAGTAGCCATCAATGGATCTTCTTCCATCTGCAGGCAATATACTTTTTTAAGCATTATGTCTTGATTGCTTACAATTATCTATGAACTTTGGGTCATTTTGTTTTCTATGATCATCTGCTATTACTTAATGACTTTGCCTTTTCACATTCACCTGTACCTAGAGGGATCACATTGTCCTTCAGTTACAGACTGGTATTTTTTATGAGGATCAGGGCTAAGTTCACAAAAAGCCTGTCTTCAAATAGACACTTCCAACCTTTTATTTTTGTGACAAGTTACCAAATTATTTACAAGAAAATCCATGCCATGCATGCCTCAGAGCAGTGTCTGGAGTCCTTCATCCATTTTAAAATTATATTTACTTGCAGAATAAAAATAAGGATAATAAAGAATATAGGGTGAACATACTCAGACCACAGGATATTTAGGGATTAGGTCTTGGAGTACAATTTGTACTGTTGAAGGGAGATGAATTTACAGAAAGCTTGAAATATTCTATATAAGAACTATAGAGGTAATAACCAAGCATTAGTTGTTGGTTACTGACAAGAAGGTAAACTATTATACTTCAAATGAAGTTTATTGTTGCTATTATCACTAGGCCATGCACCTCTATAAATAAACAGGAAACAAAAATCTCATCAGTGTTACAGCTATGTCATCAGAGCCAATTGTTTTTCGCATTAGGAAGTCCTGTATGATTGATTTTAAAAGGCAGTTAAAAAGAAAACCGATTTAGTCTACTGCATTAGAAACAAACAACAAGGCATTAAAGGAATAAGACAACTGATGGATTAAAATGCACAGAGGAAAGACAGCAATGAATTGCCTGGCATTTTCTGAATAGCAAAAGCTAGGATAAAAAGAATTCAGTTTCCAATCAACAAAAAAAAACTGGCAAAAAGGCAGGAATCCAAACTCCCTCAGATTTATGCTTTATCTGCCAATTAGCATTAACACGCCCGATCTAGGTGTCTTGCCAGCTTGTGGTATCATAAAAAGACAACAGACCTTGAATGTGTTATCACCACAGAATGTGTAATTACTTTAAGCACCAGCTGAAAATTACAGAGTGATGAATTCTGAAATTTGTATATATTTATTGTGGAGATAAGTTGTTAGAGTAGATATAATCTGTACTTGTGTTTAAAATCCTGTTTTCAATTATTTCAGTGCCAGCAAACTGTGCATTGAAAGCAAACACTAGTAAAATGGCAATAGATTATGATACCGGAGCAACATAAGAATTTTGCTGGGCAACTGCATTCATTGTCTGAAGAAAACAATCTTGAGTCACTGACACAGCAGATACTTATCCATGTGACTTGTGTGTTGAAGGATGTAAAGCTAAACATGTGTTTACAGGATTGCAAAATGGGATCATTGGCTAATGTCAACCTGACATTTCAACCCTGTCACTCAGAGATCACAGGCAATAGCACATCTAATATGTGCTGGCTCATGTTAACATTATAAATGATAAAACAAGCAAAAATTAAACCCTAAAGTGTTCAAATATAAAATTCTAAAGGCCAGTATAAAAAAATATAAACCACCATGTCCGAAAAACCCAACTCCTCTTGCTTCTAAGGTGACTCTTCTGAAGACTCTTTTTAAAATCCTATTTTCCCCAAAATAAACAAAAATTTGTCCATGCCAAATATTACCCACCTGCAAATAAACATGTACAAATGACCTGAGGAAAAAATAAGGCCTGCTGTATACCCATCCTAATTTTGATGATAGAAATTATTCCTTCCACTTTCCAAATTTGCTGGATATCAAATTCTGAGCAGTACTGTTTCAATTTTATTCTGCTTGCTCCTAACAGCCAGTCATCTCTTAAACACCATGTACACCACAAGCCCTATGAACAAGAGCCATCTTTTATTACTTCTCTGCATAGTATTTAAAGCTGTGGAGTCTTTCTTTCCAGTTAAGACTCTATACTGTTCCTACATAACTAAATAACAGCCTCCTGTGGATCTGCACGTGCAATTTAGAAAAGTTCTTGAAAATCTCCAGTGTTGGCCTGAAGTATGTACTCCTCAGTTTCCATTGTCACTTATTTTATGAGTATAAACTTGGAGGAAGAGACAAATTTCCTCTTCAAGCAGAATATTTTCCAGTTCCCCAGTGAGACAAAGCCAAGGCTGTTTGACACTATTCACCTGAAAAAGGAAGAGACAGGCAACAGCAACATCAGCACTTGCAGGGTAGATCCAAGTCACCAATCTGAAGAAAAAAACAATTTTGTCAAAACCCCTGCATTTCTGTGAAAATTAGTGTGTTAGTAAGGTGATTTTTTACCTATATGACAAAGAACCCATTTTGTTATCAGAGTCCCAATAAATTCTAACATTATTCAGGAGAGGCATCAGAAAGAAACTGTAACATTTAAATACTTTCTACACACAGAATAGTATCTTCAAACAGGTAACTGTAAGAAGTACCCTTCAAGTCACAGTTAATAAGCTGGAAAATGAAGTTTATTTTATGGCTATAGCAGCTGGAGATGTCTGCCTGCTTCTCCCTCAACAACGCTGCATCTAGTGGCAAGGTTAAAGAAAACAAAAAACAGCGGTGAAAATGCTTAGTGAAAGAGCAGAAACGAAACAAAACAAAATTACATATTCAATGCTGTTTAAATCCATAGGTATAACATGTACAACAGGGTTCTCTGTAATGTGCTGGAAGAATATCACACGCAATATTGAGACTGGGATAAAAACAGTAGAGATTAAGCAAAAAAGGGCAGATAAGTCCTATTTTTTATGCCACCCTCTTTTTCTAAAGTTGTCTTGTTCACCTGGATTTTGAAAACATGTGGATGATGCTGGTTGACCTAATTACTAGGGACAAATCAGGTGGAGAAACTCAGCACTTGAGCTGCAGACAAGCAGAAGGTGACCGATCAAAACAGCTCGTCTGAGTCTGAGCAGTATCTAGTAGCTCTTGGGCTCGTTAGACTCCAAGAAGTGGGGAAAAAAAAATATGTGGTAGCACTGCAAGCAAAGCAGATGGAGCAGCATGCTGTTCTTTTCTTGTACCCCTCTGCATCTTCAGCTTAGGGTTGATTTGCTCACAGGATGAGCCTGCTCAGCGCAGAGAGGCAGAAATAAAACAGATCTCAGAAGGACTTCAGGTCTGAGCTGCTACTCATGGCTTCCTTGTGAGATGAACCTGCTTTCAATCCCTTCCACTTCAAGGGCTTTACTCAAGGAGCTCAAATGAGAAACCCTGCTGCTGTAGGTCTCTCTGCAGAAGGATATTCATTTTCTGTACAGACTTGCAAGCACTTTCATTAAGTGCCTGCAGTTAGATAGGGTGAGTCTGGGCTCATAGGTAAAGAATAATGGTTATCAGTCATGATCTGGGACTGTGGCTTTTCTTTGTCTTTGCCACATCAAAGGTGTATCTTTCCATTAAGAAAGGTAGCGCCAAAAAAAACATCCTGACAGAAGAGAGGCATCATGTAGCTGAACCCCAGACGTGGGGATATTGGTTCCATCTTAGGTGCTGAAAAGTAAAAACTGCTCAGTGATTTCTTTCTTCTGGCATACAGCTACCTTGCCTAACATATGCACCTTCTGTTGAAGAAGACCCAGATGGGAAATCCCTTCCAGAGTGTGAAGCCAGCCTGTTCTACTAGCCCTGACGGAACACTACTGTGGGCACCTTCTCCATGCCATGAAGCCCGTGGCACTAGTAACCACTCTTCTGGTTGTTCTGTAGCTGTATCCACACTATCACTCACACCTTTTTGGGTGCTATAAAAGTGTCCCATAACCATAAACACAAATGTCCAAATTTTCCCAACAATTTGTCCATAACAGTTCTGAGGTTTAACAACAAAGCTGCAGAGTTTAAACAAATTAATATCTGCTTAGCATTTTTGTGAGTGCAGCCAGTAGATCTATTTCATCATTACAGTATTACAAAAACAAATCTCTACGGTATTTGTAGTTGCCAAAAATAAACAGAGGAAGGGAATGATACACTGCTTCTGTGAGACTAATGCCTAAGCTGTTCGTGGGAAGAGAGGCCAAACGGTGTGCTGATAAAGACAGATACACCTGTGTGTACCAGTAATTGGACCTTGATCTGCATTTCTTCAAATATGCTGTGTAGCCATATTTCTTACATGTTATAATTTCTTTTCTAGCAGTTTGGACCATTTGGTTCAGCCTGAATTTAAAAATTAGTAATTAAAAATTCAGAAAGCAAAGGCAAATATAAGTAAACAGAAAGTAATATTAAATTGCAAAACAGAAAGAATATTTGACTGATTGAATTACCCCATTCCACATTAAATGCAATTTAATTCTTGGGTTTGTCCTTCTGAAGCTGTCACAATTTCAGGTGTGCAGTTCCAAAATTCACTGATATTATCTATTGTGTCTAATCCAATACAGACTATTAGAATACTAATTCTAATACACAGTATATAGAAATAAAAGTAAATTGTAGGCTACTTGTCATAAAGCTTACATCCATGCTTTCCTTCCTTCATACATACATACATACATGCATATATATATAACCTTCATACCCATAAACACCCATAATCTCATGCAGACATTTCTAGGGACAGCATGGCAGCTATGGAGCTGTAACAGCCCCACCCTGGTAGGTGCTTGCAGTTGCCTCAAGTTGCCCACATTGCAAAGAGGAGTTCAAGTTAAACACATACAAGTTGGATTTTCATCAGTATCTGACTTTTCTCTGCTTATATATTTTGTCTTTGTAAACCAGTAGCACACAAATCAAGTATGGAACGAAAAATCTACATTTTTAAAGAAAGAGAAATTTATGTTAGACATTAGCAGGCAGATTAGAGCAGATACATGCATTTCCCCATCAATTTTTTATTTTTTTAACATAATTTACTTCAGAGTGGAAAAAGGAAGCACTTATTATAGTATTAAGTAGCCTCTGCATCTTAGTCTTGGCTGTTTCTAGCCACAGATTACACCTTTCTCCTCCCTCTTCTCCAATGGGAAAGGGTCTTGCAAAAGAGAGATAGAATGTGTCAGATAGAGAGTTAATGCATCCAACCTAAAAGTAATGAAAATCCTGGTAACACAACAAGAAGTTAAAGAATGAGTTAAAAAAAAACGAACAGGTTGTTTTCTTATTTTTTTTCTAGAGGGAAAAGGATCAGATAAACTGCAGCTGCCGCAAATTCAGCAGGAAAGCAATAGCTAAATGAAAGGCTCTGCTGCATCCCAAAAAGGTAGCAGAAACTATTCCAGGACACACAAGTGGCAGTCTCCTAAACCTTCTGCCTCACAGGTTAATAATTTATAACCTCCTGGGTTTAGCTACTTTTGGAAAACACTGGATTTAAATACAATTTTTTTTTCCAGTGTTGCACACAACGAACCACCCAGTGCTATTCTTGGTCTCATTTGGCATCTGAGTCCAGAGCTGCACTACAGCCTTCTGCCAGCACTGTGACGATGATGGTTATGGGTGTGAAGTGCCGGGATCCCTGTCTGGCACTCCAGTGCCAGCAGCAGCCCTGACCAAATGGCACTTTTATTGGAATACGTTATTTATCTTGCAAGGAGTAATTTTACTATAATGGTACAGGGTTTTCTGAGAGACACTGAGTTCTTTGTTGGTCTCGCATCTCAGTGCTGTTCTACTCAGCCACAGCCTCAGAGGGAAATGCAGCAGCAACGTTAATCAGAATATTCCTCTTCCCTGTGGGTTGGTTTTGCATGCTCCTTCCCTGATGGAGGTGAAGCTCTACATGAAATATATGAGTAAATTCTTCATTCCTGTGGTTATTAAAAATATTACACAGCCTTTCACAAGATGAAACATGCTCCTTGTCCTGATCAAATTCAGGGAGCTTTAATTTATCTACCATGTTCTTTTGGCTGAATAAAATGCTTATCCCCTCCTGCTCGCTGTTAAATGGGGCTGGTTTCCTCCTAATGATGATGGAATCATACCTGTACATAGTTTCACATTTCCAGTCATTCTTCAGGATGAAAAACTATATATATATCATTTTGAATCTCTCAGGTATGGTGAACTGTCTACTAATGTGATTTTATTTTGCCTACTTCCATGAATAAATCTTTCAGTACTGAAGCGTTTGGGGCAGAGGAAGTTACTTTTCTTAATTAAGTAATTTAGACTATATATAAATCTGCAGCTATCTGTAAAAACATATCATTATATTCACAAAGAACAAATAGAAATCATACCAAGCAATTACTGTATTCACCAGCAATATAAACTGCAAAAGAGCCATTCAAATGTTACCATGGTTTGCCTCTACCAAATTTTAGAAGCTAGTCCCCAGAGAAGCACCCTGAGGAATAAAAAGGATTTGTAAGAGAACAGCACACTTGGATGTTAGGAGGAGAGTCTCCAGTGCTTTCTGTACCACTCTGTGACACCTCTGCCATTTTCTGTAGTCATTTCTTTCACAATTCCTCTGACTCTTTAGCACCCCTGCTGAAGGTTCCCACGCCAAATGCAGTTTCCAGGGGTGAGCTGCTGCTCTATCACTATGCTGCAGTTATGTGTCAGTGGCAACCGGTACCATAATAACTGTCTTCATTTTAAATCCATTAAAAATCCTCTCGATCTTGAATTATTTCCAAATTATTGCCTCAGTTGTTGGACTTGTGCAGAAATAACAATAAAAATAACTTCTGCTTTAATCAAAAGCCCCAATTTGCCATTTCCCATGTGTCAGAGCCCTCCATGCGCTCTTCCCTCAGTAAGTAATGTTTGGCCCTGCAAAAAAATCTGAATCTGTTTAGAATTATTTTTGACTAGCGATGATAAGTGATTATTACGGTGTAGCACTTATATCTAAAGCAAGCAGTGGCTTACATTGTATGTGCATCTATACAAGGACTGCATATAAAATATCCATGAAAATGGGGCTTTAATTGGCCTATCCTGTGTGCCAGAATATTTAAATTGAAAAACAAGGCCAAATACTTCACAGTTTCCCTTGCAAATATCTTAAACAGCTTGCTTCAATGGGTTTGCTTCCCTGGGGAAGAGGAAAGGAGCACAGTTATAGGGGATAATGGCTGAACAACCTCAGTTTCACAGGCAATTCATCTGTTCTGTAAGACTTGATGGAAAAGGTCAACCACAAAAGCAGAGAGGAGTGAAAACTAATTAGGGTAAAATAAAGATTATAGAGATCCTCAGCTGCAGGGAGAAGGAACCATCATTAAACAAGTGCAGACTGTTATCGCATAAGCCCAGGTTTTGTGGCCTGTGTCACGCCAGACCCAAATCCTGAAGTAAGGAGATCTCTTCAACCCTCCATCTTGGCTGCCCCTCAGCTCTGCAGCAGCTTGGGGTGGATGGTGGCACCTTAAAATGGAGAGTGGGATTTTTATTGGGTTTATTATTAAAGCAAGCAAAAAGCCCAGACTGAAGAATGACCCTCATGTATATCTATGGGAAGGGTGGAGAAACTGAGCAGAAAGTGGAGTTTTTAATAAAGAATGATTTTGGAAGATGTAGATTTAAACTGGATCAAAAAACTGGGAAGTTGAGTTAAGGCTTGGTTGCAAGGGAGCAGTAACAGAACAGTAGGTAGAGTTTCGTAATCACTGTCACTTAAGAGCTTTAAGAGCTGGGAGGGAAGAGGAGGCAGCAGGGAGTGGATTTCTGGGATGTACTCAATGGGTGACATTGTCCTACTGCAGCACGTGCCAGAGCAAACCTGTGCTCCCGCTCACAGCTGAAGGCAAAATCCAAAGAAAACAGTAAGGCACCTAAAGTGCAACTTATGCAGAACTTAGATGCCTATGTAGAGGAGAGAGAGCCAAAACAAACTTCACCTGACTTGTTTAGGCACCTGAGAGGCTGTAGGCGCTGAAGATTTGCTTTAAATCTCTAAGCTCTGCTACTCTGTACACCCAGAGGCAGCGTCGCCTTGGCTGGGCTGAGCTGCCTGAAAGCGATGTGGAGTCACAGCCTGGGTGTCCCTTGTCTGTGGGTGCCATTCTATGGCTACCTCCACCAAAGGCTTGGCCCCTGCTGCCATGGCCTCACTGCCTTGCCCCGTGATGCTGAGATCCATCTGTCTGTGTTTCAGATATGGGGACAGGAGAAGGCGAGAAGGAAGCCTCATCCAAATGCGTAATTGCAAGGTTAATCAGCTGAAAAGAGGAAAGTGTTAAATCTCCAGCAATGCCTATGCTCTTGGTTCTGCAGAAGTATTGCACACAAAAAAAAAAAAAAAAAGAAGGAAAAAAATCCATCTCAGGTCTTCCAGATCCTCTCTGTTTTCTTAACATTACTATACACAGAACAGAGGTCTACTCTTTATCTGTGGGTTTATAGTGTTTCTATGTGAAGCAGCCAAAACTGGAATGCCTTTTTCCTGAATTCAACAGAGAGGTGTGGTCTGGAAGCACATCCCATAGGATGCCCCTTGGGAGAGTGAGGCTGAGGAGCACCTACTTTGTGAATTACAAATGGCCACGGGCAGAAAAGCAGTTACCTACATGTTTAGCTCAGCCAAAAGGAAGAGACCTCAGGGCAAAAGCTGCAACAGAAATTAAGGAAGACGTTTTCTGCTGCAATTTCATGTGTCTCCAGTTTCTCAGAAAGGTGAATAGGTGAGGTGGGCTGCCGTAGAGGGATTGCACTCGCAATGAGGTATAAGCCCTTACATCAGTGCCAAATTCTGCCTCACCTCCACATTTTATAGCTCAGTGCTCTTTGGATCTTGTTGTCTAAGGCCTGTTCCTTAAGATGCAGACCTCTGAGGCAAGTGGAAAGTTTTTAGCATCTTGAAGGCATGACAGAGCCTGTTACTTCTCAGACCTTTATACCTTGGAAAATGGGAAACAAGAAAAGCAAAGAAAATTAAAAAAGATATCCAAGTTTAAAAAGAATGCCATACAGTCAGACATGTCCTGGCTCGACCATTCAGCTCCAACCTCGCCCAGTAAGAAGTGGGATTTATGGGGCCAAGCAATACGGAAATAGAGGAGAAAATGTCTTTTTCTCCTGATTATTTTATTATTATTATTAGAGACAGAAACGCTGCCTTACTCTACATACCAGCTCCAAAAGTTGGCAGATTAGGAATCTGTTCTTCCTTATTGCATTATGCAGAGTGACCACGTTGACTGACTCACTTTCACTGTCCAAACCCGCAACCACTGCCTGGTTTGTGCATTAGACTTCAGAGATGCTCCAGCTTTCTCTCTTGGCATCACAAGCGGGGTGGACTGCTCCCCGCCTGCTCGGTACAGCAGCTCTCCTGCTGGTAAACCACAACAAGGGTTTCAAGTCAAAAAAAACCCAACACACTTTGCTCTGAGTCTTTGTTAAATGAAGATTCTACAGACCTGCATGGAGAGTTCCTCCACTGGCAACATGTAATGGGAGATTTCTGCAACACAACGGAGGAACTGATGCAGTTCTAGCACCATTTACTAGTACCTTATCTATTATTTATTTACATATGTATATACACAGATATGTCTGGTAAGAGGAGTTGCCATAGAAATATGTAGTCAGGGTGGAAAAGACTACACCCTAAAGTGGGCAGAACATGGCTGTTCAGTTTTAAGGAATTGGCTGTGCATGAAGTTATGGGAAAATATACCTCACTTTTGGCTCAGCTTGCGCTATGACTGAAGCTTTTATTGACATAGTCTGAGTTCAGATACATCACTGAGTTTCCACACAGGTCCCTCCCTTGATCAGCTAATTGATTTTAGCTCTGTCTTTGGGCAATTATTTCTGAGAAAGCAGGGGTGTAAGGCAGTATCAGGCTGCAGACATGGCAGAGGAGGCAGCTGCTAGGGGCACTGCTTACCCGGTGGCTGTACTCCTCTGCCAAACCACTCCTCAGTGTTACCTGCATGGTGTCCCTGCAGTGTGGGAGCAGAGAGTCTGACTGCTTCTCTTTTCCTCTCTTCCCAGATGGTGATGTTCTTCACATTCCCAAGACAGTAAAATTTTGCTTTCTTCCAGCTGCTGTCAGAAGGAAAAGGGAAAAATCACAGCTCATAGGGCCATGGCTGAGCTGGGGCAGAAGGATGCAAACAGAGAGAAGGCACTTGTACCCCAGGTTTCCTCTTTGGCCACAATCTGCCATTGGGTTGGAGCCACCACCCTATTGCTGTGGGACACAAGACCCCAGGGGATACATTACAGTCTTTCTCCAAAGAGGATCACATCAGCTTAGGTGCTGGGTCAGAACATTAGTGTGGGAGTGGAGAGGTTATCCTAATTTGACTTCCATAATTTGACATCACCTAATCACCTAATAATTTAACAGCCTAATCACCGCTGGCCTTTCTCAGCTCAGCTCCCCACTGGGTACTTCACCTCTCACACTCCTCATCTGGTCTCCCAGAGTTTATATTCCTAAGGCACAAATTTGAGCTCTACTTTTGTGTTGACTTTGTTACCAGACTTCCAAAATCTCATCAGGTAAAAACACAAAGCAAAATAAAGCACCAATTTTCTTCCTCTTTTTTAATCTTAGAACTCAAACTGTGACTCATCATATAATAAAGACAGTGAAGGAAGGGACTGATTCCATAAATGATAGCTGCAGTTGTCAAATACTTTCACTTCCCGTTGGTGTTTAAGCATCCATGAAAACCATTTATTGCCTTTTATAGCCTTCTTAAAATCTTATCCTCTAATTATTCACTATAGAATAAAAACAAATGGCTGAGGATCCTCAATTTGTCATAATACAAACATTTATTGGAGCAGTATGTACATTGTGATCCATCTTATTTCTGTACTTTCTGTACTAGCAATGTTTGGCTGTTAGTTTTACTCTGAAATATTTGCTTGATATCAGTGAGGTAAAGTAGATCTCACTTTGTAATCAAGCTGTACCATCCCAAAACATGTTGGTCATGCATTACCATTTTACTACCCCCAATGGCAACCCTATGGCTCACCATCTTTTCTATAGAAAAAATAATGGCTGATTTTTTGGATCCTTTTACATTAAGACATTGGTTCCTGTTCTGATTTTTAGCATTAAATGAAACAGACTCTGAGGGCCACTTACTTTTCTATGAACAGATTATATCATTTCTTGATCTGCTTCTTCATACCACTGGGTTATAGTAGGTATTTGTTATCCACTGTGGGAAGACTTGCATACTATTCCTCTTAGTTTTCCAGTGAGCAGCCACCTTCCCACTCTCTCCCAGGGAGGCCATCCCGCAGGCTGTTCTCCCTCTGCCCACGGACTCCTCAAGCACATTCTTCTGGGTGAAGCATTCCATGCAACTCTTATTCTTCAGCACCGTGACCACCTAGGGCCTATATTAACCAGGTTTTTTAATTCAATTTGAAATTACAATACGCAGTTATTACATAGGGTTTAGTGTGTGGCCCTGATTAATTGATTGCCACTTACCTCAAGTTGGTTAACATACTTACAAATGAAAGTCTAAACAGTCCATGAGTGCTCATACCATGAGGCAGATGCTTGTGAGTTATCTCAGTGCACAACTGGAGGTAAACCGCAGAAGTCTGACTGCTGCAACATATCTTGGAATGTGGAGATTAGCTTTTACAACTGCAAATGTCTTCACCAACTCTACTAGCTAATTGCCAAACAACTAATAAACACAAGTTACAACAGAGCAAATTCTAGTCTAGACATATCTGTAGTAGGAGACTGAGGTCAAATTGTTTTCAAGTTTTGAATAAGCTCAGAAAAGTTATTGCCTGACATGAAAAAAGGGGGAAAAAAAAAATGTGTTGGTTTTGTTTGGGGTTTGGGATTTTTTATTTATTTTTTATGAAACAAAGAAGAAAAGAAATAAATGGGAAAATACACTGCAAAGGTCATATCCTCTGCTTTCTGTCTGGGCTCCCAGGAGTTTCATCCCTAATAACCTCAGTACCCTTTCGAATGCAGCATGTTCAGGACAATGTGAAGGGTCACCCGTACAGTTGTCTGGCTAGAAAGAATAGGAACAAGACAAGGCTGTGTGAAAAGGGAAAGCAACTGAGAACCCGGACTATCCTCATATTAGCAGGGGCAGAGTATCTGGAGGCAGGCAGCCATGAAGAGCCATGAGCTGGAGCTGCCATAAGAAGACCTGGTTCTGTCTTGTAGAAAAGCAGGGTACTGGAGGAAGCAGAGGATGACTCAGGAGTGCAGTCCCAACAGAAAGGCTTCACCAAGGTTCACTGAAAGGAGATAAAGGACTAGCTCATTATTCCAAAAGGAACCAGAAAACAAAGGTGAAATTAATAAGTAAAAAGGACATCACAACATATCAGGCAACCTACCCTTGAGGGGTTCAGTATCTGGAAGACTATATTTACAGTCTATATTTTGTTATTTTGGTTTTTATAAAGGTTTCTTCATTTGTACATGTTGACCTGTTGTTAACCATAGTGCTAAGACTTCCTGGCTCTGGGGAGAGCTGAATAAGCACAGTGAGCAGGAAATTAAAACTATTATCTTTTCAGGTGCACTTTGCTGCAGAATTGCAATCTGGTTATAGATGGAGATATAAATAGAGATATGGATAGATACACACTGGAAAAAACAGAGTGCTGTACACAGAACACAGCTCATGAAAGGAGCTCTCCCAACCACTCCTTCTGTTTTTACCCTTGCTCTCTGCACAAGTGCACCCCAGCTCCAGCCCCACCAGTATCTTTATGGATGTGACTCAGAAGCAGCTTAAAATCAGCCAATCTGGCCAACTGCTCTCTCTGACTGGCTTTGAGGTCTGCTCAACGAACAGCTCCCATCCAGTGACTCCTTGCTCTGAGCCATTTTCAGTCTCACCATCTCACTGGCTAGAGAAAGCTTGCAACTACACATGCCTGGCCAGCCCCAGCCACTGCTAGGAGTAGGAGTCTTTAAAGTCCAGGAGTACAGGTATGTATGTCCATCTCAGTCCAACTCTTGGATGTCCGCCTAGGAAAGAGGAGTTCTGGAGTTGTCTGGTGGGTTGACCCTTGTTGGTTGCCAGGTGCCCACCACAGCCACTCTGTCACTGCCTTGCTTGGCTGGGACAGGAAGAGAAAATACAGCCTTGGGTCAAGATAAAGACAGGGAGAGACCACTCATCAGTTACTGTGACAGGTAAAACAGACTTGACTTGGGGAAATTACTTCAGTTTATTACCAATCAGATCAGAGTAGGATAATGAGAAATAAAACTAAACCTTAAAAACATCTTTCCCCCATCTTCCCTGGGTCCTCCAGGGGCTGCAGGTGAGTATCTGCTCCACCATGGTGGAGTGTCCCTCCAGGGGCTGCAGGGGCACAGACTGCCCTCACCGTGATCTGCACTCTGGGCTGCAGGGGGAATCTCTGCTTTGGTGCCTGGAGCACTTCCTGCCCCTCCTTCTGCACTGACCTTGGTGCCTGCAGTGCTGTTTCTCTCACATATCCTCTCTCATCTTTTCCACTGCGGCTGTAATTAAGCAGGTTTTTTTGTTCCTCTTCTTAACTATGTTATCCCAGAGGCACTACAACCATCACTGACGGGCTCAACCTCGGCCAGCAGCAGGTCCACCCTGCAGCCAGCTGGCATTGACTCTATCAGGAAGACAGAACAAACACAGGGGAGCTTTTGATATCTTCCTGCAAGAAGCCACCCCTGTAGTCCCACCCTTAACAAAACCTTGCCACAGAAACCCAATACTAGGTGCTATCTGAAATGTCACTTTTCCCTCTAATTCAGGTGTGCATCTGCAACGGAGATAAACCTCTGTAAGGAGCAAAGAGTCCTTGGCCTCAGATCCTTGCCTATCAGCAAACCAGACCATCACACTAGACACAAGCAGTCAACCCGCTCTGTCCTTTTGAAACACACAAGAAGGGGAGGCAAAGCTTTATGCAATAGCCAGGCATGCTCCTCAGAGCTCAGACACACAATTTCAGCTTCTTCCTGAGAGAGGGGTTTAAGCTGTCATCTCCCTGCAGTATGCACTAACAGAGAGGTTATATGTGGGTCAAGACTGAAAGGTAGAAGTTTAGGGGCAAGTGGGGAGAGATAACAGCAAGCTGGACACTGCTGTGCAGTGTTGGTGGAGAGCAGTGGACCAGAGTACCAGTCATCACTGTGATCTCTGTCTATATTTTATCCAGTGACAGTTTTTAATTAAACCAGTGTTTAATGATTGCAATGAGCACAATTAATGCGAACACCGTGCTGAGCTGCTCAGCTCTGTCAAGATTAGAGCAGTTCTCTACCATCTGGGGAACTGTAAAGTAAAAATCGAGGGAAACCTCATGCTTCAGTGCTTAAGTGTCAGGCAACAGGGTTTCCATACTCACTGTTTTGGAATTAGACCCCTAAAATTTTGCTAATGTCCTGTCGAGGGTTCAGGAAAGAGCTGGCCCTCATCTTATATTTCCCCCAACTCTTCTGATCATTATAGAATCATAGAATCATAGAATAGTTAGGGTTGGAAAGGACCTTAAGATCATCTAGTTCCAACCCCCCTGCCATGGGCAGGGATACCTCACACTAAACCATGTCACCCAAGAAGTTTGATTCTCTCTACAGAAGATACCAAGCAAATAGCATTATCAGACATAGTTTTGTCTAACCACATTTTAAAGCTCACTTGTGGGTTTTTGGTTAGTTTATTCACTTGTTTTGGCTCAGACTTCTGAATGTGATTGATACTTAACTTTTTCTTCCTTACCACATTCCTCTATCCACTCTGACATTTCCCCAGCTGATTACTCATAGTAGATATAAGCCAGATAGTTCAGCAAAAATGCTCTTCGTCATCTGTGTTAAACAACATAATGCCATATTATGACAACCATTAGCTCTCTGACTAAAGTTATTTTTCACTGCTGGAGTATCCTCATAAGAAAGCGTACATGAGACAGTACTTAAGTGACTGAAAGAGTACCTTACCGGTGCCATTCTTTCACCAGGATGTGGCAATAGGAAAACAGGGATCCAACAGTCTGTCATATTTCACATTTCATTTGGCTCATACAGTTTTTACTGGCGGCTCTAAACATCTTATACACAAATCAGATCTGGTGATAGCTCAGTCCGTGGGGATTGATTTCTCTGACATAAAGGCTGGGCTATTATTAGCTAAGTTTCTGAACGTCATTGCTAACAAGATAGAGCAAGTATTTGCTTGCTGCATCACAACAGAGATTCAATCTCTCATCCTTTGTTCTTCCCTTTGATAATAATCCCAACCTTTGAGCTTCCATAGGTTATAATCTGAATCACTTCAGGCCTCACTGGACTCTGAATATTTTCTTCCATAGCAAATGCTCCAGATTTCACATCCTCCAGTCCTACTGGGAGATGATGCGCATCTCACAAGGGTATCTGAGTTTATGGAGAACATCATCAACACTGTTTAAGGACAGGATGTGGTATGCTCATTCTGAGAGACCTCCACCACTGGCAAAATTTCCATGGTCTTCCTCATATTAAAGTATTGCCTTTGGAAGACTCCATTTGTAAGCTGTATCATTTTCTTTCCTGTTTGAAAGACAAGTATAATGGCACTGTCTTGCATAATGTAACTCCCATTGGGAAGAATATAACATAATAATTTCTAAAAATGATCTCAAGTCCTGATGCGAGCTTTTGAGCATCAAGCATGAACTCAGACAATGTTTCAATTTCAGCCTTCATTACTTCAGTTTGTCAGTGTCTTATGACCTTTCATATCTTTACTTTGTACCTCTGAAGGACAGAACTACTTTTATACCTCATCTGCATAGGCACACAAAAGCACAGATGGACAGGAAGTTCCACACAGCAAAACGAATGAGGTGCTGTAATTTGTGATGGCATTAAACTGGCTAGAACAGGTAACAAAGGCAGTTTCTCTTCTCTTAACATCCAGAGAATGGGCTGATCAGAGCCACTCAACACTACCCTGGGCATAAGGTTATGCTGTCATATTTTCACTACTCTCACTAAGGCAACACAATGGTACAAACACAGAGAAACAACTGTGGTTATAGAATCATAGAATAATTAGGTTTGGAAAGGACCTTAAGATCATTTAGTTACAATCCCCTGCCATGGGCAGGGATGCCTCATCCTCGACCATATCTCCCAAGGCTCTGTCCAGCCTGACCTTGAACACTGACAGGGATGGAGCATTCACAACTTCCTTGGGCAACCCATTCCTCACCACCCTCACAGTAAAGAACTTCTTCCTTATATCCAATCTAAACTTCCCCTGTTTGAGTTTGAACTTGACACTGAGAAGTTATGCCAGTTCCCTATGAGTGTGTAGACTGCAGAACTTTCAAAATACCTTAAACATTACTTGCCATATTCTTTTTGAATGACCTAATTGACTTCTGTGCCTAAGTCTCATTGACAAGCTATCTGGACTTAGGTGCCTGGTCATTAAGAGTCTACAGGTGTGTGAACTGTGGGAGGCCCAGGCAAGATACCCTGGTGTGAGTAGACATCCTAAATGGTGAGCCTGCATGACACAACTCACCATGTTGACTGATCAATCAGTCCAGACATAGTCAAAGCATTCTATCTAGGTGCTGGACATGGGCTGAAACCCTCCAAACTTCCTGCAGGCTTTATTAGCTAACACCAGCACCTGGACCCCAAACCAGCTGGCCTGAAGCAGCCCAAAAATCCATACTCTCTGCTTTCTGCAACAAAAGTAGGCAGTGCCAATATCCTCACACCCTGAGTCTTCTCAAGCACTGGCAGGACAAGGTAGGACCCTGCAAAAATAGTTAAACTAGCTGTGCTATCTGAAGTGTAACAGTTAAATTTGTAAGGCTGTTAGTGGTACTGGCCCTTTTCTCTCACCAACGTCTAGTGCTATGAAGATATTCAAAGGACTCCTAAGCCACTTTTCTTGTTACTGTAGGGAGTAATACCTACATTGCTGAAAAAAAAAAAAAAAAAAGGAACTGATTAATTTAAGGATGCAATTATGCAATTCAGTTATATAGAGAGGTGTCAAATCCCAGAATTTCAGATACACCAAAGTATACACTGAACTCCAGCTGCTGATCAAGGAAGTATGGGTCTGCTGTGGGACTCAGACATGACAGCTTCACTTGAATAGGTTAGATACCCTGGAGTCCTTGAAAGGGTATTACATTTAGACAGCTGAGTCACCCTCCATATGACCATGACCAAGAAAGGAAAATGTGTGTAGCTATTCCAAGTCCCCAAAGGCTGAGCATACCATCTCCCAAGCCTCTCAGCTTTTTGAGTGATTCACATTGGACCATGACACTGGGAATGAACAACAGATCAAGTGATGGAAGCACTTCTGTATAGGCAATCATGGGCATGCCCTCACATGCATGCACTCATGAGTCAGGGGAGTGGCCGTGCCTCTGGCTGTGCTGGAAGATGATGCCTTCTCTGCAAGGACCCTGGTAGTTTTACCCTGGTTGCGATTGTAATATCATGTTTCTTCTTTTCCTTGTCATCCCCCACCCAAGCTATCAGATCAGGTGAACCTGTTACACCCACACTAGTCACAACTCAGAGGAAGACCATCCTGAGAAATGTCAGGTAGAGCAGGACTGCATCTCTGGTGTGATAGATAGGTCTGATCTCACCTATCTCCCAGGTTTTCATAGGATCAGCTTCTTCTGAGCAGCTTCTTAAACACTGAGAATCTGAGGTTAAAAATGCAATTTCCTAGTAGAAATTTCATTGTAAATCTAAACCTTTTGATTACCTTTTTCTACTCATAGAAAAAAAAAATTGCTACCAAAAAATGGCTTTTGGTTGCAAGTCAAGCATAGTTCAAGCCTGAGTCCAGAGATCCCACTGCATTCTTGTCCAGCAAGAACCTGAGAGCCTTTCCCTTCTAAAAGGCATGGTTCAGATTCCTAGAAACTGATTATTTAATTATCAGACTGAAGGCTGATATAGCAACACAGTAACAGGAATGGCAGTTGCTGCCCACATCCCTCTTTCCCCTGCCATGCTATTAATTTCGGCAGGCACTATGAATGAGCTCCATAAAAGAAAACAGGCACTGTTATGATACAAACATTTCCCTTTGTGACTGTCCATCACTCTCCTCCTCTTGATGCTGCAGGACTGAGAAGAATTTATACCCTGTATTTACGTAGCAATATACTTTATCACTATCACTTACGAAAATACTAAGTGACTGTGCTGATTCATACTGTGCACTTTAGTAGTAACACAGTAATAGAAGTTGCTAGATTGTCAAGCTGTCTTCAAGAAGATATTGTCACTTTAGCTGATTGCTTAGCCACTAAAGCAAGTATCAGTTTGAAAGTTGTCAGGCCAACACAGAATAGGAACCTGGCATCCATAGATGGTGCTTATGTTTGCTAACATTCATTTCAGCTGCAGTACTTCCCTGCATGGGGGGAGCAATCTCATTAACACTGATTTTGACTTTCTCCAACAAATGAATGAATACTCATTTTTTAAGGACAAAATTCACATTACTCTAAGCAGAAACCAAGTAAACAAATTTGCTGTGAGTGACTGTATGTAAAGACAAACAGAATGCAATTTTCTTTGCTTTCCTCCCTGCTCCTGACCATAACCTGCATTGAAACTTCTTTATTTTCTGTGCATTACTACACCAGTGATCACTTCCCAAAGAGAAAATTTGGGAGCTTCTTAGAATATTTTACAATATATATCCATACTTGTCTGTCTTCTGCACTTCAAGGACTTAGTGATATGAAAGAGACATTAAGGAATGGTATCTTCTCTATAAATCTTTGTGAATTGAAAAGTGTTGAAAGGAGGCATGTGACATAACAACACTTGCCCACTTGTCATGTTTAATGGGACCTGTGAGGGTGTAGAAGGCCACACACAGTGCAGACTGTGATGGACAAGGAGCCTGTGCTTTGACAAGGCATTCCGCCAAATGACAAGCCAAATGGGAAGCTTTTATTTCCCTTGAACACTCTTCCCCAGTAAATGTGTACCGCTCTGAAGTACTGCTAGCCAGAGGTTTAGGGGCAGAACAAAGTCCTACCAAAAATAGTGATTTGCTGAGCCCAAATGATCTCAAAGTTTCAGGAGATCAAAGGCAAACTTGAGGTGACCTGGGAGCCATCACTTCCAAAAGGCAGAGTTCCATCAGACAGGCAACACCAGCTCTGCGAGCCCATGACTGTAAGACCTATGGCTCTGAAGCAAACAACCGTGCCAGGCTTTACAAAGACTCATGGAGCTGTAAAAACTCTCAAAACCCCAGTTCTAGCTCATTCTCGTACAGCATCCACAAAAGCAGGACTTAGAGCCTAAGAGCCCTGATACAGATTCTCAGGGACCGTTATTATAGGGCAATTATGCCATGTTGGCACCAGAAACTCTGTTTTTTCCAGTGCTTATATGGTAAGATTTTGATGTGAAACAGAACACATGAACATCAGAGCACTGTGAGGACTTATCTTTTAGATGATCTTGCAAGAGACAGTGGAGTACATCTGCTGAGCACTTGGACTTCAGATACTACCCAAAGCACATCTCTGACAGACCCCTGTGAGTAAATCAGCTCCTGTTGTGGGACTGGCCTGGGGAAGAAGACTGACAGGGGATGGAGGGAGTGGGGAGTGACCCCAGAGCAATCAGCTGGGGCTCCCAGGCTTGAAGCTTCAGAGCCAAGAGCCTGCTGAGTTAACCTGTTCCTCAGCCCATTGCTACATGCAAGTATCTCAGCCTGCAAATCTCCTTTGTGCACAGGTCAGGAGTTGTACTGCACAGGCTATATGCATAACACACAGACCAGAGGGCTAAGTCAGTGCATAATGGGTTCACACATATATAAGACACAATCAGCAGCCTTTTGAAAACAACAGCCTAATTACACTGAAGAAATAGAGGATTATAGAACAGAAAAGGAACTAAGAAAAAAAACATGTACATACAAAAAGAAACCACACTTCCAAATAATATTTAACCATCCAAACCTCTTTCTAAAATAACTCTTTCCAGCTCTTGCAGAGACTAAGATCACACTGGGTGTCTTTCCAAGTTTTTTGGGGAATTTCCAGTGCCTACCCTTTATTCTTTTAGATTAAGTTCAATTCAGGACTCAAGAGCATGTGGGCTAAAACCTGGGCAATGCTTGGCACTTGCGTCTTTTACTGAATAGCCTTTTATCAGCTTAATTAGGTTATCCCAGTTTAACCCTATAGTCCCTTCCAGCAATTCAATGACTCAGATTAAGTAGACACTTGGCCGGTGTTGAGCTCCAGGCTGAAGGTTGGAGAGAGGCTAGTCCCCAGACAAATGATGCATGGAATTTGTATCTGTGGGTTGCCATGCCAACACTGTGCACAGATTACTCAAGATTCAACAGGACTTGTCAGAGACCTTTTTGCTTCCCAGAGACCCACTGACAGGTAATATTACTGAGTTTCTGTGCCATTCAAATGCTCAATACAACATCTAATTCACTTGCATGCATTTTTGCATAGCAAAAAAGAGCAAGTGGGAAGAGTGGTGGGGCAGGAGGGACCTTCCTCTTCCCAGCACAATGTGGGATTCACTTGCCGCATGGGGCAGTTTTATCTTTCCTGTGTGCCTGCAGAACAGCACTGCCCTGAATAGGCTTAGGCAGTCAAAGGCATCTGAGAATATTTCACAGCTGGTGGTTGCTGATGGTATATTCCCAGAGGATGCACGCCTGAGAGCTTGCGGTACTAACTCACAATGTTGAGGGTGAATACAAAGACAAAAGAAAGCGACAGAAGTCCAGTAGTGGGCTGGATGTGCGTGCGCTCAGCTTTCCCTCTGCATGGGTGCAAAATCAGTGCATGGGATCGAGCCCCAGCCCTTGATCCAAAGCTCACGGAGGAAGACAGAAGGGCCCTTGAAGGTCAGTAGCCTTTGGCTCAGCTCAGCCAGATTAACTCCTCCCATGGGGAACATTTAAAGTGTCCAGTATCCATGCTCTTGGTAGAGCCGGCTGAATAAACTGTTATGAATAAATTATGTAAATAGCTTAGCACCCTGCCTTCTGCTCACAAATCATTTAGGAACCCCTCTCCTCCATCAGCTTAACTGTTGTTAAGGAATTTATGCCAAAGAGTTTCTGTGACAAATTTCTGCCTTTAGGCTGTTTCCAAACTCTTCAGCTTCCCTCTGCCCCTTCCCCCATTGCTGCTTGTTATTCAGTGGGTGTAAGGTTCTCCCAAGTCACATGAAACACTGTTTCCTCCTCTTCAACTTTCCTGGCTGGGAAATAATAAATGGCTAAATGGCAGAGACACATTCCCATGTGATGCTCAGAGATAAATCATTGTGTTAAACCCCACGCTTTGTTTAGGGAGCCTGGATATTTCAGATGGGGCTTGGGATTCCACTACATGGCACAGCTCCTAACAGTTAAGGGCTCCAACACTCGGTGTTGCAACACCTAGGCCCTTTTATTGACTTAATGCCTGTATCTTTGCCCAAAGCAAAATACATTGGATAAGATAAAAGCAATCCAAATAAACAACCAAGCATTGGCATCTACTGGAATAAAGAGCAAAACAAGATGACTCTGCCTACTGAGCTGGGTGTTATGGCTCCTGGCTTACATTTTTTAGCCATGTACAAGACCTAAGTCTATCTTTTCAGGCCAAAATGAGGGTACTTGCTGTTACATGTCACTTTAGCCTTATCTAATTGCAGACTCCCACTGCAAGAAGCGATCCAGTGCATTTGTCTCCATCTGTCTTCAGTTTTCTGCCCTTTTCTTCTCACTGGACCTAGTGCCAGCACAGGGTACTAGGTAAGGCTACCCATCTCCCTCAACCAGGTTAATCCTGTTTCTGTGGGTTACCATCTGGTGATAGTACCATCTTCAGTGACTGGATCACTGAAGTGTGCTGACTCTGCCCCCCTGCAACCCCAAAACCCAACCCCAGCCACAGATAGTAAGACCAGGGGTGGTGGCCTGAGAGGAGACTGGGACTGATTCACTCTGCAGGGTGTAGGAAGATGCACTGCCTGAAGTGGGCACCCACAGTGAGGTCTCTAACATTAGCTGCTATCCTATTCATGATCATACAAGCTCTTCAAAGGTTGCTTGGTATGTCTGCAGTGCAGCAAGAAAAGGCAGGGGTGTCCTCCTCCACCTCCCCAACTCCATCATGATGTCAGCCTAAAAGGCCAGGACTATGGAGGTGATTATGACATTCCCAGACTATGCTGATACCATTTTTCTCTCCCCTTCCTCTGGATGAGGAAGACACAGGACTTAAGCTCAGGACAGACATTCAGAGGCACCCTCTGCCTATGGCCATCCTTTGTCAATAATGGCTTTTTGAATGAAAGAAAGTGGGAGTTTACTGAAAGAAGTGGATGCGCTTAGACTAACCATATGCTTGATTTACACATTGATTTACACATCAACAAGTTTAGTATCACACACTACATCTTCGTAGTTCATATTCATGACAAGTATGGAGATTGTTTATGGTAAATATGTACCAATCTGAACTCAGACTTTATTTTTGTTTCTTAAAAATAAAGCAACCCATTACCATAGAAATGAAGAAAATTGGAATAATCCATCAATCTGTCCAACGTGAGACCAGATCTACTTGCAGCATTCCTGGCAGGCATTTCACCAGTCTGGTCTTAATGGTCTCCGTTAGAGAAATACTACTCCTTCTGAAAGAATCTATTCCAGAGAAAAGACTTTCCTAAAAGTCAACTTAAATCTTGGTTAAGTTTATAACTTATTGTATTATCCACAATGAGCAGAGACAGAAAGGTTTATTACCAACCCATAGAAGCAGCATTTTATTTATTCAAAGCCTAGTGGGCACAATTCTCATCAGCCTTCTCTACATAGATTAAGCAGATGTATTTCTTGACACTTGCCCCTGCAGAGCATGTTTTCTAGACCTCTGACCAGGCTCATTTCTCTCTCTTGCACTTTCTGCAATCTCTCTTGAAGTGTGGTACCCACAACTGAAATCAGCTCCCTACTGGAGGCTTTACAATGGAAGGATTACCTCATATGTCTTTTGTACAACTCTGCTGTTTACATATCCCAGAATAATATTTGCTTCTTTCACAACAGGATGCCATTACTGACTCATGCTGAACTTATGATCCACTACAATTCCCAGATCTTTGCTACCTCTCCTCTCATTTCCCATCAAGTGTTCAGGGAGGCATTTAGCTTATCTGCATGCCAGTTTGTATTCTGTGTCACCTATTTCTTTTAGGACATTTCTCCAATTTCTCAGGCGTGTCCTCCAAAACACTTGCAACTTGTCAGTGCTTAGAGTGATGTGTGCTCTCTAGTCTGTCAGTTAATTAACTTACTGTAATGGTAACAGTGAATCTGGACCCCAGGACAGTCTTCTACAGAGCCTTACCGATAAATCCTTTCAGTGTAATACTGAACTGCTGAGAACAGGCTCTTGGCCGTCATTTTTCAAGACATACTGTAGGTATTTTGCAGCAGCCTTGTCAAGAAACAGTGGTCCTGAACCCATGACTTCTGGGCAGAAGAGTGCTCATGAGACTGTCAGACCAAAGCTGACATGGAAAGCAGTGCAGCATGTTTTTCAGTATTGTTGTTCATTGAGCCTAGCAAAGTTAGAGGCCCATGATTCAGACCACAATTCCCTGGGTGCTTATGAAAATGCCATTTGAGGTGGTGTCAAAAACCTTACTAAATTCTTGCCTATCCGCATGACTTGTTACCCCATCATAGGAAAAACAAACATACAGGCTGGTTTGATATGATCTGGTCTTGACAAATCGTGTTGATAACTACTTATCGTTTTGCTATCTTGCAAATCATTTCATCCTTGTTCATTTCTGGGAAATGAAAGTTGGGTTGACTGGGACTCTATGTCCTCTTTTTTTCTTTTTTTTAAATAGGCACTCTGTTAGCCCTTTTCTAGCCCAGCATCATCCAAATTCTCAAAGATAATTACCATGGCCTTCAGGATTTTTCAGCGAGTTCCCTAAGTAACCCAGGGTGAATTACAGGCCTGACTGATCTGAGAAAATCTAATTTATTTAAGCAGTTTCTAAACATTTCTCTCCCTATTCTTGTCTGAGTTCTTACCCTTTTGTGGCTGGTGTTAACTGTGTCAACCATCTGATTACAGTCAGGCTTTTTAATGAAGACTGAAGCAATAAAAGGCATTAAACACTTTGGCCTTCTTGGCATGTTTTGTTATTAGCTTTCCTGTCCCATTTATTAGCTGTCCAATGTTTTCTCTGGTCCTCCTCTTACTGCCAAGGAAGTTATACAGTGTTTTCATGTTACCTTTTTATTACCTTGTTTTGTTTGTTGGCCTTTCCCATTTTGTCTACATACTTATGCTATTCTTTTATACTCATCCTTGCTTGACCTGTATTTCACTTTCAGTACATTTCTCTTTCAGTTTTACAGTTGCTACAGAATTACTGACTTAGCCAGACTGGTCTGTTACTAGACATTGTATCTTTTCCTTCCACTGAGTAAATTTGAAGGGTAAACTTTCTTTAGCAAACACCAATTCTTCTGTTCCATTCTAGAATTGTAGACATTTTTCTCTCAATCCTCTTTGTTCATATCTATCAATCTTATGAATGTGTTCAGATTTGCTTAGCACTTTTTCTCTCGTTAGTTCACAAAGATTATAGAGGTTTTTTTTTCCCTAAAAGGTGCTATTATCTAAAAGAAAAATGTAGAAATCTGGGTCATACTTGAATAGGCATTCATACATAATTTTTTTGGAATTCAAGCGACAAGAGCACAATCTTGCCTTCAGTCTTGAACTAGTAATATATGAGATTCATTGACAAAAGGATGGCCCAAAAAAAGGTGGTTCAGGGAACTTCAATAATGATGTAAATGAAACAGTTAATGATCTTATTAGATCTAAATGCTGGACCAAGGTTAGATATGCCTGATGGATTTGCTAATGATAATGATTTGGCTGACACATATACATAGGAGTCTAATGAAGATCTATTGCTTTCTGGTTTTCCCAGTTTTATTTAGTGAAGTTAAGAAAGCATAACTTCAAATGAGTTTGAACAAAAGTGCAGTGGCAAGCAACCTTGACCGTAAATTATTTAAAATAATTGCCTCATCCACAGTGAAATTAGCAGCTGATTTATGTCACTGTTTTTTCTCCATTACAAAATACTGTAGCATCACTGTAAATGATGGCATTTTCCAGTGAAGTGGCATAAAAGCAAACGTTTTCTGTTCCTTAACTAGCAAAAAGCTTGGTGCAGGCTCTGGTTTCTATATTATCAATAGGGTTTTGATTTAGCAGAGTGAAGACTTTAAAGCATTCTGCCACTCCACCCGTGGTAAAAAGCATAAGAGGGAGCTTATTTAGGAAGTTTTGGTTGATTTAAACCATCTGGGACAAGCTAGTTACATGTGATGTTCACAGGCAGCACTTTATCACATTTCTTTAGATAGCTGTATTAGCTGAACAAGGCACTTCCAGTGAGCAACTCAAATATTGGGTGGGCTGAATGTCCTCTGAGGGTGAAGAGGGAAGCAAAGGCTCCTAACTTGCATCAAGGGTGTATAACATGCTCTTCCTAAAGGCTGGAGTTGCAGCTGGGTTCCTTTGTGAAACCCTATTTAATGGCATCCTCTAGGCCTGGAAAAATTGATGGTGACTGGCTAAAGATCCCCAGTTTAAGTGGTATGTCTGTAAAAGAAAGCAACAAAAGATTACTGGATTCGCTCTTGCACTGTTGAACATAAATGAAGGAGACAGCTGAAAAGGGGAAAGGAGTGCTAAGTGACTCACCTGAAACCAGCTCACCTGAAATGATTGGGTGTCACAGGGAGGAGAGGCAGGTACCTGGGTCTTGGTTTCCCAGGCCACACTGTTTTCCCTAACATGTCCCAGTGCCTGTTGTGGTATGTAAGACTAATATAGATAGTAGAGCCTTTTCCTGTGTATTTATCTGAAACCAGCTAGAGCTGTGCGCTCAGGGATGATGACTGTCTGGCATAACTTGTAACAAGTGCCATCATTGCTTGAGGCTTGTTACACTTTGAAAAATAAGAACTTACAGGTTTTATCCCTGTTGAAAAGAAGGCAAAGATATAACAGCTATGGCATAACAGACAGAATTATTTTTGTCTGTTCAGTTGGCTGAGAGTTGTTTGCATGTATATATTTGTGTTTGTGTGGGTCTGGGTGTGTATTTGTGTGTATGTGCCCATATGTTGGTAGTTTTAAATTCCTTATCTTTGTAGCAGATACCAAGGAAAGCTCATTAAGTGAGTCTATGCATGCTGCAGGAAAGAATGATTTCCTTATCACCAGCTAAATAACAAAACCTCTCACACTTTAACATTGTCAGGAAACTAAGTTTTCATGTCACCTTACTAATGAACAGCCAGCAACATCTGTAGTATTCAGTATTAATCTAAAGAGACTTTAGACTACACTCATGCTAAATTCTGAGTTCGTGTTAAAATAAACATCGATTTGTGTTCAGCATCATAGCAAGGAGACAAGGGGGGCTATTCCTGCAAACAGGAATTGTCTTTCTCTCCAAAGTTTTGTGACTGTGATGAGGCCACAATTCTCCAGTCTCACCCTTAAGCCCAGGGAACCAATGGACATCCACACCACCACATCTCCCTACAACACTGACAAAGGTTGCACAAACCAGCTCAGAAAAGGAGCTCATTCTGCCCAGGAAATCAAACCCATCCACACTTCATTGTGCAATCAAATAATGTGTTATTCATTCTGTACAGAAATATTACACACTAACATGCTGAACTTTCAATGATGCAATACGGGGAATCAGTGGTGGCGAGATGCTGCTCAGTTCCCAACAATGTGAATGGGAGCAGAGGATATCCAACACATCCCAGGAAGACATCCAACACCTTCAAGATTTTATCTGAAGCTCAACATGCACTAGAAAGTCTTGTTGACAGAGCACACTGCAGGCTGATGCAAGCTTGCTCTGCTGGCATTTGGAGCCAAGAAAGTTGCGTGACCATGTTAGTAAGGAACCAGCCAGCACTGGGAAGTCCTGATGAGAGGCTAGGTATGTTACTTCAGGCTTGGCACTCTGTTACCACCATCACCTGCTTTTTATTCATCTCAAAGGACAGGCACCAAGGAGCTCCAGTTTGCGCAGAGCAGTAGCAAGGAAAACTCACATCAGGTTTCATTTTTCTTCCAGGCTCTGTATGTGAGGACATACTCACAAGCTTACAAGGAGCAGAAACATGCACTAACCCCTTGTTCCTGCCTGGAGTCAGCAAGAAATGCCAGTCTTTCTTTAAACCCTCTGGAACTAGGGATTGGGCAAATCCTACTGCTACAGACACAACCCACTTCATAAGCTTGTGTTCTTTACACATAAGGGAGTTGTAGAAAGACAAACTGTCAAAGGCTGTATGTATCTTGGGTCACCAGCATTAAGGCACTGTCAGCTCCTTCTGCTCTGTTTTACCCATGATAGCTGCTCGGCAAATATCTGTCCTCACAGTACTGTGTGCTGGCTGCTGTAGCCATGATTTCAAAATCTGCTCACTGAGATGGAATCGATCACTGGCTCCACTTCCCTTGTACCTTTCTAAAAACGCATCTTCTGTTGGAAAAACTTCTTTTCCTGACAGGCTCCATATGGGAACAGGTACATTTAGCTTATCATAGAGACAATGCACTAAACTCTGGTTGTCTTGCCTGGAGTCAGCAAAAAGCACCATTTTTATACCCTCAGCACTTAGGTTTTGGGTGAATCTCACTCCGCAGGACCTGCAGGAACAGAGATCCTCATTAGGAAACAGAAGGAAACATGAACTTCAGAGGACTGAAGTAAGGTGAAACAGGGTTCAGGTCAGGACCAGGTATTTCTACCAGTTAGCAGAATGAGATAAGTAAATGCATTACAGTCATTTGCCCTCACCACAAGAAGTCCCTCCTGACTGTGACCATCCCAAGGAAGCCTTTAGGATCTGAAGAGGGGAGAGCACCCTTCTGGGTGAAAAAAGTGGCAACGCAGATGCTTTTGCTGGGATAGTCTCAAGCAGAAGGGTCAAAGCTATAACCGCAGTCAAGACCATTATGTGGAGAGCAATGGGGAAAGGATGGCAAAACCTTTGTTTTTCTTTCCCTCATAACATCAAACTGCCCTTATTCAGCCAAATCACAAAAGTATTTATTTAAAAGTGGAACCCTTTCCTAAAAGCATTGTGCAAAATCCCTGCTAACACCTTCTCAAAACTCTGCATCCAGTGTGTGCCTCTGAATGCCTTCCTCCGCGAATCACATTATCACTTGTCAGCCACTGCCTGGGGCTGCCAGTGCCTCTGTTGCACCACTGACGTACTCAGGGATATTTCAAGGGGGAAAAGTGGAGCATGTGTCCTGAGAGTTGCTCATACCTACACATATTCTAGGAACTCCATCACCTCAAGCTTCTCCAACCCCCAAGAAGCAATGGCCTGGACTGTTGTGGGAGTTCCTGACCACAGCTGGTTTCCACAAAGTAGCAGCAGTTTGTGGCAATGGTATTGCATTTGTGTGGCAAGGTTTTGGTAATGGGGAGCTACAGGGGTGGCTTCTGTGAGAAGCTCCTAGAAGCTTTCCCCATGTCCAATAGAGCCAATGCTAGATGAATCCAAGATGGATCCACCATTGGCCAAAGGCTGAGCCCATCAATGAGAGCATAAAGTATTTAAGAAGGAGAAAAAGTTACAGCCAGGAGCAATTGCAGCTGAAGAGAGCTGGAGGGGAATGGGTAGAGAAAATTGGCAATCAAGTTGAGCCCAAGAAGAATGGAGGGGTGAGGGGAAGGTGCTTTTAAGATTTGGTTTTATTTTTCATTGTCCTATTCTGATTTGATGGGTAATAAATGAAACTAACTTCCCTAAGTCAAGTCTGGTTTTCTTATGACAGTAATTGGCAAGTGATCTCTCCCTGTCCTTATCTCAACCCACAAGTATTCCTTTGTGTTTTCTCTCCCTTGCCCCGCTGAGGAGGACAGTGATAGAATGGCTGTGGTGGGCACCTGGCATTTAGCCCTGGTCAATCCACCACATGTATGTTTCCAGAGAATTTGCTTTCATTGTTCCGAAGTTTTTAATCCATTTGTATTGTAACAGATGTGTCTCCATTGCACGGCAGATGTTTTTCCCACATTGTGTTGCAATCCCTGTTATCCAGACCAACAGACCTGCTGGAGCACAGCACATTTCCATCCTTTCTCAGCACACAGGTTTCCTTCTGGTAGAGGGATTGTGCCTTGCAAGACCCTATTGCAACGTGCATGACACAAGGGCATGACAGGAGGGTTCAGTTGCACCTGGATCTGGCTGTTCAGATGAACTACATGCTATTTAAATAAGCCTAAAGGCGATGGCAACTAGGGATGTCTAGGTCACATCGTGTTCTGCATACTAAAGAGGCAGACAGAGAAATTGTACAATGACAGGACTATCCCTAAGCCCCCACAAAGCCCTCAAGAAACAGTACCTCCCATAAAACAGTATGTTATATCCTGGAGTGTATTGCAACTACTGTTGTTATGAAAGGGTTAATGGTTTTAAACTTAAACAGGGGAAGTTAAGGTTTGATATAAGGAGGAAGTTCTTTACTGTGAGGGTGGTGAGGCACTGGAATGGGTTGCCCAGGGAAGCTGTGAATGCTCCATCCCTGGCGGTGTTCAAGGCCAGGTTGCATAAAGCCTTGGGTGATATGGTTTAGTGTGAGTTGTCCCTACCCATGACAGGGGGGTTGGAACTAGATGATCTTGAGGTCCTTTCCAACCCTAACCATTCTATGATTCTATGATCCTATGAAAGTCCCTGGGAAATGTACATGTACCATAGTCCTTCTCAGTTAATTTGCCCATAATGAAGATCCATACTGTTACCACATATTTGTACTCACAGCTCAGTGCTAATGGCAATTACACATTTTTAGAAAAAAATAGTGAAATATAAATGTATTTGGATTACCCAAGTTCTTACATTTCACTATTTTGAACCTTTGGGATGTCCAGGTTCATCTCTCCAGATTTCTTTAAACTGAGAAGAAAGAGCTTCCCAGCCTTTTCTGTACTAGCTCAATCCTCGAGCCAGACACAGGCTAGCTTTGGAGCAAGCTCTGCCCCAAGGCTGTACAACTTTTGTTGCTAGAAATGAGTGGCACCAGTTTATTGGGAGGGTTTTGCCAGAGTGCAGCAGGCATAAGCCATGCTGCCTGCATCTGGGGCAGTGGGAGCAAGCACTGTGAAGGTATGTCTGGAAACCAAGAGGGCTGTCCATACGGCACAACACAGCACTGAGCAGACAGCCAACAGAGCTCCTGCTTTTATAAACTTAAACAAATACCAGCAGTGGATAGCTTCAGAGGGCAATCACTTATTCTTTTGAAAGTGCCCTACCAAGTTGTTTTAATTGTAAAGAAATAATCGGAAGGAATGAGTTTGAGAGCGTTAGTCTATTAATCATTTATTGTGTTATTTTTATATGGTATTGTGCTGCTGCTATGATATGTTAAATATTGCAGCTTGATGTGTGGTCCCCAGGCCCAAGGAGTCCAATAAATTAGATGGATTTTTCTAAAGTTCTCTCAGTGAGAAAAGTTCCAGAAAAAGTGAGAATAGCTCCATATTGTTCTATCTGCTTAGATGCAAAATAACCCCAGTTGACTGTGTATTCCCTGGACGGCATAATATTCTCATAGGAATTTTATCCACAGAACCCCCCCCCACGCCCCCCACCCCCTTTTTTTTTTCATGAGGTTTTGAACAGGAAAACTAATGGCTTTTGCTAGGTACGGCATCAAAACAAAAAGGACATTTTCTCAGGCCATTGCAAAGATCTTTTAAGCCAGAGCAAAAATGAACTTTTTCTTTCCCAGAGTGAGCTCTGAGAAAAGCAAGCACAGCCTCAACCTTCCTTACTAATGAGTTGGAGTCAACATCAGACCATTTTTCCTATGAAGCATATAGAAAAGGATAATCTTTCATTCACCCAAATGGGTGAGAAAGAGCTCTCCCAGCTCATGTTCATTCCAGACGTGTCATCTGAGGGACACCAAACCCTGCCACTGCTCTTGCAAAGCTTATTAAAGTCTGACCTGCTGTATAGGTACCCATCTCCAGCCAAAGTCACAAAAGATCAGGTTGCCTCCTGTCCAACCCAGGGACTAACTTTGGCCCAAAAAAAAGCCATTCTCCTTGCAAAATTATTACTGTTCTGACAGCAGCAAATGCAGCTGTACACCTGAAATAGCTGCTGCTGGAGTGGGGTGGAAAATAGACTTGTCTCACGCTGAGAAACAGAGCTCTCCCCATGCTTTTTTGTCTTTCAGTTTTATCCAGAACAACATCAGGTCCCAGTGTATTAACACATCAAAGCTGACAGCACTCAGCACGTCTCAAGAAAGCCCCAAGTTACAGGAAACACCCTTGGAATGGATGTCAGAATTACCAAGCCTCGTACGAACTGGTAACACTGGAGCTTGCAAAAACATTAACAAAACTCAGTTTCCATATTTAAAAATAAACCTCCTTTGGTCCAGAATCTGTGAAAGGAAAGGTCCAAGGAACTCTACACAAAATTTTCTGCCCTATAAATCAGTAATCTGTTTTTTCTTTAAAAAAAAAAAAAATAATAAATAAAATAAAATCTGGACTTGCAGTTTTTATGCCAACTTTCCACTCATACAGTCTGAAGAATCAAGTCTTGAAAGTGCATAATGAAGTACAATTTGATGCAGTAAGTTTTCAATATTGAGCATACTATGAAAAATGGCCACTACAAATAATATCATGGGGACGGGACAATTCCAATGGTTCTTTCTCTGGTAAACCTCTCAGTTGATTTAGAGTGAAAGTTTTGCCTGAAAATGGGATAAGAAGAGACCGCAAGATTTTGATTGTTTGTTTTTTTTTTAATTCTATGGAAAAAATATTAGTAGGATACAGCTTTCATTGAAGTCAATGGAAAACTCCTATGTGAGGAGCAGGCTGATTGTGACCCAAGAGTGAACCCCAAATTCCACTAGTACAATTATTTTTTTATGATCTTCAGCCAGGCTGAGCCAATGTAACCTGGGACAAAATTTGGTTATTATCCTGTACAGAATCACATCACGTTTGTTACTCGAAGTTTCAAGATGACCATGTGGCTAAGGCTGCAAAGTGCCTTTCAGTCACTTGAACCCATCCAGTGACGCTTGCTAAGTTCTGAACTGGAGAATCCCAACAAGCAGACTGGGAAGTGCTTACTGATTGCTCATCAGAAAATATGCTTAAAAAACCCAGCTAACCAAACAAAACACAAAAACCATCCAAATTTATGTGAAGGCATGATCTTGACTGGAGGCTTGCTACACCATTAAGTTAAACTGATATTATGGGTTGTATGTATGGCAGAAGCTGTCTCACTTGAGTTTCCCTGGCCTTCAGGGTGGCAGGATGCTTGCTAGCTCCATCTAGACACTGCACAGCCCTGTCAATTCAGCATGGTACTCCCACTAATGTTTCCTGCCTCTCTGCGGGACTTATTGCACTACACACGAGGCAGATGCACAGGCTGCCTGCGTTCTGGCACTAAGCAGGGCTAGACATACATTTTAACTCAAAGCATGACTCCTGGGACAGGCAGAACATATGGTTTCCCAAGACGGGTTACATCTATCAACTCAGAGCATGGCTCAGGTCTAGCTGCAGTAATTAGGCTGCAGTGCCAGGCCCATGTAGGTGTGAGGATTAAGGTTGTTTGAGTTTCTGCTTGCATGTGAGCTTTACCGTACTAAGTCAGGCAAAAGAAGGGACTGTTGGAAAGCTGAATACCTGCTCAGGTTTGCTTAGGTGTCTTGAGGTGGCTCTATTTGATGCTGGCTGGTGAAAAAAGTTAATTACCACCTGGAGTCAGAGTTGTCAAAGACTTACTCATTTCAGTCCTGCTTCCTCCTGCCACCCACCTGGAGCTGAACAAAGAATGAAATGTATTTTCTAGCCTATGCTAGAAACACACATCTGTCACACAGAGTTGAGGACATATTCTTTTATTGGTTCCTTTTGGTAGCTAGAAACTTTTTTTATACTATGAAAACAAACAATGCCAGGGAGCAGTCCTGGATATCACAACCCTATCATTATTGCTGTTGCTTTACTGGAATGGTCCTTGGTATGGATACAAGATGGGAGAAGCAGCATTTTCCCAAGCCATTCCCAGGCACAGTTCAGGAGTATCAGAGGTCAGGAGCCATTCTCATTTGGTAGTTTGCATACAGTCTTCATGTTGAATTTTCTGTTGTAGATGTAGCCACCACATCCACATGAAGAAAGTTATCTTTATAACTGTATTATTGTGCAGAAGGGAAATGAGGTTAGAAGATGGAGGTCTACATCCAAATAAGTACCACTGGTGTTTATCTTTGGTGTTGCAATTACAGTAGCATCTCAAGTCAAAAGAGATTTCACATCTCTCAGCTCTGACAGATTCTAGTCTCCATGCAGCTGAGGGGGAGAAATCTGCTTTAGCGCTGTCTGACCATGGCTATAACTGCCTTGGGCAAGGTGCAATAAATCTGAGGGAACCTGAACTTAGACCTTTTAAGACCTTCTTTCTTCATCTCTGATTCTCAACGTACAGTGCCAGCCACCCAAGACCTGGAATTCTCAGAGCAGCCCCACATCTGCAGGTTTAATTGACTTCGGCTGGCTTCAGTGCCCTACATGGAATTCCCAGAAAATAATGAAGGAAATAATAGCAGCTACTTTCAAAAATTTGGAGGGAGAATTTTGTGCAGCTTCCCACAGGAACTCCATGACAGAACCAGAGATAAATCTACTTCTCTTATATCACAGCCAATTACCTTAACCACAAGACTATCCCACTTCTTCCTTCTTCATACGTGACATACGCATGCTTCATTCTCTATCCATCACAGATGCACTGTAGGAACAAAGAGTCCTGTGGAAAAATGTAGTAAGATGAAATAAATAGAGTGCCACATCCTGTATGTACTGAAGGTCAGACAGTGAAAGGTCTGTAGGCAACGGATCAGCATTGCCCAGCCTAGAGGAAAAGCAATGTTTAGGTTATATTTAATTAATATTGACTAATTCAGGCCAAGACAATACATCCTACATCCACACCAAGAAATGGGATTGAATTTAAGTCAAACTCACTTAGCTCATGTTAACTGCACCATGACCACTTTTCCAGTCTGGGCAAGGTTCATGTTCCCTGCAAAGCACATGGTGAACAACTCTCTGCCTCTTGGTGCACTCTCAATTTAATGCAAATTTAAATCTGCAGTGTTAGAATACAGTATTAGTACTGCTTCAGCAGAGCATGGTTGTCGGTTCTCCAGCAGTACTCATATTGATGCACATGTTGATGGAAATAGAGGTATTAATGTTACAGACAATGAAAAAGGAAAAACAGTAGCAAAGTAAACAGGGATTATTGAATTTGCTTTAACCTCAGTTTCACCTAGAGAAAACAAGAAGATGCCTGTGCAGTCATTAGAGTTGCTACAGTGATGGAAGTCCAATGTCACTAAAAGGCTCTGTTAAAAACACACCACTGCCCCGAGGTAAGGGCACCTTCTCCACAACACTGTATCTGAAATAAAATCTGAGCTGGGCCACTCAGCAGTTTAAACTGCCTATAATTCAGCATATGGGGATTAGTCAGCATGGTCCTGTCAGTGGCTGTGTGGTCACTTCTGCCCACAGGACATTTCTCTCCATTGCTCTACCTTTTCCAAGAGGAACACCTGGTTGAGGGTCCATGAGCACACCACTGGCAGCTGTGTGCCCCCCAACACTGTGCACAGCCAGGTCCTCAGTGTCCATGCTGGTGAGAAGGGGCTGCGCTGAAGCAACATAATTCAAGAAGGATACCCAGTGTGGCTTCTGGGCCCTGTAGTTGACTAGTCTAAGCCAGCTGATGGCTGTAAGACCCCCTGCCTACACTGATCAAATCAAGCAGAGCTGCACGGACCCAGAAAGATACCTTTCCCACCTCCTACTTTCACACACACTGTCAGGTCTTTAGCTCTGCACAGAAGTTGCCTGGGTAGTAACACTAGTTTATCCCATCTGAGAGATGAAGTTTACTCTTAACATGACATGGGTATGGAAAGAAAATCTGAGATCACATTAACCCACCTGTATGCTCGGCAGCTGTTAAAAGCACCCCAGAAACCCAGGACCTCCCCACCAGTAGCTGACGTGTCACCATACCAATACCAAAGTGCGGGTTAAATAGCTCGTTGGAGCTGAATGGTCTGCTTCTGGGGACTCTGTGCTGAGATGTCACCACTGGCCACTCGTGCTCAGTGCTGTGTGCCAAGAGCACACAGGAGTGAGGTTTCCTTTGAAAGCGAACAGAGGTTACAAGCATGCTGCTTTACTGAATGACTTCCATATTGTGGCTGGGATCTCAGCTGGATTCTAGGAGCCCCTCACATGCAGCCATGGAGCTAATAATCATCTGTGCATATATACAAATTGACATACATTTGCACACATGTGAATGGTCTGCTAAATCTGTACCACACGTACCTGGGAAACAAACTGTTTATACCAGGAGTGTTTTCACTGAACATGACTTGAGTTTCTCTCCAATGCAGACAACCCAGCCTTCCAGGCCAGGACCTTGCTGGGGCACTAGACCTTTACTTTAGCATCCTAGAAAGGTAGGGATTTGCAACATTTCATAATGTAAGAACAAGAAGCAACTTCTTCTTTCAAGATCACACTTAGTTTCCTATCATATTTTGCCTGATCAATTGGAAAAACTTGGAAGAAAGACTGTTTCAGACTGATTTGTCAACCACCCAAAGTTCAAAACTCTAGTTAGCTCTTGTATGAAAATGCTCTGTTGTTCCCTAAGGAAGAATTTTTCATTTCTGATAGGGCTCTTGTCAAATATAAATTGCCAGTGAGGGTAAGCCTTTGAAAAATGATGTTTTATTCATTAATTATTTTCTCATAACCTCTCAAAAGAAAATCAAAGGGTGAAAAGCTAAGTTATGAAACTGCAACTTTGCTCTCTCTGCTAGAAGTAAAAATGTTGTTATACAGCACATTTTCCTCACTACACTAAACCAGTTTTTATCTTGGTGGAAAATAACTCACTCATGGAAGGTACTGTGTCTCAAAACTGTATTTTTCCAAAAGTATTTTCCTTATTTATCTAATGAAAGGATCATGTGTACGGTAATGCCTACCCCACAATTCACATTAAGTTAGTTTTAAAATAATTTGCCATTTACATATGTTTTCACTAGATTTAAAATTAAAAACCCACATTTTATGTAATTCCAGAAATAAACAATAGAAAGAGTCACATATATCTCCCGGGTTTAGTTCAGCAGGCCTGCCCTGGATCCTTGTGCCTCAGAAAGTGATATGTTTTCAATGGTGAAGGGTTAAAAGAGGATACCAAACTATCTTCTGGAAATCATTAACTTACAAAGCCCCAAGAAGATAAAAGTTTCCATTTTCTAAAATGTAAATCTAAAACATATTCATTAGTATTGCAAAACAAACATGCAAATCTTCACCACTTGAAAAGCTCAGCTAAATATGTACAAGGGCAATACCCAAAAGTACATCTGGTCCTTGGTTAGAAAACTTGCCTTTTTGGTTTTATCTAAAGAGCTTGTCTGTCTTCCACGGTTGGCTTCTTGGATTATTGCAATTCACAGTAAGCCTTTTAGCTAAGGATGAAATAAACAAAGATAAAGTCTACGTCCTAGTTTTAAATGGTCCAGATGGGATGATTTTTCCATATGTTTAGCACACCAAATGTTTATTAATCATTATGAGCAGAACTTACTTAGAACATTGCAACAGCTTATGAAAGAGGGCAGGGGCTAAAATTTACAGTTTGTGTTATTACTGCCCACCTTCTTAATCCTCCTCTAACATGGAATGTCACTTGAACCAGCTCACGTTGTGTGTGTGCATGTGTGAGTGAGCAAGCATGTGCGTGTGTGTGTGCAGTTGTTGTTACAAGGCAGGGAATTTCGGTTAACTGATCAAGAGAAGGTTTTGTGCCCTAATTTGGATACAATATCAGTCATGAGGAATGTGTTACATCATAACAATGACAGTGTGGGTAAAACTGGCAGTACTTGACTCGTTCCTCATCAGAGTGATTTACTTAGTGTCTGGCAATCTGTTTTTCACATGGTGTTTGTTTCCCATAAACAGTTTCAACATGGGAGAGTATGGTGTCAAGATAACAGTCATATCATCAGTCATTGCGGAACATCTACACCGGCTGCCAAGAAAATAAGACTCTTTTATCTCTGCCTCCTCTAAGTGCTTGCGTTTTAGTGATTGTTTCTCATAATGTGCTTGATAGTTTTCTGAAACCTGACCATCAGCAGCTCCATTATGTTGTCACCTCAACCCAAGTGAGTTGAAGGCTTTCAAGGAAGCAAGGGTAAGGAGGAGCAGGAGTAAGGCTGCAGAGGGAGTGTCTTCCAGAGGCACTGGGGACATGGTGCTTAGAAAGTAGCACAACAATAGAGAGGCTGGAAGTTAAACCGCAGGCAAACACTGAAGAATCTGTGAGAGGTGCATTGCACCACACTTGTTCTCTGACCTTTCAAATCAAAAGGTTTTGGGTATTAGTCAGATAGGATGTGAAATTTTCCATTGCATTATGTATTCCCTGCACTTAAAAACATTTAACGTTTGTAAGCAGCAGGATGAATATAACTTCAAATAACAAGTAGGCAGCTAACGACTGAATCTCTGGGCATGTTTCGATAGCAAATAACTACAACTTGAACTATGAACAACAGAAAATAAGAACACAGTCCTATGGTTTTAATGACATAACTCACCATTTTATTGGCGATAATTTACAGGAGCTTTGAGGTTGATTTATCTCATCCAAACAGAACTGTTTTATAGTTAAATATAGGGCATGTAATGTGCATTTCTGATTTTAAAGAGAAGTATTTTGAATCCTGCATGTGGCTGCACAAAAAATCCCCTGAAAAGAGAGAGAGGCGTGAGTAGCCTCAGCAGGTGATGAACACACACTTGTTCAAGAAGATTAACCTGCCCAAGTCTCTACTTCCAATGTAACAAAGGGAGCTGGTGGCTAAAAATGGGAGTTCAATGCTTCTGAAAACATTACCCCTTGTGAACAGCACAGCCACAGTGGCTTGAGGCAGGAGATGCACTGAGTCACCTCACACCCCTTCAGCCTTTTTTCCCTAAGATGCTGTGAGTTCCTCTGGACTTCTTGGAGCGATGATGGAGCTTGGCCAGCATGTCATTTATAAGAAAGCGTAAGGCTTTAAAGCAACCAGTCATGTCCTGGCACCTGCAGGAGAGCTGGCTGGATAAGAATCTCAGAATGGATCTTAATCTTGGCAAAAAAAATATTAAACTTTGGCCAAAATCAGTGCAACTGTGGTACAAAATCTCGACCCCGTATGCCAGATGAAACGGAAAGTGCTCAGGACAGCCTATTCAGAAGTGTCTCCTCGGGCTCAAGGAAAGCAGCAGCTGCAGTTGTCCAAAAGAGAAGCTTTTGGCTTGGCTTCTGATTCATTTCTATAGCTTCTACTTCTGGGGCTTAGAAATATCTTGGCATCTTCTGGCTCCTCAATGTCCAAGAAGAACAAGCCCTAATTTCCTATCCCAAAACATAGAATTGCTGATGCAAAAGTCAAGAAAAAATTACTATCATCTCTGGCACTGAAGGCAGGGATGAAATTCCTGCAAGCAAACAAAAGTGTGGCCTGGATCAAGGCTTCTTCCAGGCTACTATGTAACTATTGTGTATAAATTATTACATATAAAAACAAAGACCTGTGCTCTTTCACCAGTCCATACTGGCTCTAAACATAGTCCTTCTGTGTGTCCCAGTGAGATGCGGAAACCAGAGGCACTACGTACCGTGAGGGGTGCAAGCAGAGAAGGCTGAGAGCTCCCACACAGGCCTGGCTGTTTCAGCTGACAGTGCCTGGTGGTTGTGCGTTGCCACCCTATGCGTGCCACCATGGTGAGCATTCAGCACACCTTTGCTAGCCATTTCCCAGCATATACCTCCTGGGGCAGAGCTGTGCTGGGATGCAAGGGCAACACGCTTTGCGGCTCCTGCAGACCTTCATTCAGACCTCTGCATTCAGATCACTGCTCACCCTATGCTGTCCTCACCCCACCTTCCACGTAATTCATTTCAGGAGTTATCCCACCTCCACCCCCATTCCAGTTGCTCCTCCCATTCTCACTCCCAAAAGTTTTGGATGTCCACCTTCCTTTCTCCACCCCATCACTTTCCAAGCGAGCTCTTGCACCAGCCCCTTCATCCAGTGTCCCCACTCCCATCCAAGAGGCTTAGCATTGTTCCACATGGCGTTAGGGGTGGGATGTTTTCAATCCTTCCCTTCCACATTACCTCAGTGCCAGTAGTGGGAAGAGTGAAAGCCCAATAGAAACAATCTCCATGCTTTAAGCTCCAAATATCACAGTAGCCCCTGGAGATAAGAGAAGTAATTGCTTGGAAATTCCTACTCCATCCAGGAATGGAATATGCCCAATACTTAATTCACATAGTGAAACAATCCTAGTTTGAAATTTCATTATAATCTACAAGGCCAAGTGCAACAACATTTGCAAAGAAGCCAAGTTTCAAGTGAAACTGGACCAATTTACCATCTGGGGTGGAAAACTTCATTCTTTCTGCTGAGTTTTGCTCTGCATTATGGGATCCATTTGAAGCCAAAACAGAAGGTAAACTCGTATGATAGAGACCCTCATCAGTTGAAACATAAGAAAAATTTGCATGAATTTATGCAGATTATCTATAGCTTAATGCCTCTCTTCTTTTCCAGAAATTTTTTGTGTGTGAAGACAGAAGAGGTGAAAGCAGAAAAATATATTAATTCTTATGTATGTTACGAGGGACTAAAACATAGGAGGCAGAAAACTGGGCACTGAATAACATATGTGCACACAATTTTCATTAATAAAAGCAAAATGTTACAAAGGAACAGAATACCCAATCATTTGGGGATTTTGTCATTCCTTCCTGTGATTCTCTATAACAGCATGTTACAATTATTTGTCAAGACCTCCTAATTTTTCCCAGAGATGAAACCTCTGAGCCTCGGGCAAGTCTTGGCATTGCAGGCAGAGCAGAGATCCACCAAGCCTTTGGATGTAGTTACCTCCTTATAATTTCACCTGGATACCATAGAAGAGCCCATTGCTGCTCTGCAGTCAGCCGTGAACAGCAAGAAGAAAGGAGCTGTGGATCCACCTTCCCCTCCATGCACTCATCCTAAACTGGAATAGCTGTTTCCAGTGAAAGATGAAGAATTACCTCCAGCTGTTTCTGGTGAACAGCTATCTCAAAGTAGTGATTTTGTAAGGCCCATTTCCAGTCTCTGTTACATAGTGTTACCAGCACTGTCAGCCTGAGTGCTTAAAAACCTCCAGTAAGGGCTCCCCAAAATCACATTATGAAAAGCCCCGCACTTTAAAATCCTTTTATGTTCCTGTTAGATTTACGGCACTGCAAGCGTGGTACTTTCTGTTCACATTCCCAAGCCTTTCCCCACACGCAGGGGCTGGGTTGAGCCCTGTACCACAGGACTTCAGAAAAGCAGAGGCCCAGATGCTGGGGTTGTATCATAGCACTTAACACAGTGAGTCTCATCTCTGCTGCCCCTCAGCTCCTGATAAGTCAGGCACGCGCTTCCACTGATGTGATACCCCTGTCCTGGATGTAAATGATTTTACTGACAATAGAGCTCCACGGCTACCAGGAATCTTGTATTTGCTTGGAAGACCTTCTGCTTTCTCAGGATCTGTCTCTGTGTGTGTGCACATTTTTTCCTAAGCCCAGCTAGGATCCTAATATTGTCATCACCTGGGCTATGTCCCTTCTGATAGCCATGTTAATTGCAATGCTCTGACCATATAGCTGAGCTTGATACAGTGTGCTGATGTTTTTGGCTCTACACCAAAACAAAGCAGAAGGAAGAAAAGGAAAGAAGTAGTGTCTTTTTTTTCAGTAGTAGCTGTCTTGTCCACTTACCTTGGTTCTCACCCAGCCTTCTAGCCAAAAATCTTCAAGCTCATACCCCAGCACACACCCCATCCAACCGACTAAGGGCTGGTTGGCACAGGGGGTCTTCCAATCATCCCACTGCTGACAATGCTCTGTTTTGGAAATTGGTGCTTCAGTGTAGTGATTAAGGCATTCCCTTGGAAAGACACAGGTATTATCCCCTGTCCCAGGACACTTCATGCAAATGATATAAGAAACACTGAATGTGCCTTTTCATGCTGTGTTTCCAATTCTTCAGGGAACAAACATGCTCATACGGAAACCTGGGTTGCACAGAGGAACAAAAACAGCTCAGGTTGAGCTGACTTGAGCCATAGTATTTGACATGCATTGAAGTGTTACTTTTTAATCAAGAGCTAGGACTTATTCCCACACTGGGAGTGATTTCACATAGCCAAATGATACTCCGTCTGCCTCAGACTCACAACATACAAAAAAATGTCTCACTGAAACAGAAGAATGACTAATACGGGGATGTAAGTAATTTGTGTGCAAATAGCATGCAAAGAGCAGGATTGAGACTGCATCTGAAGCCAAGTGTTCCATAAGTCAAGTCATACGGAGTGGGAAGTGATAAAGGGTGTGACCCATGAGAGAAAAGTCTAAACTAATTAGGAGGATCTCCTGCTGAATGATATATTGGAGACTTGACATTTAAGAAAGGGGAATGATCTGTTCCAAGCATCACTACCGTGTGAGGGGTGCCTGCAGCCTGCTTGCTCCAAAGGCACTTTTTAAATACCCACACCAGATCAGTCCCTGCTTTGATCATTTTTACAGAAACACCCTTTTGCTTTATATCAAATTTAGAAATTGACAGTCTTGGCCTTCATTTCCTGGTATGAGTCTCCTGACACCAGACATCATCATGGCAACACCCCATCTTAATGCTCCTGGGGCAGTGACTAACAAAACAGAGGAGAGTAATAGACTTTTAGGCCAAATGAGTTATTAAGATTACCTACCCTGACCTCCTCTGTGCTGCATGCCACAGAGTCCTAACCAGAGACTGAGTCCAACACAAGAAGGTTTCCTTAGAAAGGAGGTGTGAGAAGCGAGCCTCCATCAGAGAGCTGCTCCAGGGACTGGCCATGGAGGAGGCCCTATCAATGCTCCCTTTGCCCAGCAGCCCACAGAGCTGGGTGGGCAAGGAGCTGCTGCAAAGACCAACAGCAAAACATGGGCATAAATGGATGATACATGCATACATGTTTGTGTGTATCAGGTTGGTTTGGATACAGTTGTTATCAGACAACAAAGTCTTCAGTGAAAGGTCAGATGGTGAGGCTCTGCAGGACAGATATCTTCCAAATGGCACATCCACGTCAGGAGTGCACCTCAGGTATTGCAAGCCTGTGATCCTTGAAAACTATAAATGGTGTTCAAAGACCACAGTTGTTTTGTGCCAGTAATGGGGGCTGACAAGCAAAACCTGTACTCAGTACCCCCCAGAGGGGGGAAAAAAAGACCCTTCTTTACTGTCATTAATCCAAGCCACAAGAAGCCATTTTCATCATTCTTCAGAATCTTTTTTACA